>NC_041388.1:382971394-382996776 GCF_002162155.2 Triticum dicoccoides
TACAGCCTCCAATTCTGGAACCACTAAAAAAAATCCCCATTGCCTGTTTTGACTATGGCCGACCGTGTTTTTGTCCTACGTGTCTGCCACCTCACCTTCTCCCCCGGCTCCTCCATGCCAACACATTGCAACAAACTTTCAAACTAATTTTCTCCTAAATTGTTTCTGTGTTTGCCTGAAATTTGAATAATACTGTCAGGAGATCACCTTTCAGATTTTTTTCTGAGAAGTTTGCATTTTGAGGCAAAATCTGAAGCGAAAACTTAAGAACTACTCCCTCTATTCCTAAATATAAGTCTTTCTAGAGATTTCACTATGGACTACATACGGATGTATATAGATGTAGTTTAGAGTGTAGATTCATCCATTTTGCTCCGTATGTAGTTCATATTGGAATCTCTAGAAAGACTTCTACTCCCTCCGTTCCTAAATATAAGTCTTTCTAGAGATTCCACCAAGTGACTACATACGGAGCAAAATGAGTGAATCTACACTCTAAAATATGTCTACATACATCCGTATGTTGCATTCCATTTGAAATGTCTAAAAAGACTTATATTTAGGAACGGAGGGAGTATGTAGGAACGAAGGGGGTAGTTTTATCCTAAATTGTTGGATGAAATCTGAAAACTAGAGTCAGAGGATCATCTTTGATTATATATAATTATTTATATTTTTCTGGGAAGTTCAAATGTTGACAAAAGATTTGAAGCAACAAAACTCATAATTCAAACTGTCCAGAAAAATGTGAAACAATTACAGAAAATCAAAGATGATCCCCTTAATTTACTGGTCAAATTCAGCCAAATGGAACAAAGCTTTAGGAAACCATCAATTCTGAAGTTTGTTGTGTCATGTTGACGTGGAGGGGAGTAGATAGAAGTTGAGGTGGCAGACACGTAGGACAAAACCGCAATCAACCACAGTTGGAGTTTACACTTTAAACAGAGAAGTTGGGGAGGGTTGTAACTTAAACTTCATCAAGAAATGAGGGAGGTAATGCAGACTTCTCTCTGTTAGGAAATTCAGACCGATAAATTTCTTGTTTCAAAAAAACAACTGAACTTTATATAGTGTATAGAGTGAGCAGGAACCAGTACATAATTAGGTAATAAAATTTTCATGTCCTGTACCAGTAGTCCAGAATCGCAGAATGTAACGCACAGCTGTCAGAGACTGGGGAACTTTGGTCTATAGCCTCACAGTCCCAGAGTCATGATCCAGGTAGTTTAGGGTAGAAACAACAGCAGCATGCACATGGGAAGGGTGTGCTGGGGTCAGGAGGGAAGAAATATCCCGCAAAGAAAAAACGAGAGATAGATTAGTAACTTTAAGTTCATTCACTTTATATGTACCGGTGGCCAGGAGCTTGAAGCCAATAGTTTTTTTTTTTTGAAAGGGGTACTTGAAGCCCATAGCTGGGCGGGCCAAACAGAAGGAAATACCTTGTGGAATGTTGTTCCAAGGCCCAGGATTAGATGTATAGTGTACAAGATCCCCATTGGGTGGGCGGGCCACACCACGGGCTGGCCCTAACGTACCTCCGCACCTGCTGGTGGCACTACAAACATCGCAATTTTATTTTGGCGAAGTAGCACTTGATGGTATCAGGTCAATTATTCCTAATTGATTTGTGTTACTATTTACTAATGATCAGTTACCTAGTGTTCTGTGAAATGTACTCAATTTGTTTTCATAATTGTTTGATTTTGTATTAAGAAAACAAAGGATGCTATCATGCTAAGAATCAATTCAGTATTCGTCTTCCCTTTGGACCTGCTGATAGATGGTTGTTCACCATTTTGCAGGGGAGAGGGTGGAAAGTATTTTGTCTAGATTGGTCATCATTGTATGGGTTTTGGTTCTCCTCGTTATTACATCAAGTTATACAGCGAATTTATCATCAATGCTTACCGTGCAGCAGCTTCAACCCACAGTAACTGATGTCCATGAACTCCTTGCGAAAGGAGAATATGTAGGCTACACAAATGGCTCTTACTTAGGGGACCTATTAGAACAAATTGGTTTTGACAGAAGAAAGATCAAGCCATACAGTAATCCGGATGATTTTGATGATGCACTCTATAAAGGTAGCAAAAATGGTGATATTGCTGCTGTGATAGAAGAAGTCCCATACATCAAAATATTCCTCTCTAAGTATTGCAAAGGTTATACAATGATCGGACCAATTTACAAATCTGAAGGTTTTGGCTTTGTAAGTTAGCTATACCAGATAATTTTTGTACATTACATACCTCTAAAGTGTCAAGTATAAAATGACTAGGAAAGTTATACTTGAAAGATACTCAGACACAGAAAAGGAACCGACACGTCAAAGAACATACTTACGTAAACATGAGTATATATGGAAATATAAGATATAGATTAACAAAGTTGTGGCATGATCAATGAGCAGTGCTAAGATCCAAGATGATAACAAAGCAATGCAGTTTAACAAGACAATACCTGGTATGGAGGTCATCATTCTCCGCAATCTTTTACTGCAGTTAGTACTTTCAAAAACTTTTAAGCCATACTGTTAGTTGTAGTAGTTTGTTACAAGGAACAACTTATAGTAACAAAAACTATTGGCCAGTGATGTAAGGTTCACGAACTATGCAGTGCACATTTGAACATATAGGTACACTGGACGAGAAGCATATGCAGTGAAAATCATATATTTAGTTCTAGAAAAAAATTATATTGACCAAAGACACCAAATTACATGCACAAAGAACTATAGGCAGCAGAGTGGCATATCACAGCTAGTATCAGGTTGATAGCTTCTATCGACCAAAACTTGAAATTACATCACTCAAAAAGAAAGAAAAAACAATTCAATCCAGGGGCACTTGTTTGCAGAAAGTGTAAATACGTACCATGCTATTTGTGTTCACTTTCGTGTGGAAAATAATTTTTGAATTCCTATTACTCAAGTAGTTTGTATAATATTGAATATGTTTACTTGCGTAGGCATTCCCCAAGCGTTCCCCTCTGGTCGAGGACTTCTCAAGGGCAATCCTCAGCATAACAGAGGGAGATACTATCATTCAGATAGAAAGGAAATGGATAGGAGACCAACATGCCTGTCAGAATGACGGCCCCACCATCGGCTCAAGCAATCTAAACTTCAAAAACTTTTCAGGACTCTTTCTGCTCACAGGAGTTGCTTCAACTTCTGCCCTTTCGATATCCCTCATGATGTTTCTCTACAAGAGGTACAAGATAAGGAACGGCACAGGTCAGATTGAGACGACTGCAGATTCTAACCCGTCCCACGATATGCAGTTAACTGTACCTGATGATTCAGATAGCTACGCCTGCCAACAAGAGATAGAGATATCCAGAGAACTCACAAGCCCGTGTTCAGAAGTCCAAACAACTCCGGATTTTATGCCTCATGGAACACCAGGCAATGGTTTGTAGCGCCATGTTAAGTCAGCCTTATTCAGGTTCTCAGTCTCCAGAGTAAACCTGGTCAGCTTTTGTTCTCATGTGTGTATTTGCCTGTGTAGTATGTATGAATGCTGACAGTCATGCCTGCTAACTGCATGCCAGTGCAACTGCAATGCAACTGTAAGCTTATTATGTAATGTATTCTAATTTTGCTCAGGTTCCAAGTGTAAATCAAAAATCTATCAGTGTAAGACTGTAATCCAAGGAGTATCAGGGTAGCCTGAACTACAATTTGGCACCTGTGCATTGTGTCTGTGTCCCTTATCGAGGTCTTCCGAGAGCATCGCCCCCTTTCTTCCAGTTTCAACCATGACCACTGCACAGCTTCCTCTCAACCTGAACCAACGCTCAGGTTCCAATGCTCGCATTTCATCAGACACCCTAGAGTGGGGCAGGCACAATGTGTATCCACCGTATCTGGAGGCGGAAGCAGATTTTTTCTAGACTAGATAATTGCCCGCGTGTTGCAATGCGCATAAATATTCTAGTATGTTAGCCAGTGATTTATCTGCCCATATTAATGTGATTGTATAAATAAAGGTGCACCGTGCACCGTGCAAGTGATTTACCAACCTAAATAAATTTTAGGATTATACTTGGTAAAAACTTGTTGACTTGTCAAATGGAACATATTTTTATTTGGTAAGTCAATAAAAGGCTGGGCAGTTAAGATGGTTTTCAAGGAAAACCGGTGAAAAAAACAAAGATATAGGAAGGGAAAATTCAAAACGCAGAGAAAGGGGAACATACAGGTTGGACGAAGGACAAGGTGGACGACGGATCTCTGCGTTCTTTTTGAGCAGGAGAGAAATAGGGGCAACTCCAACGTCAGTCCCAACTGACAGAGTTAAGGAGGCAGCCATCCAATGCTAGTCATCAAAAAATTTCTCACTGGTCCGCCTCTCTTTTCTCAGACATTTCATCGAACATGCTGTGTTCACTCCCGGCAATGGCACACACTGCACTCACACGCCGGCGGCCGAGCTCGCTGGAGAGGCCGGGCCGTCGCACACACGCACTGCACACACACACACACGACGCAAGGTGCACACACGCGCGCATGTCACGCGCCCAGCCGGCAAGCACGCGCTGACTGGCACGCACGCACGCGCCTCTGCGAGGAGACCGCGCTCCTGGAGCTCGATGGCGGATGCCGGACGGAGCGCACCGTCGGAGAAGGACGACGACCCGCTGGGCGCGAAGCATCGTGGTGGCCGCTCCTCCTCGGCCGCCATGCCGCGCGGACGGACGCGCGCGCCACGCAGCAGATCATGGCCACGGACCACGGACAGGCGCGTATGTAACTGCAGCCTCGTCGGTTCAGTTGCATTTGCATCGTCAGACCAGTGCATGCACCACCAGATTAGTTAGTCCGTACTCGGAGCGAACGACGACGCCCACCATGCACTCCGCCGACGAGCCCATGTCCACTCCGGCCGCGAGAAGTAGCACCACGGCAGCAAGGGAGGCACCACGGAAGGTCGCAGCGGAGGACGGCGGCAAGAGCACGGTGTCGCCGTCAATTGAGCATGAGCAGCAGATGACCCGGTCTCGCTGCGGCACCTGGGCATGGTGGCTGACCCGGACTCCGAGCCTTCCGTGCTCACGGAGGTGGGCGCGCAGTCGTCCCCCTCCTTTCGCCGCTCGGCGAGTGAATGGTAGAAAACCACCACATTGAAGCCTAGGATTGCAGAAAAGACTCTTCTACATTTTTGTGTCAAAAAACACTGATTTTGGTCCTAATCATTTGCAGAAAATACCTAACCGTTTGTTCGGGCAGTTTAACCTCTATTATGACAGGTGGGGCCCTGTTTCGTCTATGTGGCGTCACGGCCACGAGCTGACGCCGTCTAACGGCGTGGCGGCCGCTACTGGTCCGTCGTGTGAGTAAAAACTGGATCGATCCAGCTCTCTTCTCACACTCTCGCCTCTGCCTCACCCTCTCCTCACTGTTCTTCTCCCCGGCGCCGCCACACAGCCGACCGCCGTTCTGCTGCTCCCCGGTGCCATGGTGTTGTGGAGCGACGAGACCAGTAAGGATTCAGTCCTGAACATCTCCTCCTCTTGTGATGGCATCATCAAGGTCAGTTGATTAGATAGCTAGAGCTAGAGTTAGGGTTAGTGAATTGGGGATTTTGTTTGAGCTTGATCTGAACCTAGCCTTCTCTTTGCTTGCTCCCGCAGCTTCCAGCTACGATGCACGATCCGAATTTCAATGGCACTGATGCAGATGTGAATGTCTTGTGTGAACACGATGAGCCGGCCGAGCGCTTTGTAGCATTTGAAGGGATGCACACGGGCAGGAGGTTTCTTGGATGTGCTAAGAAGGTATGATTCACATCCTGTGTAAAGGAAGTTGTTTGCTTAATGCTTTGTTTATCAAGATGTTAAGATTTTTTTAGTTTGGTCTTTGTTTAGCTTGTTCTGACATGCCTTGTCATTAGTGGATTGTACACATTGTTTATTGTGGTCAGTGCTTACTCCTTTGTTTATCAAGTTGTTAAGCTTGGTTAAGTGCTTTGTCTTTGTTTAATTTGCTTTAGCCACCGTTGGAGTGTGTTCTCATTAGTGAATGGTAGTCATTGTTTATTATGGTCAGTGCTTAATGACTTGTTTACTAGTGGGCAATGTTAATTTGTCTGTTGTATGGTAAGGAACCTATCAGTGCTTAGTGACTTGTTTATTTGTCTGTTTAACAGTGCACATATTAGATACCTGAACCTGTTGGTTTGATGGTCTTGAAAATACGATGGAGTATGGCAGTTAATAGTGGTCTTCATCCTAGTCACGTAGACAATTATTTATTCTTTTATTGTTTATAATACAGGAAGGCATAAACTGTGGAGTAGTTCAATGGATTGATTTTGAATGGCCAGACTCAATGGAGAAGGCATTGGCCAAGCTATGGGATATGTATGAGGAGATTAAGTCAGCTAGGACCAATGACAATCTAGAGAGTTCCTTTGCAATTCACAACCTGACAGAAAAGAAGAAGAAACTACAGAAGAACTATGACAGTTTGTATGCTGATGTGAATGCTCTTTTAGATGCCCAGCAGCAGAGGGGTGTGGAGTTAACCAATCAAAAGGAGCAGAAGCAATATTTGAAGTGAAGATTGCTGAGCTAGAAACTGTAGTTGGCAACTTGAAGGCAGAGTTGTCAAAGAAAAAGGAGGAGGAGAAGAAACTACAGGAGAACTATGACAGTTTGTATGCTGATGTGAATTCTCTCTTGGATGCCCAGCAGCAGAGGGGTGTGGAGTTAAACAATCAGAAGGAGCAGAAGGAATATGTTGATGTGAAGATTGTTGAGCTTGAGACTGTAGTGGGGAACTTGAAGGCAGAGCTGTCAAAGAGAGAGGAGAAGGAGAAGAAGATGCTGCAAAACTATGGAACTCTGAAGAACCTGACATGTGCTCAAGCCAATGTGATTAGGAACTTGAAGTTCAATCATTTGAAGGAGAAGGAGAGGCTGACAGAAGAGAGGCTTAAACTGCAGTATCACATTTCTGAACTTCAAAAGTCTGAGGAAAAGATAAAGTTAAAACTTCAGGGTGTGAAGGCCATCTTAGATGAGTAGGGTGCCTTCTAGTATGATAATCATCTATCAGTTTCTAGATGATAATCTTCTATCCAGTACTTTAGTATGAATTTGTGACCCAAGTACTTCAGTGATGAATTTGTGATCTATGGTGTTGGATCCAGTAGTGTTGTAATCTAGATGATAATCATCTATTAAGTACTTTAGTATCTATTTCTGAACCTTTATGTATGTATTTTGTGAAATCAGGTGTTGGATCCAACCTTGATGAACCTTTATGAATATGAGTGCATTTTGATTGTTATGTGGTGTTTGTGCTTAGTAGAATCACATGTGCTCAAGCCAAGGTGGTGCATGTGCTAAGTTAGTAAATTATGTCATCTAGATTCATGGATTAACCTTGAGGGTCATTTCATCGATATATGGACAAGGTAACCATAGTGTCACCTTGAGCCTCATCTTGTCGACATATCGATGAAATGACCCTAGAGTTTACCTAGAGCCTCATCTTGTCGACATATCGATGAAATGACCCTAGAGTTTACCTAGAGTCTCATCTTGTCGACATATCGATGAAATGACCCTAGGGTTTACCTTGAGCCTCATCTTGTCGATATATCGATGATTTGACCCTAGGGTTACCTAGAGCCTCATCTTGTCGATATATCGATGATTTGACCCTAGGGTTTACCTTGAGCCTCATCTTGTCGACATATCGATGAAATGACCCTAGAGTTTACCTACAACCTCATCTTGTCGACATATTGATGAAATGACCCTAGGGTTTACCTTGAGCCTCATCTTGTTGACATATCGATGAAATGACCCTAGAGTTTACCTAGAGCCTCATCTTGTCGACATATCGATGAAATGACCCTAGGGTTTACCTTGAGCCTCATCTTGTCGACATATCGATGAAATGACCCTAGAGTTTACCTTTGTGCATAATTAGATGTGTGATCTGCTCTCTAGAGTAAAACTGTATCGGATATGCCTCTTGCTCATCAACTTGTGCAACTCTCCTTGTTTTTTTGGATGGCGACCTATACACCACACCTTCATCACTGACCTCATACACAATCCTCTCTCCAACACTGCCTATAGGGACCTGCTGCTCACAAACATGACCTAAGTTTAAATCTCCAGGTCTGGGCTCACTACCCCTAACTACTGTCAGATTAACTATGGTCTGATCTCTGTTGGCAATGTGGTCTAGCATCTCATCAACCTTGGCATCATCACAGATCTCTTTCAAACCAGCTACTCCCAAGCCAGCATCCCTAACAAAGTACATGTAGTCATCCTCTTTGTAGCCTGCTGTCTCTATTAGTGCTATTAGATTCAGAAATGTTATGTCTGAAACACACATGGTCCTTTCCAAATTGTCCCTGTCATGAAAGTGGAGCCTAACTTCCCACACATCATCACACAAACTACAAAGCAAAGAAGCTACACATTAATTTCTATGCATACATTTCTAATAATTAAAATCAATAACAAACTGAAGTATATACAGTGCACAAATAAATAATTAGCACACATACAGTTCCAATGCACTGACTACACTATATACAGTGCATATTAAGTTAACTGAAATATTACATATTACTAGGTGAAACTGACACATATTCAGTTAACCGAAATCTTTTGAACACTAAAAAAATTCAGTTAAGTTCATACAGTGAAGCAAATCCATTTAACTTCATACACTACCCTAATCCAGTTAACTTCAGACGTTGATAGAATTCAGTTAACTATTGACACTAAACAATATTCAGTCAACTGAAAACCTTTTGTACACTGAGAAAATTCAGTTAACTTCATACACAGAAGAAAATTCATCTAACAGATAGGATAAATATCAGAGGTTAGACTACAAACAATAATGACCTACAGTTCATTCAAATCGAAGCCTAACTATTGAACTATGAGAAATTAATCCTTAACCCTAATCCTAGAAATTGATCCCTAACCCTAGAATCCACAGTAAAGGAGGGGGACAACTTACTCAACGCTGCCAAATCCAGAAGCCCATTGATGGCTACCCGTCGGAGTAGCTTGCACAGCACGGGCAAGAGCGCCGGCGACGCGGTACTCAAGCGACGGCGACGACGCTCTCCTCTTCGGGGCCCGACTAGGGTTTGAGCTGCCGCACACCTCCTCCACTTCGTTCGATTCGCCGCCACGAAGCAACCCTCCGCTGCAGCCTCCATCCGCTCCCCCGCCGGCGGCATCCACTCCACCGCCGTTGTCAGGGCTAGCCGTCGCCATGGAGCACGGGGAGAAAGGGAGATAGAGGAGAGTAGAGTGGTGAAAGGGGGAGAATGAAGTGGATAAGGGACCCGTGCCGTTTTGACCGAGACGGCACGTCCGTTGCCACTGTAGCACCGTCAGACGGCGTGAGCTCGTGGGCGTTACGCCACGTCCTCAAAATCGGGGCCCACCTGTCATGATAGAGGTTAAACTACCCGAACAGACGGTTAGGTGTTTTCTGCAAATGATTAGGACCAAAATCAGTGTTTTCTGGCACAAAAACGTAGAAGAGTCTTTTCTGCAACCCTAGGCTTCAATGTGGTGGTTTTCTGCAATTCACTCCCGCTCGGCCGGCCCACGTTCGCTGGCGCCAGCCTCCCGTGCAACCGAGAAGCTCGAGCTGCGCGAGTTCGAGGGCGGGGAGCGGGCGCCGCTCCAGCGAAGCTTCGTGCTGCTCCCCGTTCACGTCGAGGTGGCCAGCGACAGACGGTACAGCGGAGCTCCGCGTGCGGGCGGCGATGCGGGCATCGACGGACGGCGGGAGACGGCGGCAAGACGAGGATAGCGGCGGACTTGGGAATTTTTGCGAGGGAGGGAGATCATGGCTGAGATGAGAGAGAGAGAGAGAGAGAGAGAGAGAGGCTGTGGTGTGGGTCCATGGTGGCTTTTGCTGGGCCAGGTGGACATCCGGATGCCGGCAAACTACCTCCAGTTTGGTTTTCGCTTACAAAGAGGATGGGACGTCGACCCGTTGGACTAAGGTTGCTTCCAGACCACTCGAGTTCGAGTTCCGGCTTGCACGCGTGGTGCTCGCGGAATTTCTCTTATAAAAAAATGCCAACCAGGGTTAGCCTTTGAATTGGTCTCATTTTTTGGTTTTCGCCTACAAAATTTAAACACTTCGAATTAGGACAAATTTATGAGCCGCGTTGGAGTTGTCTTGAAACCACCACAAAAACAATGACAATATGTGCCAATGTTGGATGCTTGGTTTTACTGCACGCAAAACTCTTTTGCCTTACATGAGATTCTGTTGATTGAGCGTTGTTTTAGTGAACAATGACAATTTGTGCTGATGTCGAATGGCTTGATTTTGCCGTGGGCTAAGCTCTTCTACCTTACATGAGAAAAATATCTCGTGTATCAGAGCTTGTGGTGCTACTGGTGCACCGAACTCACATTATGCTTTTAAAATGTTTAAAAAATTCTGAAAAAAATTAGCCCAGTCATACAACATCAATGTAGCTTGTCATAACAAATCAAGTTAAAATTTGGAATATAACTCGAAAAACAAAAATGACAAATTCAACACTAAATAGTACATAGCATAACTTGGGCTTTAGATTTGACCCACTATCACACTGATGTCAAATTTGTCATTTTTGTAGCTCAATTTTTTTTTTCAAATTTTGATACGATTTTTTGTGACATCATACATTGATATTGCATTAACGTGCTGGATTTTTTTTAGATTTTTTAAAACATTCTATAGCATACACACCGGTAGCACCACAAGTGTGGATGCACCGGATACATTCCCGCCTTACATGAGATCCCGTTAATTGGGCGCCGTTTCGAGCAGTCCCCTCCAACTCTAGTCAAGTTGGACCGGGCATCTTCAACATGGATTGGGAGATATGTTTACCAACTGCTAAGATGTTGCCTCAGTCCTATGCATTTTTTTATCATTGTCTGCTACTTTTAGTGAATGATAATGTGATTAAAATGTGTCATTGATTAAGATTTGAAATATACTGGCAATTTATTAAATGGTCTTCAGGAAGGGGTGGCCGCCTGTGACGCTAGGAATAAAGGTTACTCCAACGTAGATGATCAATATGGACCTCACCAAATGTCGTGGACACGTCCAGACGTGTCTGCGGATATTTATAGGCGTGGAGGCTATCCAACCATAGACAACAAATATTCAGACCAATTCAAACGTTTCGTACACAAACACAGATGAAATACATGTTAAACGCACACACAATTTGTTAAATTTGGTACATTTACAACTAAATGGACGAAATTTAACAAATTTTAACCTAACCTAAACTAAATGGGGTACCCAACGGGGACCTTGCAGGCATGTCCTCCTTGGCCATATGGACCTCCGTCACCATCTACGTCATTGCCGAGCTGTTATACGTGTCGCTGTCGTCGGAGTCGTCGTCTTTCTAGTGACAGAAGGCCCGCCAGGTGTTGCGGCATCCATGCCCGGCCGCCGTAAGCCGTCGTCCTTCCAGTGGTGGAAGACCCGCCAGGCGTTGCAGCATCCCTGCCCGGCCGCCGCAGCACGCTTGATGTGCAACCACTCGGCTGCCTCCACCTGGTGCAGATGCTCGGCCACCTCTACCTGTCGGTTACAGTGGTCACAGACTCTACCCGACGACGCCTACCCTTGCGTTGGAGCCTGTCAGCGTTTCTGTCTTTCGGGAGATCCTTTTTTAGGAGATAAGCAAGGTTTGGTTTGGTCCACTCCAGGATTACAGCCAAGATCATTGCTCCCTGGCCTTTGAGTTCTTGATCCGGCTCCATTTTGATGGAGATGCTCGGGCAAGGTGTCCAATGGACTTGGTCCTAAAGGGCGCCCATCCTCACGTGGGTGTCAACCTGTTGGGGAACGTAGTAATTTCAGAAATTTTCCTACGCACACGCAAGATCATGGTGATGCATAGCAACGAGAGGGGAGAGTATTGTCTACGTACCCTCGTAGACCGAAGCGGAAGCGTTGACGCAACGTAGAGGAAGTAGTCGTACGTCTTTCCGATCCGACCGATCCAAGCACCGTTACTCCGGCACCTCCGAGTTCTTGGCACACGTTCAGCTCGATGACGATCCCCGGGCTCCGATCCAACAAAGCGTCGGGGAGGAGTTCCGTCAGCACGACGGCGTGGTGACGATCTTGATGTTCTACCGTCGCAGGGCTTCGCCTAAGCACTGCTACAATATGACCGAGGTGGAATATGGTGGAGGGGGGGCACCGCACACGGCTAAGGAACGATCACGAAGATCAACTTGTGTGTCTATGGGGTGCCCCCTGCCCCCGTATATAAAGGAGTGGAGGAGGGGAGGGCCGGCCCTCTCTATGGCGCGCCCTAGGGGAGTCCTACTCCCACCGGGAGTAGGATTCCCCCTTTCCTAGTCCAAGTAGGAGTCCTTCCATGTAGTAGGAGTAGAAAACAAGGAAGGGGCGCAGCCCCTCCCCCTAGTCCAATTCGGACTAGGCCTTGGGGGGGGGGGGGCCTGCCCTAGGCAGCCCCTCTCTCTTTCTCGTATGGCCCAATAAGGCCCAATACTTCTCCCGGTGAATTCCCGTAACTCTCCGGTACTCCAAAAAATACCCGAATCACTCGGAACCTTTCCGAAGTCCGAATATAGTCGTCCAATATATCGATCTTTATGTCTCGACCATTTCGAGACTCCTCGTCATGTCCCCGATCTCATCCGGGACTCCGAACTACTTCGGTACATCAAAACTCATAAACTCATAATATAACTGTCATCGAAACCTTAAGCGTGCAGACCCTACGGTTCGAGAACAATGTAGACATGACCGAGACACTGTTGGAAATATGCCCTAGAGGCAATAATAAAAGCATTATTATTATATTTCCTTGTTCATGATAATTGTCTTTATTCATGCTATAATTGTGTTATCCGGAAATCGTAATACATGTGTGAATAATAGACACCAACATGTCCCTAGTAATCCTCTAGTTGACTAACTCGTTGATCAACAGATAGTCATGGTTTCCTGACTATGGACATTGGATGTCATTGATAACGGGATCACATCATTAGGAGAATGATGTGATGGACAAGACCCAATCTTAAACATAGCATAAGATCGTATAGTTCGTTTGCTAGAGTTTTCCAATGTCAAGTATCTTTTCCTTAGACCATGAGATCGTGTAACTCCCGGATACCGTAGGAGTGTTTTGGGTGTGCCAAACGTCATAACGTAACTGGGTGACTATATAGGTATACTACGGGTATCTCCGAAAGTGTCTGTTGGGTTGACACGGATCAAGACTGGGATTTGTCACTCCGTATGACGGAGAGGTATCACTGGGTCCACTCGGTAATGCATCATCATTATGAGCTCAAAGTGACCAAGTGTCTGGTCACGGGATCATGCATTATGGTACGAGTAAAGTGACTTGCCGGTACCAAGATTGAACGAGGTATTGGGATACCAACGATCAGATCTCGGGCAAGTAACATACCGATTGACAAAGGGAATTGTATATGGGGTTGCTTGAATCCTCGACATCGTGGTTCATCCGATGAGATCATCGAGGAGCATGAGGGAGCCAACATGGGTATCCAGATCCCGCTGTTGGTTATTGACCGAAGAGCGATCTCGGTCATGTCTACATGTCTCCCGAACCCGTAGGGTCTACACACTTAAGGTTCGGTGACGCTAGGGTTGTAGGGATATGTATATGCAGTAACCCGAATGTTGTTCGGAGTCCCGGATGAGATCCCGGACGTCACGAGGAGTTCCAGAATGGTCCGGAGGTAAAGAATTATATATAGGAAGTACTATTTCGGGCATCGGGACAAGTTTCGGGATCACCGGTATTGTACCGGGACCACCGGAAGGGTCCCGGGGGTCCACCGGGTGGGGCCACCTGCCCTGGGGGGCCACATGGGCTGTAGGGGGTGCGCCTTGGCCTGTATGGGCCAAGGGCACCAGCCCCAAGAGGCCCATGCGCCTAGGGTTCAAGAAGGGAAGAGTCCCAAAAGGGGAAGGCACCTCCTAGGTGCCTTGGGGAGGAGGGATTCCTCCCCCTGGCCGCACCCCCCTAGGAGATTGGATCTCCTAGGGCCGGCGCCCCCCCTTGGCCCTCCTATATATAGTGGGGAGATGGAGGACTTCTTACCCCACGCCTTTGGTGCCTCCCTCTCCCTCTCCAACACATCCTCCTCCTCCATAGTGCTTGGCGAAGCCCTGCTGGAGCACTGCAGCTCCACCACCACCACGCCATCGTGCTGCTGCTGGAGCCATCTTCCTCAACCTCTCCTTCCCCCTTGCTGGATCAAGAAGAAGGAGACGTCACGCTGACCGTACGTGTGTTGAACGCGGAGGTGCCGTCCGTTCGGCGCTAGGATCTCCGGTGATTTGGATCACGTCGAGTACACCTTCCTCATCCCCGTTCTTTGAACGCTTCCGCGCGTGATCTACAAAGGTATGTAGATGCAATCCGATCACTCGTTGCTAGATGAACTCCTAGATGGATCTTGGTGAAACCCTAGGAAAATTTTTGTTTTCTGCAACGTTCCCCAACAGTGGCATCATGAGCTAGGTCTATGCGTAGTTCTCTTGCACGAGTAGAACACAATTTGTTGTGGGCGTTGATGTTGTCAAGTTTCTTGCCGCTACTAGTCTTATCTTGCTTCAACGGTATTGTGGGATGAAGCGGCCCGGACCAACCTTACACGTACGCTTACGTGAGACCGGTTCCACCGACTAACATGCACAAGTTGCATAAAGGTGGCTGGCGGGTGTCTGTCTCTCCCACTTTAGTTGGAGCGGATTCGATGAAAAGGGTCCTTATGAAGGGTAAATAGAAGTTGACAAATCACGTTGTGGCTTACACGTAGGTAAGAAAACGTTCTTGTTAGAACCCTATTTCAGCCACGTAAAACTTGCAACAACAATTAGAGGACGTCTAACTTGTTTTTGCAGCAAGTGCTTTGTGATATGATATGGCCAAAGTTGTGATGAATGATGAATGATCTATATGTGATGTATGAGATGTTCATGCTATTGTAATAGGAATCATGACTTGCATGTCGATGAGTATGACAACCGGCAGGAGCCATAGGAGTTGTCTTTATTTTTTTTGTATGACCTGCGTGTCATTGAGAAACGCCATGTAAATTACTTTACTTTATTGCTAAACGCGTTAGCCATAGTAGTAGAAGTAATAGTTGGCGAGCAACTTCATGGAGACACGATGATGGAGATCATGATGATGGAGATCATGGTGTCATGCCGGTGACAAGATGATCATGGAGCCCCAAGATGGAGATCAAAGGAGCTATGTGATATTGGCCATATCATGTCACTTTTATTATTTGATTGCATGTGATGTTTATCATATTTATGCATCTTGTTTACTTAGAACGACGGTAGTAAATAAGATGATCCCTCATAATAATTTCAAGAAAGTGTTCCCCCTAATTGTGCACCGTTGCGACAGTTTGTTGTTTCAAAGCACCACGTGATGATCGGGTGTTAGATTCTAACGTTCACATACAACGGGTGTAAGCCAGATTTACACATGCAAACACTTAGGTTGACTTGACGAGCCTAGCATGTACAGACATGGTCTCGGAACACAGAAGACCGAAAGGTCGAGCATGAGTCGTATAGAAGATACGATCAACATGAAGATGTTCACCGATATTGACTAGTCCGTCTCACGTGATGATCGAACACGGCCTAGTTAACTCGGATCATGTTATACTTAGATTACAGGAGGGATGTTTATCTAAGTGGGAGTTCATTGAATAATTTGATTAGATGAACTTAATTATCATGAACTTAGTCTAAAATATTTACAATATGTCTTGTAGATCAAATGGCCAACGTAGTCCTCAACTTCAACGCGTTCCTAGAGAAAACCAAGCTGAAAGACGATGGCAGCAACTACACGGACTGGGTCCGGAACCTGAGGATCATCCTCATAGCTACCAAGAAAGATTATGTCCTACAAGCACCGCTAGGTGACGCACCTATTCTCCCTGCAGAACAAGACGTTATGAACGCTTGGCAGGCACGTACCGATGACTACTCCCTCATTCAGTGCACTATGCTTTACAGCTTAGAGCCGGGGATCCAAAAGCGTTTTGAGAGACACGGAGCATATGAGATGTTCGAAGAGCTGAAAATGGTTTTCCAAGCTCATGCCCGGGTCGAGAGATATCAAGTCTCCGACAAGTTCTTCAGCTGTAAGATGGAGGAAAACAGTTCTGTCAGTGAGCACATACTCACTATGTCTGGGTTGCATAACCGCTTGACTCAGCTGGGAGTTAATCTCCCGGATGACGCGGTCATTGACAGAATCCTTCAGTCGCTTCCACCGAGCTACAAGAGCTTTGTGATGAACTTCAATATGCAGGGGATGGAAAAGATCATTCCTGAAGTATTTGCAATGCTGAAATCAGCAGAGGTAGAAGTCAAAAAGGGACATCAAGTGTTGATGGTGAATAAAACCACTAAGTTCAAGAAAGGCAAGGGTAAGAAAACCTTCAAGAAGGACGGCAAGGGAGTTGCCGCGCCCGGCAAGCAAGCTGCCGGGAAGAAGCCAAAGAATGGATCCAAGCCCGAGACTGAGTGCTTTTATTGCAAGGAGAGTGGTCACTGGAAGCGGAACTGCCCCAAATACTTAGCGGACAAGAAGGCCGGCAAAACAAAAGGTATATGTGATATACATGTAATTGATGTGTACCTTACCAGTACTCGTAGTAGCTCCTGGGTATTCGATACCGGTGCGGTTGCTCACATTTGTAACTCAAAAGAGGAGCTGCGGAATAAGCGGAGACTGGCAAAGGACGAGGTGACGATGCGCGTCGGGAATGGTTCCAAGGTCAATGTGATCGCCGTCGGCATGCTACCTCTACATTTACCTTCGGGATTAGTTTTAAACCTTAATAATTGTTATTTAGTGCCAGCTTTGAGCATGAACATTGTATCAGGATCTCGTTTAATTCAAGATGGCTACTCATTTAAGTCCGAGAATAATGGTTGTTCTATTTATATGAGAGATATGTTTTATGGTCATGCTCCGATGGTGAATGGTTTATTCTTAATGAATCTCGAGCGTAATGCTACACATGTTCATAGTGTGAGTACCAAAAGATGTAAGATTGATAATGATAGTCCCACATACTTGTGGCACTGCCGCCTTGGTCACATAGGTGTCAAACGCATGAAGAAGCTCCATGCTGATGGACTTTTAGAGTCTCTTGATTACAAATCATTTGACACGTGCGAACCATGCCTCATGGGTAAAATGACCAAGACTCCGTTCTCAGGAACAATGGAGCGAGCAAACAACTTATTGGAAATCATACATACTGATGTGTGCGGTCCAATGAGTGTTGAGGCTCGCGGTGGCTATCGTTATGTTCTCACCCTCACTGATGACTTGAGTAGATATGGGTATGTCTACTTAATGAAACACAAGTCTGAGACCTTTGAAAAGTTCAAGGAATTTCAGAGTGAGGTTGAGAATCAACGTGACAGGAAAATCAAGTTCCTACGATCAGATCGTGGAGGAGAGTACTTGAGTCACGAGTTTGGCACACACTTAAGAAAATGTGGAATAGTTTTACAGCTCACGCCGCCTGGAACACCTCAGCGTAATGGTGTGTCCGAACGTCGTAATCGCACTCTATTAGATATGGTGCGATCTATGATGTCTCTTACCGATTTACCGCTATCTTTTTGGGGCTATGCTTTAAAGACTGCCGCATTCACTTTAAATAGGGCTCCGTCGAAATCCATTGAGACGACACCGTATGAATTATGGTTTGGGAAGAAACTAAGCTGTCGTTTCTAAAAGTTTGGGGATGCGATGCTTATGTCAAGAAACTTCAACCTGAAAAGCTCGAACCCAAGTCGGAAAAATGCGTCTTCATAGGATACCCTAAAGAAACTATTGGGTATACCTTCTACCTCAGATCCGAAGGCAAGATCTTTGTTGCCAAGAATGGATCATTTCTAGAGAAAGAGTTTCTCTCGAAAGAAGTAAGTGGGAGGAAAGTAGAACTTGATGAAGTATTACCTCTTGAACCGGAAAATGGCGCAACTCAAGAAAATGTTCCTGAGGTGCCTGCACCGACTAGAGAGGAAGTTAATGATGATGATCAAGATACTTCTGATCAAGCTCCTACTGAAATTCAAAGGTCCACAAGGACACGTTCCGCACCAGAGTGGTACGGCAACCCTGTCTTGGAAATCATGTTGTTAGACAACGGTGAACCTTCGAACTATGAAGAAGCGATGGCGGGCCCGGATTCCGACAAATGGCTAGAAGTCATGAAATCCGAGATAGGATCCATGTATGAAAATGAAGTATGGACTTTGACTGACTTGCCCGTTGAGCGGCGAGCCATAGAAAATAAATGGATCTTTAAGAAGAAGACAGACACGGATGGTAATGTGACCATCTATAAAGCTCGGCTTGTCGCTAAGGGTTATCGACAAGTTCAAGGGGTTGACTACGATGAGACTTTCTCACCAGTAGCGAAGCTAAAGTCCGTCCGAATCATGTTAGCAATTGCCGCATTCTATGATTACGAAATATGGCAAATGGACGTCAAAACGGCATTCCTTAATGGTTTCCTTAAGGAAGAGTTGTATATGATGCAGCCGGAAGGTTTTGTCGATCCTAAGAATGCTGACAAGGTGTGCAAGCTCCAACGCTCGATTTATGGGCTGGTGCAAGCATCTCGGAGTTGGAACATTCGCTTTGATGAGATGATCAAAGCGTTTGGGTTTACGCAGACTTATGGAGAAGCCTGCGTTTACAAGAAAGTGAGTGAGAGCTCTGTAGCATTTCTCATATTATATGTAGATGACATACTTTTGATGGGAAATGATATAGAACTCTTGGACAGCATTAAGGCCTACTTGAATAAGAGTTTTTCAATGAAGGACCTTGGAGAAGCTGCTTATATATTAGGCATCAAGATCTACAGAGATAGATCAAGACGCCTCATAGGTCTTTCACAAAGCACATACCTTGATAAAATATTGAAGAAGTTCAATATGGATCAGTCTAAGAAGGGGTTCTTGCCTGTGTTGCAAGGTGTGAAATTGAGCTCAGCTCAATGTCCGACCACGGCAGAAGATATAGAAGAGATGAGTGTCATCCCCTATGCCTCAGCCATAGGTTCTATTATGTATGCCATGCTGTGTACCAGACCTGATGTAAACCTTGCCGTAAGTTTGGTAGGAAGGTACCAAAGTAATCCCGGCAAGGAACACTGGACAGCGGTCAAGAAAATCCTAAAGTACCTGAAAAGGACTAAGGAAATGTTTCTCGTTTATGGAGGTGACGAAGAGCTCGTCGTAAAGGGTTACGTCGACGCTAGCTTCGACACAGATCTGGATGACTCTAAATCACAAACCGGATACATGTATATTTTGAATGGTAGGGCAGTAAGCTGGTGCAGTTGCAAGCAGAGCGTCGTGGCGGGATCTACATGTGAAGCGGAGTACATGGCAGCCTCGGAGGCAGTGCATGAAGCAATTTGGATGAAGGAGTTCATCACCGACCTAGGAGTCATACCCAATGCGTCGGGGCCGATCAAGCTCTTCTGTGACAATACTGGAGCTATTGCACTTGCCAAGGAGCCCAGGTTTCACAAGAAGACAAGGCACATCAAGCGTCGCTTCAACTTCATTCGTGAAAATGTTCAAGATGGAGACATAGATATTTGTAAAGTACACATGGACCTGAATGTAGCAGATCCGTTGACTAAGCCTCTCCCTAGAGCAAAACATGATCAACACCAGAATTCCATGGGTGTTCGATTCATCACAATGTAACTAGATTATTGACTCTAGTGCAAGTGGGAGACTGTTGGAAATATGCCCTAGAGGCAATAATAAAAGCATTATTATTATATTTCCTTGTTCATGATAATTGCCTTTATTCATGCTATAATTGTGTTATCCGGAAATCGTAATACATGTGTGAATAATAGACACCAACATGTCCCTAGTAATCCTCTAGTTGACTAGCTCGTTGATCAACAGATAGTCATGGTTTCCTGACTATGGACATCGGATGTCATTGATAATGGGATCACATCATTAGGAGAATGATGTAATGGACAAGACCCAATCTTAAACATAGCATAAGATCGTATAGTTCGTTTGCTAGAGTTTTCCAATGTCAAGTATCTTTTCCTTAGACCATGAGATCGTGTAACTCCCGGATACCGTAGGAGTGCTTTGGGTGTGCCAAACGTCACAACGTAACTGGCTGACTATAAAGGTATACTACGGGTATCTCCGAAAGTGTTTGTTGGGTTGACACGGATCAAGACTGGGATTTGTCACTCCGTATGACGGAGAGGTATCACTGGGCCCACTCGGTAATGCATCATCATTATGAGCTCAAAGTGACCAAGTGTCTGGTCACGGGATCATGCATTACGGTACGAGTAAAGTGACTTGCCGGTAACGAGATTGAACGAGGTATTGGGATACCGACGATTAGATCTCGGGCAAGTAACATACCGATTGACAAAGGGAATTGTATACGGGGTTGCTTGAATCCTCGACATCGTGGTTCATCCGATGAGATCATCGAGGAGCATGAGGGAGCCAACATGGGTATCCAGATCCCGCTGTTGGTTATTGACCGGAGAGCGATCTCGGTCATGTCTACATGTCTCCCGAACCCGTAGGGTCTACACACTTAAGGTTTGGTGACGCTAGGGTTATAGGGATATGTATATGCAGTAACCCGAATGTTGTTCGGAGTCCCGGATGAGATCCTGGACGTCACGAGGAGTTCTGGAATGGTCCGAAGGTAAAGAATTATATATAGGAAGTACTATTTCGGACATCGGGACAAGTTTCGGGGTCACCGGTATTGTACCGGGACCACCGGAAGGGTCCCGGGGGTCCACCGGGTGGGGCCACCTGCCCCGGGGGGGCACATGGGCTGTAGGGGGTGCGCCTTGGCCTGTATGGGCCAAGGGCACCAGCCCCAAGAGGCCCATGCGCCTAGGGTTCAAGAAGGGAAGAGTCCCAAAAGGGGAAGGCGCCTCCTAGGTGCCTTGGGGAGGAGGGATTCCTCCCCTTGGCCGCACCCCCCTAGGAGAGCGATCTCGGTCATGTCTACATGTCTCCCGAACCCGTAGGGTCTACACACTTAAGGTTTGGTGATGCTAGGGTTATAGGGATATGTATATGCAGTAACCCGAATGTTGTTCGGAGTCCCGGATGAGATCCTGGACGTCACGAGGAGTTCTGGAATGGTCCGAAGGTAAAGAATTATATATAGGAAGTACTATTTCGGACATCGGGACAAGTTTCGGGGTCACCGGTATTGTACCGGGACCACCGGAAGGGTCCCGGGGGTCCACCGGGTGGGGCCACCTGCCTCGGGGGGGCATGCCGGCGCCCTCCCCCCCTCCTTGGCCCTCCTATATATAGTGGGGAGATGGAGGACTTCTTACCCCACGCCTTTGGTGCCTCCCTCTCCCTCTCCAACACATCCTCCTCCTCCATAGTGCTTGGCGAAGCCCTGCCGGAGCACTGCAGCTCCACCACCACCACGCCGTCGTGCTGCTGCTGGAGCCATCTTCCTCAACCTCTCCTTCCCCCTTGCTGGATCAAGAAGAAGGAGACGTCACGCTGACCGTACGTGTGTTGAACGCGGAGCTGCCGCTCGTTCGGCGCTAGGATCTCCGGTGATTTGGATCACGTCGAGTACACCTTCCTCATCCCTGTTCTTTGAACGCTTCCGCGCATGATCTACAAAGGTATGTAGATGCAATCCGATCACTCGTTGCTAGATGAACTCCTAGATGGATCTTGGTGAAACCGTCGGAAAATTTTTGTTTTCTGCAACGTTCCCCAATAGACACGTCTCCGGTCAATAACCAATAGCGGGACCTGGATGCCCATATTGGCTCCTACATATTCTACGAAGATCTTTATCGGTCAGACCGTATAACAACATACGTTGTTCCCTTTGTCATCGGTATGTTACTTGCCCGAGATTCGATCGTCGGTATCTCAATACCTAGTTCAATCTCGTTACCGGCAAGTCTCTTTACTCGTTCCGTAATACATCATCTCACAACTAACTCATTAGTTGCAATGCTTGCAAGGCTTAAGTGATGTGCATTACCGAGAGGGCCCAGAGATACTTCTCCGACAATCGGAGTGACAAATCCTAATCTCGAAATACGCCAACCCAACATGTACCTTTGGAGACACCTGTAGAGCTCCTTTATAATCACCCAGTTACGTTGTGACGTTTGGTAGCACACAAAGTGTTCCTCCGGCAAACGGGAGTTGCATAATCTCATAGTCATAGGAACATGTATAAGTCATGAAGAAAGCAATAGCAACATACTAAACGATCGTGTGCTAAGCTAATGGAATGGGTCATGTCAATCAGATCATTCAACTAATGATGTGATCCCGTCAATCAAATAACAACTCTTTGTCCATGGTTAGGAAACGTAACCATCTTTGATTAACGAGCTAGTCAAGTAGAGGCATACTAGTGACACTTTGTTTGTCTATGTATTCACACATGTATTATGTTTCCGGTTAATACAATTCTAGCATGAATAATAAACATTTATCATGATATAAGGAAATAAATAATAACTTTATTATTGCCTCTAGGGCATATTTCCTTCACAACCATCATAGTGCTTGATGTGATGAAGCTCGAGGGTGTCGAACTGACATTTGGGTCGGCGCACCTCGAAGCAATAGGCCACCATCTTTGGATCCTATCTACCGAAGGGCTTCATGACCTGTTGCACGATAAGGCTAGAGTCACTGTGATAACTGAGCCGTCGTATGCCCATGGAGACAGCAAGGCAGAGACCATGAAGGAGGGCTTCATACTTGACTGCGTTGTTGGAGGTTGGGAAGTGTATGTAGAGCACAACATAGTTCATCTTACCCGTTTCGGGGACATCATGACAACGCCGGCCCCCAAGCCCAGAAGCATCATGGAGCCGTCAAAGTACGTCCTCCAATGCTTGAGGTCGACACACTTGGGGATTTGCTGGGCCTCGGTCTACTCGACAAGGAAATCGACCAAGACCTTCCATCGCTAATGATGACGAGTCACCTTGCCAAGTTGGCGATGCATCTCAAGTAGCAAATGGTGATCCTCTCGCCCGAAGCAAAGACACCAATTTGGACTAGAGACCCTATCTAGATTGGTTTACCGGGCCACACAGTCAGCCCCTAGCGCACCAACTGTCGACATATGAAACCAGTAGTAGTCACCATAGGGTGATGTGCGTGATTGGAAGTATTAGACGAGGGAGCACACAAAGATTTTACCCAGATTTGTACCCTAATGATGGAGATAATACCTTACTCCTGCTTGGATTGGATTGATGGTAAGGGTGCCTTATGAGAGGGGATTAAAATGGAGAATAGTAAGCTCTATCAAGAGTATTAGCTTGGATGCAAGGTGTCTCTAGCTAGCCCTAGCCCGTCTTATAAAGGAGGATGATGCCTAGGGTTACAAAGAGTTTTACAACGCGTTTGTTTCGATGATTTGGCTACGGTTTCCGATACCCACGCTTCCCGAAACCGACAGATTACATTTGGTTCACGCACTATGTATTCGCTGGCAGCATTTTCTGATATGGGCCTTCCTAGAGTCGAAAACAGCCGAGTTGAAGGTGATTAGGAAACCGGACAAAAGCGCACCAACCAAACAAAGTCAGTATTCGATAAAAGAAAATCGGAAGCAGCGCTTCTCCATACCCAAACCCATTACGTTACTTGAGGCGGAACCAAACGCGTCGTTAGTGTCTTATAAAGGAGGATGGCTAGGGTTACAAAGAACCTGACCCGTCTTATAAAGGAGGATGATGCCTAGGGTTACGAAGAGTTTCAGTTGTTAATTTGTAATATTTGGAATTGCCTTGTATGCCAAAATATTTTAGCGTCTCAAAAGTAGGAAATCTCAACGCTCCTCAAAATATTTCAAGGACAACGTTAATTTGCACAAGTCCCCAAGGGAAGCAATATAAATCTCGTTTATTGGAACAGACAAATTACAAATCAAATATTTATATATGTAGGCACACCACCCTTATGTAGATTCCTTATCGAGGACATAATCCATCAATCAGTTCATTCTGCACTCTTCATCCGGGTTTATAAGTTGGACATGGGTTTTCAGGTCAGTTTGACTAACAAAACATATGTGTCAAATTAAAAAATCTAAAAACCCATGCCCCACTTATAGACCCCGATAGGGGCAGTACGCAATCTTGCTTCCTCTGTTTTATACTCCCTCCGTCCCAAAATTATGACTCAACTTTGTACCTTATTTTGGGACGGAGGGAGTATGTTCTTAGCTAACTACTATATGCAGAGGCAACTCCGGTTGACATTCCCGGTAATTTAGCTGCAAATGAACACCAAAGTCAAGAAAGAAACAGTGCACGACGAAAGATGCTGGTAATAGACAACCAATCTGTCACAGCTGAGCGGATTTGCCTTGCAACTTTCAGTTTGACCAGTGACACCATGTCACCATTGTCACCATTATTAAGCCGAAAAGTCTTCAACAAGCGGAATCCTACATAAGAGGGTGCAATGCAGTGCATCTCAGCACCACGGAATGGAGAGAACTCCCCGAGCAATCCTCTTCCTCTTCCTCTTGCTCCTTGTCGATCCCGGCGTAGCTCAGAACACCACCACCGGCAAAGCAGACGAGTTCCATGTCGGAGTGATCCTCAATCTGGGCTCGCTGGTGGGAAAAGTAGCACGGACCAGCATTTCACTGGCCGTCAAAGACTTCTACGCGGTCCACCAGATTTACAGCACAAAGCTTGTCCTCCATTTCAGGGATTCCATGGCCAGTGATGTAAAGGCTGCATCAGCAGGCATGTGTATGTCAAAGTTAAGTTGTCAGGATTCAGGAAAACGGAAGGACTTTAAATAAAAGAAAAAAGTCCATTTTACTACCCTGAATAAAGTGGGTGGTTCACTTTACCCCATGATCTATTTTTTGGCTCCTTCTACCCCCCAAACAAACCAAAACCAGACAAAACACCACCCCTGGCTGGTTTGTCTCCACTCGCTGTTGATGTGGCACTAGTCAACGGTGGTTTTGACCTCGGTGTCAGGTCGGGCATGGGCATCCCCGTCACCCCCTCGCGCTTCGTTCCGGCTCCAGCGCGACCCCGCCGACGAGCCGCGTCGCCACCTGCTCCACCCCGCGCTGGCCCGCCTCTTCCCACGGCTACGCCGCCTCGCCGTCCGCCCCGTCGCCGCTCCGGCCGTGCGCCTGCGCCGCCCCGCCTCCTCCCCAAGCTTGCGTTGTGGACCCCAGCCGCCCTCGCGCGCTACTCGCACCGTCGTCCCCGGCCGCCCGCCGGCTCCG
>NC_041388.1:382997345-383007149 GCF_002162155.2 Triticum dicoccoides
CTGGCCGCGCTCGGCCTCCCCCGCTCGGCGCGCGCCGGCTCCGCCCGCCACGGCCGCCTGCCTGCTCCGCGCGCACCGGCTGCCGCCGCTGTGGCTGCTGCTACTGCAGTAGGGGGGCACCCCTTTTTTATTTTTTCTATTTCTTTGTTTTTTTAAAAAACTGACGAGTGGGACCCACCGGCAGGTCAAATACCACCTTTGACTGTGTCCACGTCATCATCTGGTTTGGGTAAACCACCTAGGCTGATTTTTTGTCTGGTATGAGATTGTTTAGGGGGGTATAGGAACCGAAACATAGATCAGGGGGTAAAGTGAACCACCCACTTTATTCAGGGTAGTAAAATGGACTTTTTTCTAAATAAAAAGAGGAAAACGGAAGTCCATAGTTTGACACCTTAAACAAGAAAAACATATTTATATTAGCATTTGACAAGTTAAACAAGAGTCATACTTAAATTATTTAGAGTTATGAAGCATTTGTCACCTTAAACAAGAGTCATATTCAGATTAGCATTTGATCAGTTGCCTAGTAGGAAAACCCTAATGGTAAGCCAAGCAGAGTCTATAAAAATCACAGATTGAGAAAACATATGTTTATTGTAAATTGCAAACCATAACCTACATAGTGACATAATTCTCCAAATGAGTCAAATCAAACCCCCTTTGATAGTATTAGGAGTATAAATGAAAGAACATGTAAACAGAGTCTGTGTTATCATTTCATCAAGGATAAAAGCAGTCTTAGTTATAGGAGTCGTATAAGGCTTAGGCAAACAGGTGTCAAATGATCAAGAAAATAGAAAACATCACAAGCAACACGAACACACAAAAACCTAAACTCACCATTATATATATATATGCTTTGTTATATGTTATGATGTTGTTTCTACATTATTAAACTAATATCATCTGACTGAAATTTCCTTATGCAATTTCAAAAGCGATTGAATTACTGGATAATTACAAACTGCAAGCCATCATTGGTCCCCAGAAATCATCAGAAGCTGTGTTCATCTCCAAGATCGGAAATATAACCCAAGTCCCCACAGTATCCTTCACAGCAACAAGCCCCTCTCTCACTTCAGATACTATGCCATATTTTGTGCGT
Source organism: Triticum dicoccoides (assembly GCF_002162155.2). Taxonomy (NCBI): domain Eukaryota; kingdom Viridiplantae; phylum Streptophyta; class Magnoliopsida; order Poales; family Poaceae; genus Triticum; species Triticum dicoccoides. The sequence goes on from NC_041388.1 coordinate 382,998,454, forward strand.
GCAACATTGAATGACTCAGCTCAGGTGAATAGCATTGCCTCGCTTGTAAAAGCCTATGGATGGAGAGAAGTGGTGCTAGTATATGAAAACACTGACTATGGTAGAGGCATTCTACCATACCTCATTAGTGCACTTCAAGAGAGTGATGTTCATGTCCCGTATCAGAGTGTTATCCCCCCATCAGCAACAAGTGAAATCATGATGCAAGAACTCTATAAGTTGATGACAATGCAAACAAGGGTGTTTATTGTTCATATGTCATCCACGATGACTTACCTTCTTTTTACAAAGGCCAAAGAGGCAGGGATGATGGACAAAGGATTTGCGTGGATTACTACAAACGGAGTAGCAAACATCATCGACTCACTCAATCCAAGTGTGACCGAGGTGATGAATGGTGTACTGGGAGTAAGGTACCATGTCCCCAAATCAAAAGAGCTTGATAGTTTCTCCATAAGGTGGAACAGAATGTACCAACAGGATAACCCAGATGAATCACCCTTCAATAAGCTAAGCATTGTTGGACTACGGGCCTATGATACGATATGGGCATTAGCACAGGCAGCAGAAAAGGTTGGGATATCCAGTGCCCCAAATAAGCAACCATGGTACATTAAGAACTCCACATGCTTGGAATCCATGGTTATTTCCCCAAATGGTCCAAAACTCTTAGCAGCAATTGTACAAAATAAGTTTAGAGGTATAAGTGGCGACTTTGACCTTACAGACAAACAGCTTAAAGTTTCTGTGTTCCAAATAATAAATGTGGTTGGGAGAGGTTGGAGAGAAATCGGGTTTTGGAGTGTCAAAAGTGGACTGTCACGGCAGTTGAATCAAAATGGCTTAAAAACAACAGGATCAGCCTCAATGCTTGATCTAAATCCTGTAATTTGGCCAGGAGAGTCAACTGAAATACCGAGGGGCTGGGAAATTCCTATAAATGGTAAGAAGCTTAGAGTCGGTGTGCACACGAGCAATTGCCCAGAGTTTATAAAGACATTCAGAGATCCTGTTACAAATGTAACAAGTGCGAGTGGCCTTTCAGTTGACATATTTGAGGAGGCAATAAAGAGGCTACCTTTTGCACTTACTTATGAGTACCTGGCATTTGACACAGCTGATACAGCAACTACAGGAAGCTATAACGATTTTATTTATCAAGTTTATCTTCAGGTAAGAAATACATTACGAAAGATTTGGTTTCAATTTCTTAATCTGCCATTGCAGAAACTAGAAGCTGCATACATTCCACTGTTAAGAAGAAAACTCTAGTAGCTAAAACATTTTACAAGATATTAACTATGTTCCACAATTTCATCCAGTGTTTTGTTCTGCAATTAAAACCAGGCTCCTATTTTATTTTACATAGAAGGATGTCAGATAGAAAGGCTCATTGTATTTTGTTTTTCTCAAAGCAAATCAAAAGTCTATTTTGCATGCTAAAATATTTTCCTCTTATTGAACAATTTACTTCCAGTGTTTAATCATTCTTAGAAGTAGATCATCACTTTCTTATTTCTCAAATATATGAAGCTGATTCATGCCATTGCAGAAATACGACATAGCGGTTGGAGATATTACTGTAAGGTACAATAGATCATTGTATGTCGACTTCACTGTACCATACACAGAATCTGGAGTAGGGATGATTGTTCCAGTCAAGGAAAACATGATCAAGAATATGTGGATTTTCTTGAAACCATTGAGCACTGGAATGTGGTTTGGAAGCATCATATTCTTTATTTACACAGGAGTTGTTGCCTGGCTTCTGGAGTATCTAAATGGCAATCAACATGTACATGGTCCCTTTTCACTCAAACAAGTGGGGATTACAATGTTCTTCTCCATTTTTGAAGAGAGTTGAGTAAACACTACAGTTTCCTAGATCTTTGCTTAATTTTGAACAAGTATTTCAGTTGCATAGACAAAGTATACGTTGCACTACATGAAATTAAGAAGCGCCGAAAGATTCCTTCGAAAAAGATTACTGCAGTGATCTAACTAAACTGCACCTCCACAACTTTTAGGAAAGAAAATCATCTGTATGACCCCATTTTAGTTAAACTTATCTTAATGTTTCTCAGCATAAGAACCTAGATCTGTCTAATTAGTACTCCCTTCGTTCCATAATTATTGTTATGGTTTTAGTTCAAATCTAGCTGGGGATGAACTAATGCTAGTACGTATCTGCTTTAGAAACATGAAAGCAATACATCTGTTCTTCATAATTGTGCTTCACTAAAGGAAAAAATTTATAGCGTCAATTGAAAAAAAAAATGATGGTGAGACTTGCATTTATCATATCAAGAAATAGATATTGCATATGCTTTCAAGCAAGTCCTGCAATGGCATGCATTGCAGTATCCCAATCAAGTCCTGGAATGTTATGCATTGCAGTATCCCAGCTTTCAAGTTTGTTTACTGTCTCAATAATATCTTCATCGTTATTGCAGAGGAGAAGCTGGAACGATTTCTATCCAGAATTGTTCTACTTGTATGGATGTTTGTTTTTCTGGTACTTACATCAAGTTATACAGCAAGCTTTGCATCAATGCTGACTGTACAGCAGCTTTCACCGACAGTGACTGATGTTCATGAACTCCAGAGGAAAGGAGAATATGTAGGGTTCCACCGTGGTTCCTATATAGAGGGTCTACTGGTGGATATTGGTTTTGAAAAATCAAAGATGAGGCCCTACGAAACACAGGAAGATTTCGCTGCTGCTCTTTCTAAAGGAAGCAAAGATGGTGGCATTGCTGCGCTTGTACATGAAATCCCCTACATCAAACTGTTTCTTGCAAAGTACAGCAAAGGTTACACAATGGTGGGACCTATCTACAAGAGTGCAGGTTTTGCATTTGTAAGTTTAACTACACTCACTAGGGTGCTTTGTTTTAATCTCTTGAATAAAAAATCTGCCTTGAAGTTTGCTACAAGTCAAGCAAAATGTTATGCTCATGTGTCTCCTTCAATTCTACATACCATGACCCCTAAGATTGCTATATACAAATTCGAAGTTACGAAATAAAAATAGAAATAGTGAGGCTATCTAATAGCATACGATGAATAATGTATCTTCCAGTTGACTGATGAAAAGTTGAAAAGGGTGGAGATAAATGTCAAAGTGAAAACGATGCCCTTTTCTAGTCTGTCTGTCCCCAATAATGAACTCTCACTGACTGCACCCTATGGGGATCATCAATGTAAGCTTAACTACCATATACAACAATATAGCATAAAAATGGATCCATCCATTTTCTATCAAAAAAAGTATATGAGCTGATATTTCCATTTGGCACTGCAGTGGATTATGATAAATAATCTTGGAGACCAAGCAATAGCTTGGATGGTAGCCGTGCTGGTGGTCTTGCCACCAGCCTGGGATCGACCCTTCGTGGTCACATTTCCAGGAGCCTCTCTCCGTATCAAAATATAAGCACAGAGGGACTTCACCCCCTTAAGCCATTCATTTTTATGATAAATAATCTCGGTTGGATGGGTTGCTTCTAGATAACCTTGGCGTTTAGTTAGTCTGTTTTTATCTCTTCTAAAACGAATTGCATAATCTGCATTCGAGAACATATGAGATGTAATGTGGGAGGTCAACCATTCGATAACACTATATCTAACTCTAGTCTGATTTATCAAACAGAGTAATAGACTTTTCACAACTTCCTTCTTAAAGCAACTTCAAAAATAAGTAACTCTCTCCGTATCAAAATATAAGACGTTTTTTGACACTAGGAGTACATCACAACACAACAACCACAAACTAAACCTGAAAACAGGCCCTATGGTCAGATTACTGGATTTTTGTACTGCTTGAGCAACTTTCAGTATGATTGTGTGAAAGTATGGTACTGCTGCTAAGCAACACCATCATTGACCATCTTCCATTATATCTTGTTAGCTAAGAATATTCAGCCCAATGGAAATTTTACTTTTCAGGCTTTTATAGTCAGATATTATGATGAATAGAATTCTCTGTATGTTAGCTTGTGCAAGCTTATAATAATGATCTCTTTGGTAATCAGGCGCTTCCCAAGCAATCACCACTAAGAGCTGAAATGTCAAGGGCAATACTCAACATAACAGGAGAAGATAGTATCAATGAAATTGAAAAGAAATGGATATATCAAAACAGCCATCAACAAGAGGATAAAATTGATGGTTCAGGCGCAATCACTTTTGAAAGTTTTGGGGGGTTATTCCTCCTAACTGGGATTGTGACAACCTGTTCCCTTGCTGTAGCCATGCTGATGAACCTCTACAAAAAATATCAACAAAATGCATGGAGCAAAGAAGACGATCAAAATGAATGTGTACACGGGCAACAAGGAGAAAATGGAGATTCACAGGAAGAACAAGGAGATCAAAACAGCAATGAACACGGAAACTGCAGTGATATAGAGAAGCAGACAACATTGACTGTGCAACTCAGTTCGAACACAGAGTGACCAGCTACCACCAGACAGTAAGAACAACAATATAAGCTGTGGATTCACACATAATAACAAGGCAACGTCACTGACTCATATTGGTCCACAAACCATTCACAGGGGAGATAAAAGTAGAATGTCATTAAGTGGATCAAGCTAGTTCCAAGCTGAGCAAAGATCACCTTCCAATCTCAAAGATCCACAACTAACCGCGGGGAAAGCCTGGCTGAACTTTGGGTGTGTGGAGCTTCCTATGGATGCAAAATCAAGTAAAGTTTCAGTCTGTCTTATGCTTCACCCTTCCGGGCATCACCTGTCTCGGTCTATCATATAGTACTGTAGTTTTCCAGGAAAAATCAAGGCTATACACTCCTTGTAGAGGGGACTATTTCTGTAAATACTTTATACATTCAAGTTTTCACACGGAAAGGAGGTGGACGTGGACCATCCAATAATCATCGCTTCTTTTCGCGAGATGGAAAATACGAGGCGGGCATTCTAACGAACACCTTGGCTGCAGTATCCGTCTGTCCCCATAAATTCCAACGTACATCAAACTAGTGTCTGCAAAATTCCGGTAGCACATTCGCGAACGCATATACTCCATTAAGGAATCGAATTTCGATCTTAAGGAGGGACGGGAAGCAAGAGTTCATTTGGGAAGTTTGCACTCGGCAGAACTGATCGAATCTCGACGTACCTTGCTGGTTGCCGGCAGGGCCGCCGGGCGCCGGATGGGGCGATGGGCTCCTCCAACCGTCGCGACGGCGGGTGGGCGAGCCCCGGCATGCGGAGGAGCCGTTGCGGTGGCAGGCGGAGGACGGCGACGGGCGGCCGCGGGACTCGAAGATAGGGAAGGAGCAGGGTGTCTGACATGTGGGCCTGGTTCGTCAGCATAGCTGCTCAACGTTAAGCTGCATAAATTTTGCTCACAGAGCGAAAGTTGACATCTGAGCACGGGCACTCCCGTTATTTTGAAGTTCTAAAATTTTGTGTACATGCACGTAAGCAGTGCAGTATAATGGGCCAAAATTTCACCAATGTACGTGCTTGCATGTGAGAGATTAAAAAAAGACAAAATACATGCAAATTTAGGGCCAGCTTTTTTTTCGATTTTGAGTCGAAATTTTGTCTTTTTGTGCAGCGTACAATATAACGTATTTTCAAACGAAATTTAACAGGTACTTGGACCACATGCATGCGTATTCATGTAAAGGAATTCATTTTTTTCAAATTATTTAAGCACTTGTTTTAGGGGCTTCAAAATATCATGCTCCACTGCCGCCGACCACCGAAAATCCATTTTACTCACAGAGGCGGTTACACACAAGACACATTCGTGTTCCCATTACTGTAGGAAAACACTTTCTATCATAATTCATACATCTGACTGAACCTTTCATTATTCACGAAACGAGCTGCCAACGCTATAGGCATCCGAGGGCACATAGAAATAGGGAAAACAAAAGGATTGTGATATCAATGCCTTTTTTAATCATATTCCTACACGATTTTCTTTTGTTTGATTGCATTAAAAAAATCTTTCTAAGGGTTTAAGCGAAGGCTGAAATTCCTATGAAATATAGTACAAAAGAATCCTTAGAAAAAACATTTAGTATTCAATCCTACAAACCAAACAACCACCGTAAGAAAAAAAATCCTGAAGATTCCAAATTTCTATAAAAATCATTTCGTGGTTCTCAAACGTCCGGCATAATCGTTCAGCTACTTGCGACCACAAAACAGAGGCACATTAACTTGACATTACAACATGAAATGCTTCTTGGGCCAAAGTAGGAGGTTATTTATAGAATAAAAATTGACATGGATTTACAACAGAATCATCTGCATCACCGTTGACTAAATTATTGCTTTTTGTTTTTGAGAGGAATCGACTAGCTACATTTACACAAGCGCCTAGAATGGTGCATAGTTTTACAAACAAAAGACATACAGATACTACACACACAACTATAGAATCATAGTAGCAGAGTAGGAGGAGCATCTGGCAGTGCCAAATGAGTTCCTTGACTTCTTCCTCATGATCCCACGGTTAACTAATTGAGGAATCTGTCCTGCTCAGTCTTCTTGGGATCTAGTTTTACTTTTACTCAAAACAAATACCAACTTGTAATAGACTCAAAACAAATACCAACTTGTAATAGACATGTGCTAGAAAAGCAAGTTCATAAATTTGTTTTGCTTTTTCAGGAGAAAGTTGCTTTTCAAAAATATTTATCGAAACATGTTCATGTGGGATCTAATTTCGAAGATCTTGTAATTATGAACTCAAAGTGAAAGCAGATATTGATTTGGTCAATTGGTTTGAAAGTAATGTGTTTTTGAAATGTCAAAATAGATATACCTTGTGCTGACATCACCTATTTTCTTTGTATGTGTGCATTTTGCTGAATTGTTAGTACGAGGGGTAGAGAGGTGCATGTCCTTACCGGGCGGCTCCCCTTTTTATTCAAAAAAACAACAACATATAACTACGCACAAAACTTTATTATAGTACTCCATAGAAGAACAGGAGCCTCTGTCACTGCCAAATACGAGTTCCTTGACTTGTTCCTTGCGATCCCATTGGTTAATTGAGGAATCTGTCCAGCTCAGTCCTCTTGGGTTAGGGAATTTCCTTGAATTTGCACAGCCATCACTTCAAAAATACAGGGGTATCTCTTCTTCTACGCCACACAAATAGTCATACTTCTACACCTTCTTCTACGAAAGGTGACTCAACTTTGCCAGTGGCAGATGGTCCGCCAATATTTTCATTAACAGATAACTTCTCTGATCACAAAAAAAGAAAAAGAAAAAGAGAGACAATTCTCTGTTGGTATCACTTATAATACGCTAATATGATTGTCATTATGTAGTGCACTCAAACTGATACACACCTCCTTGACATCTAAAATGTTACTGTATTATGGAGATCAGACAGCTCAAACTGATACACACACCCTTTGCAAGTTCGTGTCTGACTTTGTTATCATTGGTTTAGAAAATTATAGGTTTCCACTCAACAGCCGTGCTAAATTAGAGTAAACTGAAAAGACCAGCAACCCAGCAATGTTAACAACAAGCTGAAGTTCATCCGACAGAAATTTCGCAAAATAAATTTGAGAGAGGATGCGTATGTTCATCACAAAACACACCATACAGTTTTTTTTTCATGAACCACCATATAGGTTTTGGTAATTACGTAGATACTCTTTGCACAACAAGACTACCCCGGCAATCCATTTTCTCCTACAAGTAAGCAGTCAAGATAATTCCACAAATTCCCCTTTCTCAAATGTCAACACGCGCATTCTGACGTAGAGAAATATGATTGTCACATTCATCTGGTTTTGACATACATATTAAAAGGGGGCAATTGGAATTTATATAAACAGCAAAAATCATGTCAACAGAATTCAGTTGCTTCAGGAAACAGAGCAAACGTTTGAAAACAATTAGATAACAGCTCCTGTCACTTTCAAGTGATATATTGCAAGATTGAATGGAAGGAGCTACTGGTCAGTTAGTATTTAAGTACCTGGGTAACATGCAGAGGAGGAGTACTCCACTATTATAGAACTCTATCATTGCAGCATGTCCTAAACTACGTATTTGTATTTAAATTGCTTGGTCGGCCGTGCTACGTCATTTGACCTTCGGAAACTACAACTGAAATGAGGTAGAAATTAGTAACATTCTTTCTGCAATAAAATATGCATGGCTCAAGGCATTGAAGAGTAGTCACCTACGCCGTCATGCTAAGCTTTTAGCTTGAAGAAACCAACTCTATAAAAGCCAAGGTGGCCTTAGATTCTGGGCACCGAATACTTCACAAACCTTGCAGCACTGTCAATGGAGAGAGCATCTCAAATCACCCTCTTCCTGTTACTCATCATCCATTCTGGCGTAGCTCAAAATGCTACCACGAGTGGAACAGATGAGTTCCCCGTTGGAGTGATCCTCGACTTGGAATCATTGGGGGGCAAGATGGCGCGGACCAGCATTTTGATGGCTCTGGAAGACTTCTATACAGTCCACAGAAACTACAGCCGAAAGGTAGTTCTCCACATCAGGGGCTCGAAAAGTAACAGCGTAGAAGCTGCATCAGCAGGTAAAAGTTCTGCAGCCTATCATGAAAAGGAAAAACTCTTTCCCACTCCCTATGTTGCTTACAAATATGCTTTCTCAACTTATTATTGTCTTTGAAGTACAACTTTTTACGCTGTCATAAAAAAACAACTTACATAACTGTCT
>NC_041388.1:383007460-383011673 GCF_002162155.2 Triticum dicoccoides
CCCCCCTAATTAAACGAGGTAAGCAAAACACAGATTACTGTTCACAGCGCTCGGCTAAACCAAAGTAGCTGAGCCAGAAAAGTTTAAATTCCACCCCAGGCCATACATCAGGCTGGTGGAAAGGGCAAGAACTCTGAACACAGCGAGCAAAGGAATATAACTGACTTTCATCATTCAACTTAGTACAAGCTACAGAACTGCAATATTATGAACACAGTTTTGATGGAAATCAACATGGTTATTTACCAATGTGCCACTACTAATGGACAAAGTTGGAAGCGTTTGATAGTAACATTTATCAAAAGGATTTAATGGTTTTTACTTAGGAACGAGTGTTTTTTTGGCTATATCTTTACTTTCCATGTGCTCCATAATACTTCATCTGTTTAACAATAGACATCCAGCTAACAAATGCCCATGGGAAGAACAGTTGTAAATCAAATAAATAAACAGCAACAAGGCTAGTTTATTACATTCCTGTTAAACGAAGTACTTTGAGCATATATCTCCTGCTAAAGTTCAGAAACATCAAAAGGACAATGTTTGGTTACTAAACTATTACTATTGCCAACAAATATTCACACTTCTTTGCAAGGAAATATTATATGAGTTTTACTCTCAGAAAAGTTAGTGCATACATATTTAATAACCCGATTATGTTTACCTTAGCTTTCCCTTGATGGGTTTGTTGGTCTGAGAAACCTTAACTTTATCAGCGTAACTAGTAATACAGGTTATAAATGTCATATTTCAAAACAAGCAAGTCAAGTAAACAGACTGAACTGTAATTATATTTTATACTGACAACAAGTTTAGTTACATTCATCCAAATATTGTGGGTTCAAATTTGTAGCTTCATCTGCAAATCTGTAATAATTTTCAATCCTGTTTTCCACAAGTTTAAGTTAACTAGGACAACAAAAGCATAGCTACAGAGTGCTCTGAACCAACATATATATTTTGTAAATACTATGTCATTTTTTTACTCTTCGGTTCTGAATTTATGAAGCTTCTGGCAGCACATATTTGCATTCACCTAAAATTTGATTATGAACCTTTACAGCTCTCGACCTGCTAGAGAATTACAATGTCCAAGCTGTCATAGGCCCTCAAACATCTTCACAAGCAGCATTTGTATCGGATCTGGGGAATAAAAGTCAGGTCCCTATCATCTCCTTCACAGCAACAAGCCCATCTCTTTACTCTGGCAGTCTTCCATATTTTATTCGTGCAACATTGAGTGACTCTACACAAGTGAATAGCATTGCCTCCCTAATCAAGGCCTACGGGTGGAGGCAGGTGGTGCCAATTTATGAAGAAACTGACTATGGTAGAGGTGTCATACCATATCTCATCGACGCCCTCCAAGAAATTGATGCTCGTGTTCCCTATCGGAGTGTGATCCCTCTGTCGGCATCTAATGAACAAATTACCCAAGAACTCTATAAGCTAATGACAATGCAAACAAGGGTCTTCTTGGTGCATATGTCACCTGATTTAGCTTCGATCCTCTTCACAAAGGCAAAAGAGGTTGGTATGATGAAGAAAGGATTCGTCTGGATCATGACAGATGGACTAACCAATGTCATAGACTCCACAAACCCTTCTGTCATGGAAGCAATGAATGGTGTTTTAGGTGTAAAGTTTTATACACCTAAATCAGCAGAACTGGATAGCTTCACCATACGCTGGAATAGGAGATTACAAATTGATAACCCAAATGATCTACCAGTGAAACTAAACATATTTGAACTCTGGGGCTATGATACTATATGGGCGGTAGCACAAGCAGTTGAAAAGCTTGGTATTAAGAACAAGACATCATTTCAAAAACCAGCAGTTGCAAGAAACATGACAAGCCTGGGAACATCTGTTTATGGCCCGGATCTCCTAAAGACCATCTTGCAATACAAATTTAGAGGTTTGAGTGGTCATTTTGACCTTGCAGGCAGGCAGCTGCAAGCATCTACATTTCAAATAATAAATGTAGTTGGTAAAGGGTGGAAAGAAATTGGGTTTTGGACTGCAGAAAATGGTATTTCCCGGCGACTATATCAAGGAGAATCAATGACAGAGCATTCAGGCTTAGTTCCTGAACTAAACCCCGTGATTTGGCCAGGAACATCAACAGAGGTACCCAGAGGGTGGGAAGCTGCTGTAAATGGTAAGAAGCTTCGAGTGGGAGTGCACGTAAGTGTATACCCACAATTTATGACAAGTGGAAAGGATCCTATCACAGGGGCAACTAAAGCAGAAGGCCTTTCAATTGATGTATTCGAAGAGGCAGTTAAAAGACTTCCCTATGCACTACCTTATGAATATGTAGCATTTGGCACCACGAATGACACAAGCACTGGAGGTTATGATGATTTTGTTTACCAAGTTTACCTTAAGGTAGTAAGTGCATCAGGGCTTCAACTTTCAGCATCAAATTTGCAAAAAGTAAAATTATATGCATGCCATGATTTCACTACTCCCACATTTATGTACGCCCTCCGATCCATATTACTTGTCGCTGCTTTAGTAAAGTTGTACTAAAGCAGCGACAAGTTATATGGATCGGAGGGATACTACATTTTAGTTTAATGCAACCATGTAAAAAATAATAGCACACAACCCACCCAAATAATGTATTGCAATTGAGAGGAGATGTTGAGCAGGAATTTCAGTGCATTGGGTTCTTTCTTAGCACTAGATGGAATGAGATAGTGAAATAGATTTTTTTTGAAGTCCTTTCGGATGAAAATGGAAGAATAGTATGCAATACATCTCACGTGGACAAAATAAATTAAAAGGAATTTTCTCTTATCCTCGTTTGTTCCTTCCTTTAGATAATACTTGAAAATCCCCTTACAGCAACAAATCCAATTTCAAAGGGACTTCCTCCCCCTGTTGAGAAAAATTTTCTTCTTCCAGTTCTTATTTTCTCCATTCAATTCAGTTTTAAAAAAAAAATCCTCAAAATACTTCAATTGGTAGCTACGCGCAAGAAATAGGCCAATTTGGCAGCTTTTTGTTCATTTTCTGATGGAGTAAAAAAAATATCATCAGTAAGAGTCAAGGGAATGATCCCCTGGACCTGGATTTCCATATAAAGGATACGACGAGGATAAATACCCAAATTGAATTCTATCTGGGGCCATATTTCTCCATTGTATAGTGTGTATAACCACCATATCATGCTTCCCTACTGGTCTGGTAACCATTCTTGCAAGTACTATGCTATTGTAGTAAAAAATTGTAATAACATGCCATCTGTTGCTTGCAACTCATAAGGTAAAGTACTATATCAAAGGAATATACATGTCATCTTTACATGATAAGAACACATGGCATAGTTAGGCTCTTCTCAGTTAACCTATTCATATCCTCATGGCATAGTTACAGCTTTCATAACAAAGATTAAGCATCATCATTTTGCTGGTCAGTAAAGTAACTCTGTTTGATGCACTTGCAGAAATACGATATAGCAATTGGAGACATAACAATCTCAGAGAACAGAATGTCTTACGTCGACTTCACTCTACCGTACACAGAATCAGGAGTGGCAATGGTTGTTCCAGCCAAGAGCAGCAGAACTAACAACACATGGATTTTCGTTGAGCCATTATCACGTGACCTGTGGCTCGGAAGTATCATATTATTTTTCTACACATGGGTTGTTCTCTGGCTATTGGAGTTTCTTGGAAACAACACAAATATCCCAGGCGAAGTTCCCAGAAAGCTCGGGATTATGACCTTCTTTTCCCTGTTTGGAGACAGTGAGTATATTTATCAAAATACTTCCATTCCTTGAAAGAAAATGAACTTTTGCATATCATCTTACATGAAGTATCAAGTTGCATGAAGAAGCAGTGTTTTAATGTTGGTGCAACAAACAAAGCTACAAAGTTGTAGTGAATAGACATGCTTCTAGTTGCCTGAACGATGCAAGAACGCGAATGTGTAGAGATAGCTTAGAAAATTAGATTCTCCTGCAGTTGGATAGGCCCGGGGTGTACAAAACAAAGCTCAAGTGGCTAGGTTACTTTGTGAGCCATTTCATTACCTTATCAACGCAATAGCTTCTGTCGTAGATACATTGTACTCCCTCTGTAAACAAATATAGGACGTTTTAGATCAGTAGTGGTCTAAAACATCTTATATTTTTTTACAAAGGGAGTACCATATTACTGATAATTAAACCTACCATAGCCTAGCGGTGTGGTAACTT
>NC_041388.1:383011899-383025606 GCF_002162155.2 Triticum dicoccoides
TCCAGGATTTGAACATTGTTCTGCGCGTTGTGAGCCATAAGATAACTAGACTACCAAACAATTCCCACACTCGAAAAAACTTAATAAGCACAATATGTAGAAATTTGCATAGTAAGTTTCATGACTTTCATCTACATTATGCGGTTATGTGGGTTCCTGCATTTTCCTTTCATATAATTGAAAAACTAATTGAACTCCATATCAAAAATTTCAGAGGACAGAGTGGAACGCTTACTATCTCGGATAGTTTTGATTGTATGGGTATTTTTCTTCCTTGTATTGTCAGCAAGCTACACCGCGAACTTGGCAACGATGCTTACCATACGACAGCTAAATCCAACTATAACTGATATCCATGAGCTCCGCAAAAGTGGGGACTATGTAGGATGCATTCGTGGTTCCTACGTCGAGAGAATATTGGAACAACTCAATTTCGACGGATCGAAGATCAAGACCTATAATACCTATGATGGATTTTACAGTGCGCTCTCAAAGGGAAGCAAAAATGGTGGAATTGCTGCGTTCATTCATGAAGTCCCATACATCAGATTATTTCTTGCAAGGAACTGCAAAGGGTACACTATGGTTCCATTTTATAAAGCAGCGGGTTTTGGATATGTAAGTAACACACTTTCATCTGTCTGTTTGCAATATATCTCTGAAGCTGACAGTCATTAAATTTGTTTGAATACGAATATATCATAGACATTCCTGTACGCATCTCATCACTGCTAGTTTTATTTAAGATGGGACCATTGCTAGCTTTGCACACCTAATTCCTAAGTGAATGAGTGGAGGGCAAATGATATTGAACCAATGCTCACATAATTACCATACGCACATTTGTGAACACTTGATGTTCACTAATAAAATGGCTGTTAATCACATAACTCAGATGACAAGTTACAAGTTAATATAATCAGAAATCAAACTAAAAAGACTTCGAAGAGATAAATTTGGGGAGACAGTTGGAAAATGAATTTAAGAACAAACACACCCACAAGGAAGCTCAAAATTCAGCTTACATATACAAACAATCTTATCCAAATAAAGTCAAAAAAATTCATCATTCCAGCTCATAGAGCAGGCATATAGGATTTACTACTATGCAAGATGAAATCCATTATTTGCAACTTGATAAAACTTTGTACCATTATGGTCAGGATCTACTTCACCATAGCCAACCAAGAATATAAAGTTATAAACACATCAAAAAGCATGGATTCAACTCCAAATAGGTCTCCGCCTAGTTTTGTTCACCACCAACGCCTTCATGCATCACTAATTGCCAGGACTGGTCCAGTGCTTTGCCTTATACTCAGATCCATTAGGAGAAAGACAGGATGAGTGATAGCACGTGATGGGCACACCTGGGCATCATCTACCCCCGCATCTCAACCAGAAAGACAGTGCCAACCACCATAACCAGTTTTGGCCTTGTCCTTGTAGCCAGTGAGAACCACCAGATTCCTTGAGAATGTGAAACCCCTTTTTTGCATTTCATAAGGAGAGTTAAAGTATGGCGATTGGTGGATCACTTCCAGGGCGCATGTGCACAGTACTCAGTAGTATTTTAAGAAAGGGCTTTGGTACCTTTTCATCCTGGTTGCTTGGATGGTGTGGAAGGAAAGGAATAACAAGGTTTCCAATTAACCACAACTTTCTATTTGTGCTTAGTGTCAACGATCAAGGAAGAGTCCAGAAAATGGTTTATTATCAGAGTATCCTAGATGGATTGGGTGCTGGACAGTTGGGTAGTTTGAGTTGTGGATCATTATTTTAATCTGTCTGTCATTTTAGCAGCTCAATTCATTTTCTTCAGGTCATGCTTTCTTCCTTTCATTTAGTTCAGAAACATAGGCTATCTCGAGCCAGTAACACATTGACTGTTAATCTCTTAGTGGAAAGACGTGTAGTTCTCAAGAAAAAGAGCAATAGAGAAATAAACATGAACAGCTAAAGTCAATATGGCAAATCATGAAGTAATCGACCTCTAAGCACAAACAGAAAGAGCACTCTATGAATTACATTCTATATAGTGGCAAATAATGGATTACATTCTATATAGTGGCATACCCTAAAAGACCACTGTATGAATTGACAATGATTGATTTTATCATTGAAATTTGATAATGATTTATGCCATCACAGGTGCTATACTGCTATTCCCTAAGTAAGTGGATGGTATCACCACTTGTTAATGGGAAAACAATATGTGCTTCTATGGGTACTAGATAATTCTGGATGCACTTTGTGCATAAAAAATGAAATATACAAATACTAACTCGCTTTAAGATACACAAGTACTCAGTTCGAAATCGTGTACAACTCACCCATACAAGTGAAAACATCCTCTTTGTTTACCACACAAATATATAATCTATTATGCATGTTCATTTCTAAGTAGTTTCTTACTTCTTCCCAAGTCAATATGTGCTGCCACATATGTTCATATATATTAAGAAGAATTTAAATTTCTTAGCTCTTACCAAGCAATATGCGCTGCCACATAAGTTCATGTATGTGCACCAGAATTAGTTTCTATAACACTTACGCTCATGACAAACTGGACTTCTTTCCTACCACATGGGTTCAATTTCATCTTGCGTTAGGCATCACCATAGCAGAATACGAAGTGTGCTAGAGCTATGATATAAGCTAACAGAACTCTCAATTTCTTTAACAGGCATTTCCAAAAGGATCTCCTCTAGTTGGGGACATCTCAAAGGCAATCCTCAGCGTAATAGGAGGAGACACTATTAATCAAATTGAGAAGAAATGGATCGGAATCGGATATCAAAACAACTGCAACAATGCGGGACGTGCACCTGATCCAGAAAAACTCACACCTGATGGTTTTACAGGACTTTTCATACTTAGTGGAGCCATCTCGACTTCTTCTCTTCTGATAGCCGTGGCGATTTACTTTTATGAAAAGAAAAACTCAACAACTGAGACGCAACCTGACCAAAAGGGAGATCAGGCAGAAGGAAATGAAAGAGGTAATGAAGCTGGAGAAGAGATGCAAAACATAGGTCTACAACCAAGTGGCCACAGGCGCAATGCTTCGGCTGTCTCTTGGGGGTTTAGAAGAAGTTTTGGCACAAGAGTGGCACCTGTTTCAAGTTCAAGTCGTTTCTAGCTCAGCTAGCTGGTATTACATAAAGCAGCCTCCAGCTAAATGAATTTCTAAAATGGTAAGAGTTTGGACTGAAGTAGCTCAACATACAACAGCTAATTATGTTTACGGTTCATAGATAAAGCTCAACTTACTCTAGGCATCCAGTCTGCCAACGCTCTTCCCAGTCGGATGATTGTTTGTACTAATTTTCATGTGTGAATCTTGTTTAAGCACACTGCCATACCTATTCAAACCTGGTTGAACAGAACCATCTAGCCAAGTGTTTGCTTCTTACGTACAAGGTTACATTCTTTTTCTCGTGAATTCATGAACTTCACATGTCCCATACAGATTGTCACCTGCTGGCCACTCGGATGGTTCAGGGATTTAGGGGTTGTCGTAGGTGCGGGCATTGTTTCGCACGAAGAACAGACATATTTTCAAGTGTCGGCATTCTAACAAACACCTGGCATGCATCGGGGCATCTGGTTTCGGCTTATTTCAGCTAACACTGATGTTTCGAGCAAAGTTGGTATTTTCACCATGTAGCATGTGCGCGGCATGAAATAAACACATCATGGAACATCCGTCGGAAAACATATCCCAAAATTAGAAAGAGAAGAGGGGTTTTGCAGAACTGAGCGTCGAGCGAGGCTCGTACCTTGTCGCGTTGTCCTCGCACGGGCGCAGCACGGGCACGGCGCGGGCTCCGGTAACAGCCGGTTGAATCCTCCTGGAGTACGTCGAAAGGGTGGTTGGGTGGTGGAGCAGAGCACAGCCGGAGAGTCGCTGCGATGTCGGCGGCGCAGGCGACCTACCCGCCCGCCACTCCCGGAGCTGCGCGCGAACAGGAAAATAATTGCGGACGCGCGCGATGTGGGGTCACGGGCCTTAGAACAACTCCAATGGGGCCCCAAATAGACGGCGTATTTGTTCGTTTTTTTCGTTTGGATCGATCGTCCGTTCACCGCTCGCCCAGTTTTGCATTTGGGTCGGCAATGCGCCCAACGCGCAGACCCATTTCATATCCGCATTCAATTTTTAAATAAAAAAGGCCCACGGCCGATCATGCCAGCGGCCATGTCTCATGTCGGCACCATGCCAGTGCTGGCATAGAATGTCGGCTTTAGAAAACACCACAGTTCATGCTGGCGCACTTGCCAGCCGGCCGGCACACATGCCAGCACACAAAAAATGGTGGGACTTTAGTTCGACCACGCCATCGCGGCTCTCGTGGTCATACCGGCACACCTGCCGGCATACAAAAAAGATGCCCCCTCGACGTCATAGATCACTCGTCGTCGAACTTGAGCATGTCGGCATGCATCTTCTCAAACCACGGCCTCTTCCTTGGCGACAAGGCGTTGAGATCCACCTTCATGATCTCCACCCCGGTCATCATGGTTGCAAGAGCCACTTCTTTCGCTTTTGTCTTGCGTTGGCGGCCTCGATCTCTAGCATCTTGGCTTGTTTCTCCGCCTCGAGCTCGAACATCTTGGCTTGCTTCTTGGCGTCAAGATCAAGCCTTCTCCTTTGGATCTCCATGAAAGCATCCATTTGCTCCACCTTGAAACGCCGGCGCTCCTCCTCTCTTGAGTCCTTCTTATTCATCATGCCGTCCACGCTTGCGATCAAGGCGTTGGTGGCCGCATCTCGCGTGTTCTCCTTCTTGAGTTGGTCTTCCCCCGCGGTCGTGCCGGCTCGCCCTCCCCAACATCCTCCACGGCGCCCTTCCCCCCACGTGCCTTGAGCGCGGCATATTGTGCCTTGAACTTCTCTTCGTCCTTGATGACCCGATAGCAATGGGAGAGGTTGAAGCACTTGCCATTGTGTTGAACCTTGGATGCCTATAAAATGTTTCCATGCAAGCATATGGGCAAGTGATACAAAATGAAGACGTAAAAGGATGATCTTGATGGCAAAAAAAAGGGCGGCTTGCTTGCTATCATACCATGTCTTGCACGCCGATGCCGCTCATGGGGCGGGCCTTGACGCTCTCAAGGGTGACGCAAAACTTGTTGCACTCTTGTTGGATCACCCTCCACCGCTTGGAAATGGAGACCCACCCGCGCGTGCTCACAAATTGGTAGGGTGGAAACCTTTTGCGCTCATGAAACTCGCGGTGCACACTAGTCCAAAAGGTTGAATGCTTTTGCTCGGCGCCCGTCTTTGGGTCTTGTCCAATGTCTCGCCAACACTCGCAAAGAAGCTTGTCCTCGCAGCTGTGTACGCCTTCGTGCACTTGCTCTTGCGCTTCGGCTTAGGACCGGCGGTTTGGTTGGCGAGCTCGTCCTCGAACAAAGGCTCCACTTCGATGTCGCACTCGTCCTCTTCCTCTAGCCCATAGTCGTCCGGGAACTCGTGGTCGAGGGGGAAGCCGTCCAGGTCGATGCCGACCTGATCACGCATGAAGGCCGCCTGATCGGGATCATAGCCAGCGGCCGGCGTGAACGCCCCGCGGCCGTCCTGGCTTTGCGTCTCCTCGGGATCGTAGCCAGCGCCCGGCGTACCATCCTCGAAGATGAGGTGTTGCATGTAGTCCTCGTCGACGACGGACGACATTTCCTCGAATAGGTTACGGGCGTCCGGGAGACCGTCGGCCGGCGTCTGTCGCGTGCGTTTCCTCGTGCCGTCGGACGACGAGCCACCGTCCACCGGGGTGGCGTTGAGGTCGATGGGCGCGGGCGCGGGCGTGGAAGGCGCGACCACACTCACGTCGGGTGAGCACTCCCCGGAGAGGCGGGAGGCCTGTGGGTAGACGTGGAAGCCGGGGACCGGGTTGCAAGCCGATGCGCGGGGTGAGTCGGGCATCACCATCCGAGGAAACGCTGATGAGCCAGTGCTGGCCGTGGCGACGGCGGCTTGGACGAGGTTGTGCTGGCTAGGGTTCACCCCAAGCATGTAGAGCGCCTCCCTTGTTGCCGCGGCGACGCGGGCGTTGGTGAACTCCTGCTGCGCGGCGGCGGCGGCGGCCTGCGCAGCGGCCTCATCCCTCGTGTCCGCGGCGTGCCTCCGGCCCTTCCTCTTGGTCGACTCCCTTGCCTGCTGTTCGGGCGTCAGCGCCTTCTTCGGCTTGGTCGCCGCGGCTGTCTTGCACGGGGCACGAGGCTTGCCTTTCCCGGAGGGGGCGACGGCACCGGACGAGGCGAGGGAGGCGAGGTTGGCGGCGGCGTCGAGGTCGAGGTCGATTGCGTCCTCCATGGCTGGTTGGGGGGCGGGGGCGCGCGCGGGAGCCTTTTTGGGGAAAATGGTGGTGGCTGCCACCGACAGGCGGGCCCGGGGAGAGGAGTAGGCGCGCGCGCGTCCGTCTCGTGTCCGCGCCGACGCAAATCCGGCTCAAAATTGGGCCTGGAATGGGTCGCCCGTGGACGAAAAACGGACGCGCGTCCATTTGGGTTGCCCCATTGGAGTTGCTCTTACAGGTGTGTTTGATAGAAACTTCAACAGCTCCTTCGAAAAACACAGTAAAATTTAGAGAAAGTTGTCCCAGAATTATTTTTATCAGTTCCCATAACATCTCCCCCTAAATCTTCTTTTATTTTACTTTTAGTTAAACAAAAATAGATAATGGCCTAGGATCCGCTAGTCAAGTGACACGCATGACGGCCGCTGGTGAGGGGCGACGCGAGACAGTGCGGGGCCGCCGACACGAGGCGGTGTGGTGGCAAGGTTCCGTCGAGGTGGATGGTAAGTTTTAGGCGGTTTCTAGCCCGCCAAAACTATACGGGAAGATGCAACAACGTATAAGTGGTAAAGTTTTAGGCGGTTTTTTCGGCCCCGTCTCAAATTCCTCCACACGATGCAACAACACTAGGTTGTCGACATTGTTGTCCAGGATAATCTCTTCTATGTCCGAACCATCGGACAAAGGCGGCAAAGATGAACTCAAATCCATCTACAAAATGCACACGAATCGCCCATAAATTTAACCCGAACCTCAACCGAGCCAAATCAAGCACAAACCCGCAGGTGTTGGACATACCTTGCCCAAAGCCGCGCCGCCCCTTTCTTCTCCCTGCCAGCCAAAGCAAAGTCGCGTCGTGCCACCCCTTTTTTTTCCCCGCCGGCCAAAGCAAAGCCGCGCCCCCACTTCCTCCGATGCGCGCGAGCGAGCCCTACTGATTCCGAGGCTCACCGGTGCCGGAACCAACCGGATCCGCCTGTTACAAGGCCACGCACCAAGCTCCGGGGCGGATCCATGGTGCCAGCGGTGGCTGTGAGTCCTCAGACACAAATGGGCTGTGGACCGGGTTGCAAGCCGATGCGCGGGGTGAGTCGGGCATCACCATCCGAGGAAACACTGACGAGCCGGTGCTGGCCGCGGCGACGGCGGCTTGGATGAGGTTGTGCTGGCTAGGGTTTACCCCAAGCATATAGAGCGCCTCCCTCGTCGCCGCGGCGACGCGGGCGTTGGTGAACTCCAGCTGCACGGCGGCGACGGCGGCCTGCGCAGCGGCCTCATCCCTCATGTCTGCGGCGTGCCTCCGGCCCTTCCTCTTGGCCGACTCCCTTGCCCGCTGTTCGGGCATCAGCGCCTTCTTCGGCTTGGTCGCTGCGGCGGTCTTGCGCGGGGCACGAGGCTTGCCTTTCCCGGAGGGGGTGACGGCGCCGGACGAGGCAAGGGAGGCGAGGCCAGCGGCGGCGTCGAGGTCGAGGTCGATGGCGTCCTCCATGGCTGGTTCGGGGGCGGGGGCGCGCGCGGGCCGGAGCGTTTTTGGGGAAAATGGTGGTGGCTGCCACCGACAGGCGGGCCCGAGGAGAGGAGTAGGCACACGTGCGCGTTCATCTCGTGTCCGCGCCGACGCAAATTCGGCTCAAAATTGGGCCTGGAATGGGCCGCCCGTGAACGAAAAACGGACGCGCATCCATTTGGGTCGCCCCATTAGAGTTGCTCTTATGGGTGTGTTTGGTAGCAACTTCAACAGCTCCTTCGAAAAACACAATAAAATTTAGAGAAAGTTGTCCCAGAATTATTTTTATCAGTTCCCATAACATCTCCCCATAAATCTTCTTTTATTTTACTTTTAGTTAAACAAAAATAGATAATGGCCTAGGATCCGCTAGTCAAGTGACACGCATGACGGCCGCTGGCGAGGGGCGACGTGAGACAGTGTGGGGTCGCCGGCGCGAGGCGGTGTGGTGGCAAGGTTCCGTCGAGGTGGATGGTAAGTTTTAGGCGGTTTCTAGCCCGCCAAAACTATACGGGAAGATGCAACAACGTATAAGTGGTAAAGTTTTAGGCGGTTTTCTTTGGCCCCGTCTCAAATTCCTCCACACGATGCAACAACACTAGGTTGTCGACATTGTTGTCCAGGATAATCTCTTCTATGTCCGAACCACCGGACGAAGGCAGCGAAGATGAACTCAAATCCATCTACAAAATGCACGCGAATCGTCCATAAATTTGACCCGAACCTCAACCGAGCCAAATCAAGCACAAACCCGCAGGTGTTGGACATACCTCGCCCAAAGCCGGTCGAAGCAAAGACGCGCCGCCCCTTTCTTCTCCCCGCCAACCAAAGCAAAGTCTCGTCGTGCCGCCCCTTTTTTCCCCGCTGGCCGAAGCAAAGCCGCGCCACCACTTCCTCCGATGCGCGCGGGCAAGCCCTACTGATTCCGAGGCTCACCGGGGCCGGAACCAACCGGATCCGCCTGTTACAAGGCCGCGCACCAAGCTCCGGGGCGGATCCATGGTGCCAGCGGTGGCGGTGAGTCCTCAGACACAAAAGGGCACTCCCCGTGCTGAAACTTGGTGGAATGGATGCGACGGAGCTTTCGGACTGCACAGGGCAACAAGAACGGGCGGGGGATATGCGGTGGTGGTGGCAGGGAGTGGAGGTGCGAACTGAAGCGGGCGAAAATGCATCGCGCCAAAGGAAAGGGGAGCCGACAAAATCGAACGAAACCCCATAGACATGGAGGAAATGAGTCTGCGGATTCGAGATCCCACAAAATAAATTCTAGGACGGCCGAATTTGTGGGATCTATTCGGACCGGTCAAACCCCCTCCATCTCGCAAACCGGCGGTTATTTTGCCGGATGGTCCGGTTTGTGAGATCTGCTAGAGATGCTCTAATTTGCTCCAACTTCCCGTAAACAACAATTTATTTCACGGACAGGGGAGTTGTTGGCTCCACCTCCAACACTGTTCCCCAAAATCAGCATGAGTGCTTCTACAGCCAAACCCCTTATATTGCCTCTATACGTCTGGGTGGACGGCCCAGTCGCTGACCGGTTAAGAAATCGCAAACCAGTCGCACCCCTCACACTAGCCCTATACTTCCAGACTGACCGACACCCCTTAAATCCAACCCATATCTACGATGGATATAAAGAGGCCTGGACACGTCCAAGCGCGTCCACCACGTTGGATCTAGCTCACATTGACCCAGCTTGACCTTACTAAGGAATCTATCCAGCTCAGTCCTCTTGGGGTTGCCACAGGGAACTTCGTTGAATTACGCACAGCTATCACTTCAAAAATACAGGGATAACACCACACAGTTAGTCATACTTTTCCACAATTTTTTGCAACTTCCTATATCATGGCACGAAAGGTGCCTAACTCTTAGTGCCGTTAGATGGTTTGCCAAACATCAAAAAACAATTTCCCTGTTTGCAATTGGCACCACTTGCAATACTAGGCTAATATGATTGTCATCGTGGAGCGCACTCATAGAGTGCTATTGATACAACTCAATGCGCTGTCCTGGTTCGTGTCTGACTTTGTTATCAAGTTGGTTTCGAAAACTACTGGTTTATACTCGACCAGTTGTGCTGAATTACATTAAAATTGAGAAGGCCAGCGATCCAGCTATGCTAATAACAAACTGAAGCTCATCCAATAGAAATTCAGCAAAATAAAATTTAGGAAGTCTACATCTGTTCATCACCCAACACCTATGTTTTGGTAATTTACGTAGGTACAATTCTTTGGACAGCGAGACAACCCGACAATCCATTTTTCGCCTATGAGTAACCGGGCGAAATAATTCCAGAAATTTCCCTTTCTCAAATGTCAACACACGCATTCTGATGTAAGGAAATTCCATTGTCACATTCATCAGGTTTTGACATACATAATCAAAGGGATTCTGGGCAACTTCCCAGCAATTGGAGTCTAGTTAACCAACATAATGAAGGGGATTCTGGACAACTTCCCAGCAATTGGACTTCAGATAAACAACAGAAATCGCGTCAACAAAATCCATTTCCTTGGGGAAATAAGGCAAACATTTGAAAACAATTGGATAACAGCTGTTGTCGCTTTCAAGGGATATAGCGTTAGATTGAACGGAAGGAGCTACTGGTCGCTTGGTAGTATTTAAGTACCTGTACAGCCCGGTGGTAACATGCAGCAACGGAGTACTCCACTACTGTATCATCGAACCATCAATGCAACATGTCCTCAACTACGTATTTTGTATTTAAATTCCTTGGCCGTGCTACATCATTTGACCTTTGGAAACTACAACTGAAAATGGGGGTAGAACCATTCCCTCAGCAATAAAATATGCATGGCTCAAGGTATCGAAATTTAGCCACCGATGCCGTTACGCTGAAATTTTAGCTTGAATGCGTCAAAGAAACCAACTATATATGAACCACGGCGGCCTCAGATTCTGGGCACAAAATACTTCGCGAACCTTGCAGCACTCTCAATGGAGAGAGCATCTCAAATCACCTTCTTCCTGTTACTTATCATCCATTTCGGCGCAGCTCAAAATGCTACCACAAGTGGAGCAGATGAGTTCCCTGTCGGAGTGATCCTTGACTTGGATTCATTGGGGGGCAAGATGACACGGACCAGCATTTTGATGGCCCTGGAAGACTTCTATGCAGTCCACAGAAACTACAGCCCGAAGCTAGTTCTCCACATCAGGGACTCCAAAAGTAACAATGTCCAAGCTGCATCAGCAGGTAAAAGTTCTGCAGTCTATCATGAAAAACTTCTTTCCTAATACTTCCGTTGCTACATAGTATATGCTTCAGAGTACAACTTTTTTTTTACACATTCTGCAAAGTACAACTTATATAACTGACTTTCATCAATCAAGTTTTTTTTTTTGACCGCAACTTTCATCAATCAAGTTAGTATAAGCTACAAAAGTGAAATATTATCAACACAGTTTCGATGGAAAAATAACATAGTTATCCTCCAACGTGCCACCACTACTAATGGACAAAGTTGGAGGAGTTTAATTGTAACATTTATCAATGGTTTTTACTTTACTTTCCATGTGCTCCATAATATTCCGTACTTCTTCTGTTTAACAATAGACATCCAACTAACAAATGCTGATGGACAGAAAAGGTTGTAAACCAAATAAATAGATACTAACAAGGCTAATTTATGACAATCATATTAAATGAAGTACTTTAAGCGTATATCTCTCGGTAAAGTTCAGAAACATATAAAAGGACAATGTCCGGCTACTAAATTCTTACTAACGGCATCTCCAATCAGACCCTCAAAACGCCCGCAAACGTCCGGGCTGAGCTGCCCGGACACCGCAAGCCATCCAATTCGGGCGTAAATCCGCTTGTCCGAAATCCTGCAAACCGGACGCAAACAGGAGGAGGTTTGCGGGCGTTCGGACCGTCATCATGTACGCGTCTAGCACCCCAGTCCCAACCAAAAACATCTCCCGCGCGACCGCACCTCCGCTCCCCGCACCGCATTCATGCCGATCCAGAGCGAACGCCACCGGTCACTGGAGCCACCATTAAAGCGGCATCCTGTCCATGCCGCGTCACGAACTTCACACCTATTCAATGTCGGAGAGACATGACTGGACGAAACGGGACGACTAACTACTGCATTCAAAACTAGTGCCCGTTCGCCTGCTTGTCGGCATTAAACAGGCACGGCGTCTGAGAAACCCACTCCGGCGCCCGCATTGAACCGCCCACCGCTTGTCCTGGCCGATGCCCGCTATTTATGCGTGGCCACGCTTGGCACGATTCGCACCGCAACACGCCTGCTTCTGTTCCTCCTCCGTGCGCCACCTCCGCTATGACCAAGAGCTCTAGAGTGAGGTGGGAGAGCCTCTTGACGGAGCAGAAGCACGAGTTGGCCGGCGTTGCAGTGGGATGGCAGGCCCGTCATGCGCGACGGATAGAGGCCGGCTTGCTGGCGAGCTCGCAGGAGGTGAGCAAGGACGACACAGCGATGGAGGAGGCGTCCGATGACGAGCGAACACCCCCACCGGCATTGGTACATGCTTACTTTACCATGGAGCAGGCGCAGGTGCAAGGAAAGGAAACATAGTCTAACAAGGACTCCTAGACCAATACTAATACTCCGTAACACCCCCCTCAAATGCAAAGCGTATGCAATAGCATTGCATTTGAAGAAGTTTAGTAGTAAAAGAAAAAAATGATAATCCAATTCTGCGTCTTGAGAGTGTTGCCATAGCATGAAGAGCCTTCAAAACTTGTCGAGTCAAGCCAAAGGGGAGAATGAAGAGATGACACATCAGAGAAAGACACCACATCAGTAGAAGATACAGAAGATGGATGTCAAAGGAAGATGGCACATCAAGAGAATAAAGCATTGCGCAGAAAATCATAGCCCATGACAACTAATGACAAAAGAAACTCGCTAACTAAGGACAATGGGCATAGATCGACACACATCCTTCATGGGACCCACCCACCGCCCCGTCCACCTTATCCTTATCTCTCGGCCGAGTCATCTTATTCCTTTGATTTCTCCTTCCCCATTCCCATCCACCTCCATGAATGAGAGACACCCAAACAGGACGATGCTGCAAGCCCCACCCAAACTGTTGTTGCAAGCCGTGCTGAGGCTGCAAGGCAAGGCACCAGCCATCGCTCCCAGCCACTGGCGTGCGAGATCGGGGCTCGGCTGCTGCCCAACCAGCACACCGGTGTGCGAGATGGGCTTGGCTGCTGCCCAACTAGCGCACCGGCGTGCGAGATCAGGGCTCAGCGGCGCCCTAAGAAGTTTAGTAGTAAAAGAAAAAAAATGATAATCCAATTATGCGTCTTGAGAGTGTTGCCATAGTATGAAGAGTCTTCAAAACTTGTCGAGTCAAGCCAAAGGGGATAATGAAGAGATGACTCATCAGAGAAAGACACCACATCAGTAGAAGATACAGAAGATGGATGTCAAAGGAAGATGGCACATCAAGAGAATAAAGCATTGCACAGAAAATCATAGCCCATGACAACCGACGACGAAAGAAACTCGCCGGCTAAGGACAATGGGCGTAGATCGACACACTTCCTTCGTGGGACCCACCCACCGCCCCGTCCACCTTATCCTTATCTCTCGGCCGAGTCAACTTCTTCCTTCGATTTCTCCTTCCCCATTCCCATCCACCTCCACGGATGAGAGACACCCAAACAGGACGATGCTGCAAGCCCCACCCAAACCGTTGTTGCAAGCCGTGGTGAGGCTGCAAGGCAAGGCGCCAGCCACCGCTCCAAGCCACTGGCGTGCGAGATCGGGGCTCGGCTGCTGCCCAACCAGCACACCGGCGTGCGAGATGGGCTTGGCTGCTGCCCAACTAGCGCACCGGCGTGCGAGATCAGGGCTCAGCGCCCCCCCTCCCCCCCCC
>NC_041388.1:383025776-383065958 GCF_002162155.2 Triticum dicoccoides
CCCCACCCATGGATGAGCCCTTGCAGCAGACAGGTTCACGGCCGGCCTTGCAGCACCAGCTGACCATGGATCTCGCAGGGGCAGCAACGCTTCGTGATGCTGCAAAGCGGCATCCAACGTGACACGCTCGTCGTGCTGTCGGCGTCCGACGCGACGTGCTCTGCTCGTGGTGCTGCAGTGAAGTTCGACGGGTTGCAATGGAGTGCTGCCGAAGACTGCAATGGAGCACCACTTGAGTCGTTAAAGGTCAGTCGGGGCTGCATTGAAGCGATGCCGGAGCTGCAATGAAGTGCACCAGAGCTTCATTGAATCATGCCGGAGCTGCAATGAAGAGCACCGGAGCTGCATTGAAGCATGCTAGAGCTACGATGAAGTGCCACGGGGTCGTTGAGGCTCGTCGGGGGTTGCAATGGAGCGCTGCCGGGGATTGCAATGTACTGCACTGGGGCTGCAATGGAGCATCGCCGGTGCTTCGCGCCGCACGGTGCTGCCATGGAAGCTGCTGCGCTGAAGCTTTTTTCGTCGTGCTTGGCGTTGCCATTTGAGCAGCACCCAGATGGCTTCTCGGTGTTGCGATGCAGTGGTCGCCGACGGCTCCGATGCCGCAAGGTCGCTGACGTGTGCAGATGTTGGATGATGTGTGTGGTGGATGGAAGAACAAAGGAGGAAGACGTTGACTCCGTTTGCTGGGATTGCACGGCCAGTATCCGTCAGACCGGACGGCTGGCTAGGTGGCTTAATTTTGTAACAAATCAACCGGCTGATTTGTAGCAACCGCTTGAAGGCCCAAGGGGCATATATATACTCGTATCACGCAAGACTTGAGGTGTAAGGAAAGGAAACGTAGTCTAATAAGGACTCTTAGACCAATACTAATATTTCCTAACAAGATTTAAATGAAAATCATCCGATTTGCATGAAAATCATTCGGTTTGTTCAGATTCCGTTTGAAATGTCTCCGGACGTTTGACGTACACGGTTGGATAGCTGCCTCCCGTATCCATGTCCGCAGATGCATCCGCGGACGGATCCTGTGTCCGTTTTAGGGGTCCGAGTTGGAGATGACCTAAGTTACTATCACCGAGAAATATTTACAACACTTTTTTGCAAGGAAATATTATGAGTTTTACTCTCATAAAGGTTAGTGCATACATATTTAATAACCCAATTATGTTTAGCTTAGCTTATCCTTGATAAGTTCGCTGGTCTGAGAAACCTTAACAACAAAAATGATTACTGCTAGTTCCGACCCGGATGTAATCCCGTTAGCCACCTAATTGCTGTGAATTGACTGGGTTCAAATTTCAGTACCCAGAGATTATAGATTTATTCATGTTTTCAGATGTATGGTCATCTGTATTTTGTGAAATTTAATCGTACGGCATATTCATCATATAAATTTTCGACAATGGATAGCTATCTTTGGTGGGCAAGTGCTTTAGCGTGCTTTTTATGATAAGGTAACCCGGTTGCTTGATCAGAGCCATGGTGTTGATCCCTTCCTATCTGGACTGTTCTCTCCGTACTGACAGAGTAACAGAGAGATTCACTGATCAACAGTTTCTATTCACAAAAAATCAGAGTAACAGTGCAACGAAAACAGAGGACGAAACAGAGAGGCTCCCGTCACGGGAGGAGACCTAACCGCCGCCGCCGGAGACCCCGCCTCCTCCCCCTCCCCCCTCCCTCGCCGCCGCCCGAGGGCGCGGCCGGGCAAAGCCCGGTTGCCGCCGCCGGCGGTGGGGCGGCCTCTCCTCTTTGCTTGGCAGCGGGTGGCGCGGGACGACGCATCCAGGTGGAGGCGCGGCGCGTGCGGGGGGCGTGGCGGCGCGGCGACCGGCCGGCAGGCGACGCCGCCTGGTCATGGTGGCTGCGCGGGCGGCTCCGTGTCCGCGAGGGTGGCCAGGGGCGCCGGCGGCCATGGCTGGGCATGCCCAGATCTGGCTCCTGGTGTGCCTCCAGGAGACTTGGGCTCAACGGCGGCCGGGCTGGTTCGGCTCGCGTGAGAGCTCGGCTGGCGGTGGATTTGGTTGCCGCTGCACCTCGTGGTCGGCTCTGTGGAAGATGGTGGTGGATGGCGCCGGATCTGATGTGTGGATCCTGCCGGATGGTGCGGGTGGGCAGTTGCTCAGCGTGGTGGCTGCTCTGGCCATGGGCGGCGGCGACACGATGAGGTCTGGCTTTGCGGCGACCTTCCTGTGACGTGTCGGCTACACGATGGTTCGGTGGTCTCGGCCACGGCGACGACCGGACTCTGCTTTGGCGTCGGTTCGTCTGTGTTCGGACCGTCTCGACCTTCGCCATCTCCTCGTCGCCCGGGCGCTATTCCCATCAAAGGGCTGGTCCTCTCCCAGTTGTGGTCCACCGCTTGTCTCGCGCCCGGTGCTGCAGAACCGAGCTCGTCCCGCGCACGGTGCAGCAGGACTAACCTCGTCCCCCTCCCGATGCTGCAGGACTGAGCTCGTCTCGCGCACGGTGCAGCAGGACTGACCTCGTCCCCCTCCCGGTGCTGCAGGACCGAGCTCGTCTCGCGCTCAGGGTAGCAGGACGGGTCGGTGGATGCCAGTTCTGGCCGGCCTGTTGGGTCTCGACGCTGGGGGTCGCCCAGGGGTACGAAAGGTGGGACCTTTCCGCTCGTCTTTTTTGTTGGGGTTGCGGCGGGTCTCGGGTGAGGTGGTGTTAAGGTCTTGGATGCCGAGGTGGTGGCCCTGGTGGTGGTAGCACGGTGCTCTTGGGCAGAGAGCCCGTGCCTTGGTGCTGCCCGGTCACCATGGCCGTGTGGGCGCATGGTTGCCGAGGTGTGGCGTTCGATGGCAGTGAGTGTTGGCCGAGGTGAAAACCTGTTCTATTTTCGGACGGACCAGCGGCGGCAAAGATCGTTCCCTTCTTGAAGGCGTCGTCGCGGCTCTCATTGCCCGTCATGCGGCTCCAGGGAAAACTCTGATACTAGGATCGAGCAGTGGCGGCGCTCCGGTGTCGTACCCTTCCCGAGGACGCCGCCTTGGAACACATGGTTCGTCATATGTAGCTTCATCTCTTCGTGGTGGCAGTGCTAGGGGTGGTGTTGCTGCGCTCAGCGCCTATGTATCCTGCCCTGGGTGTGTGCGTGTGTTGCGGTAGCGTGTGTTTGTACTGGGTGCTTGATGATCGGTGCTTTATATATAAAGCGGGGCGAAAACCTTTTTTGGCAAAAATCAGAACATAACAAGTGGACTTAAAATCAGAATGCCGTTATTAGCAGTCATCTTTCTATGTGAGGACACTTTTTTTTCAATGGAAATATGAAGTTCACTTCCAATGGAAAAATCACACCAAAATACCTTCAAACAATCCTCCGGATGGATCAAGGAAATATCCCCATGATAGGATGACCTGAAATGGAAAAGGGGAATCAAGCATTGCTTAGAACTGTTATTGTAGTAAAAGAGCACGGAATATACTCCATAAGAGGCTTCTAAAAGTTTTGTGATGAAATCCAATGTAAAATAAACACTTTTATCAGCATAACTAGTAATGCAGGAACACGATAAATGCCATGTTTAAAAACAAGCAACTCATGTGAACAGAGCGAACTGTAATCATTCATTGTATGACGACATGGTTTGCTACATTCATACAAAGATTGTGGGTTCAAATTTGCAGCTTCATCTGTAAATTGGTAAAAAATTGCAATCCTGTTTTCACAAGTGTAAGTTTGCTAGGACAGTAGAAACACACGCTATAGAGTGCTATGAACGAACATATATTGAGTAAATACCATACGGCATTGCTTCACTCTTCGATTCGGAATTTACGAAGCTTCTGGCAGCCACAAATTTGCATTCAACTAAAATTTGATTATGCAACTTCACAGCTCTCGACCTGCTAGAGAATTACAGTGTCCAAGTTATCATAGGCCCTCAAACATCTTCACAAGCAGCATTTGTATCGGATCTCGGGAATAAAACTCAGGTCCCTGTCATCTCCTTCACAGCAACAAGCCCATCTCTTTACTCTGGCAGTCTTCCATATTTTGTTCGTGCAACATTGAGTGACTCTACACAAGTGAATAGCATTGCCTCCCTAATTAAGGCCTACGGGTGGAGACAGGTGGTGCCAATTTATGAAGAAACTGACTATGGTAGAGGTGTCATACCATATCTCATCGACGCCCTCCAAGAAATTGATGCCCGTGTTCCCTATCGGAGTGTGATCCCTCTGTCAGCAACTACTGAACAAATTACCCAAGAACTCTATAAGTTAATGACAATGCAAACAAGGGTCTTCGTGGTGCATATGTCACCTGATTTGGCGTCGATCCTCTTCACAAAGGCAAAAGAGGTTGGTATGATGAAGAAAGGATTCGTATGGATCATGACAGATGGACTAACCAATGTCATAGACTCCATGGACCCTTCTGTCATGGATGCAATGAATGGTGTTTTAGGTGTAAAATTTTATACTCCTAAATCAGCAGAACTGGATAACTTCACCATACGCTGGAACAGGAGATTACAGATTGATAACCCAAATGATCCACCACTGAAACCAACCATATTTGAACTCTGGGGCTATGATACTATATGGGCGGTAGCACAAGCAGTTGAAAACCTTGGTATTAAGAACAAAACATCATTTCAAAAACCAGCAGTTGCAAGAAATATGACAAGCTTGGGAACTTCTGTTTATGGACCGGATCTCCTAAAGACCATCTTGCAATACAAATTTAGAGGTTTGAGTGGTCATTTTGACCTTTCTGGCAGGCAGCTGCAAGCCTCTACATTTCAGATCATAAATGTAGTTGGTAAAGGGTGGCAACAAATTGGGTTTTGGACTGCAGAGAATGGTATTTCCCGGCGACTATATCACGGGGAAGCAATGCCACATCATTCAGGCTTAGCTTCTGACCTAAACCCCGTGATTTGGCCGGGAAAATCAACAGAGATACCGAGAGGGTGGGAAGCTCCTGTAAATGGGAAGAAGCTTCGAGTAGGAGTGCACGTAAGTGTATACCCACAATTTATGACAAGTGGAAAGGATCCAATCACAGGGGCAACTAAAGCAAGTGGCCTTTCAATTGATGTATTCGAAGAGGCAGTTAAAAGACTTCCCTATGCACTACCCTATGAATATGTAGCATTTGGCACTACAAATGACACAAGCAGTGGAGGTTATGATGATTTTATTTACCAAGTTTACCTTAAGGTAATAACCGCAACAGGGCTTCAACTTCCGCATTGAATTTGCTAAAAGTACATTTTATATGCATGCCATGATGTAAGAGCTCACACATATATTTACTACTTTTAGTTTAGTGCAACCATGTAAAAGAAATGGCACACAGCCCGCTCAAATAAATTGCGATTGAGAGGAGATGTTAAGCAGGGGCATATTTCTCTATTATATAGTCTGTACAACAACCATATCATGCTTAACTATGGGTCAGGTGACTGTTTGGTACTCCCTCCGTAAAGAAATATAAGAGCGTTTAGATCACTACTTTAGTGATCCAAACGTTCTTATATTTCTTTACAGAGGGGATACTATGTTATTGTAGCAAAAATTGCATTAACGTGTCAACTGTTGCTTGCAACTCATTAGGTATAGTACTATATCAGAGAAATATACACATCATCTTTACTCCCTCTGTAAACTAATATAAGATCATTTAGATCACTAAAGTAGTGATCCAAACGATCTTATACTAGTTTACAGACGGAGTACATGATAAGAAACATGGCATAGTTAGGCTCTTCTTAGTTTACCTATTCATGTCCTTATGAAATAGCTACAGCTTTCATAATAAAGATTAAGCGATCATTGTGCTGGTCAGTAAAGCAAATTTTGTTTGATGCCTTGCAGAAATATGATGTAGCAATTGGGGATATAACAATCTCACATAACAGAACTTCCTACGTCGATTTCACTCTACCGTACACAGAATCAGGAGTGGCAATGGTTGTTCCAGCCAAGAGCAGCAGAACTAACAAAGCATGGATTTTCGTTGAGCCATTATCACGTGGCCTGTGGCTCAGAAGCATCGGATTATTGTTCTACACATGGTTTGTTGTCTGCATATTGGAGCTTCTGGAAAACAACATAAATATTACTGGAGAAGTTCTGAGAAACATCGGGATTATGACATTTTTTTTCTCTATTTGGAGACAGTAAGTACATTTACCAAAATACTTCTATTCCTTAAGAGAAAATTAACTTTCACATAACATATGACATGAAGTATCAAGCTGCACCAAAATCATTATTTCATTCTTGGTGCAACTAACAAAGTTACAATGTTGTAGCAAATAGGCATGCATCCAGTTGCCTCCATGTCTTAGATGAGCAAACAACCAATGTAGGGAACAAACCTTGGGTCTATGCTCAACAATCTGAGATGCTCCAAGTATGCAAGAACGTGAACGTGTAGACATAGCTTACAAAACTAGATGCTCCTGCTGTTGGATATGTTTAAGTGTATATGTGGATTGCCTAGCCTTTTCCATCAGTTCGTACTTTTGATTGTTTTGGCTAGTGCATGAAGTTTAACATGGTATCAGGGCCTTCTTGAGTTCAAGTCCTGGCTTTCGTAATTTATCCAAAAATTGCTGCTGCCCCCCTTTGTGTCCATGTATAGGCCTCTTTAGCCATACCTCTAAGTCTATCCATGTATTGACTTCCCGCATCACACGTGAGAAGGGGTATTGAAGTGTATATGTGGATTGCCTAGCCCTTTTCATCAGTTCGGACTTTTGATTGCATTGTCTAGTACATGAAGCTTAACGGATAGGCCTGGGGTGTATAAAACAAAGCTCGAGTGGTCAGGTTACTTTGTACGTCATTTCAGTATCTTATATACAATAGTTTTGTCACAGAAACAGTGCCGTATTACGAATAATTAACACTACAATAGCTTCGGTGTGGTACCTCTTGTCTCTGGCTGATGATCTAAGTTTGATTCTCAACCACACGTTCAGGATTTGCAGCTATGCTTGTCCAGAACCCTGTTCTGTGCGTCGTGAGCCATAAGATAACTACACTAGCAAATAATTCCCACTATCTGAAAAACTTAATAAGCACCACATGTAGAAAATTGAAACAATTCCTTATTTAACACTATCTTAAATTTTGTTTTCTTATTTAACACTGAAAAACTTTTTCTTCCCTATCTAACAACGAGTCTAAAATTTATGCCCTTTATAACACTTTCTTCCATTTTAAGACTAAATGACACCTGAAAAAACCCTTCTGCCCTTCATGTGATATGTATGTGTGCGGGACAGTAGCACACACACATGCAATATCAGTACGGGGCAGTAGCAAACACACAGCGGCAACACATACACATCGCACGCAACACGCACACACGCAGCGGCAGCACATACACACGCACACAGCACACACACACGCGCATCACACAACAACACACACCCACGCATCAGCACACACACAGCAGCATGTACGCACACACAAACACGCAGTCATGCGACAGCACACACCGAGCAACACACGCAGCAGCATACACACGCACGCACACACAAGCACGCAGGCATGCAGCAGCACATATACACACGCACACACACGCAACATCAGCAGCACACACACGCACGCACACACACGCAACATCAGCAGCACACACGCGCGCACAAACATAAAACATGAGGGGCAAAAGGGTCTTTTCAGTTGTCATTGAGGCTCAAAATAGACAAAAGTGTCATAAAAGGCATAAAATTTAAACTCTTTGTTAGATAGGGAAGAAATCGTTTGTCGATGTTAAATAGGGCATAAAATTTAGACACGGTGTTAAATAAGGAATTCTCTCTAGAAAATTACGTATCAAGTTTCATCACTTTCATCTATATTATGTAGTTATGTGGTTCCTGAATTTTCCTTCCATATGACTGAAAAACTAATTGAACTCCATATCAAAAATTTCAGACAGAGTGAGACACTTACTATCTCGGATAGTCTTGATTGTATGGGTGTTTTTCTTCCTTGTATTGTCAGCAAGCTACACCGCAAATTTGGCAACAATGCTTACCATAAGACAGCTAAATCCAACTATAACCGATATCCATGACCTCCGTAGAAGTGGGGACTATGTAGGATGCACTCATGGTTCCTACGTCCAGAGTCTACTGGAACAACTCAATTTCGACAAATCGAAGATCAAGACCTATAGTACCTATGACGGATTTTACAGTGCACTCTCGAAGGGAAGCAAAAATGGCGGAATTGCCGCGTTCATTCATGAAGTTCCATACATCAGATTATTTCTGGCAAGGAACTGCAAAGGATACACCATGGTTCCATTTTATAAGGCAGCAGGTTTTGGATATGTAAGTAACCTAATTTCATCTGTTTGTTTGCAATAAATTTCTTGAGCTGACAGTTATACATTTTTTTCTTAAAATGTATAGATTACAGACATACATACACACATATCATCGCTGCTAGTTTTATTTAAGATGCGAGCATTGCTGGCTTTGCATACCTAATTCCTAACTGAATGAACAGATGTCAAATGGTATTGAACTAATGCTCACATAACATATGCACTTTGTGAACATTTGATGTTTACTGATAAAATGGCCGTTAATCACTAGTTCATAACTCCTTAGCACTAAGTCAACTAAGTTATGCTACTGGCCTCGGAATTTTTTTTCTGCCACTCTAAATTTGGACCATGCCACTCTTAAAATTGACATTTCAGTTTTACCATTCTAGCTTCTGACAATGCATGACAACTACCGCTCTGTTACACCTCTGCGGGTTAACCATTTCTTTTGGCCAGTTGACCAGAAGAAAAACGTGTCAGCATTTGTAAACTTGACATAAGTTACCCCTACTGACTTACGGGGCCACTAACTGACCCATGCCCCTAATCTAACCCAGATGAACGCACATCTAAACAAAGAAAGAAGAAAACAGATGGTCAGACGCACGCATAGCTAGCTCCACCTGCCATCCTAGTTGAACTCCAATCAGCGTTGCCACCCGCCGCTTTTGTTACTCCTGAAAGATCATTGTATGTAATCTATTCACATGAGTAATAGATTCCATACTATACAGTGGCATATCCTGAAAGATCACTGTTTGAAGTGACTAATGATCAACTTTGACATTGAAATTTCATAATGATTTATGCCGCCACAGGTGCTATTCCTAAGTAAGAGGATGGTATCACTACTAGTTAATGGAAAAATATGTGCTTCTATGGGTAGTACATAATTCTGGAAAATCAAACGTGTGCATTAAAAAACATATTTTGAAAGAAAATTGATTGGGAGACCCCGACAGTATATAATATTTTGAGTATGTAAGAGAAAGTATTTACAAGAGGGGAGCTTCATGGAACCTACGCGAGTATAGAAACCTTCCGCTGAAATAGGACTTCACAACATTTGTCAGAAAGTTTCGTCTTCAAAGTATTTAAATTCAGATTACAACATGTCATTTCATATGTATAGATTAGCGAAAAATTGTGAAAGCATTTGACCACATGTATTTATGATTACAACATGCTGATGTTCAATTTTTTGAGTGGTGCATGTGTTCTAACATGTTGTGCATATACTATTTTCTTTCGAAGTGCACAAATACTCAATTCTAACATGTCTCAACATAGCCGGCCCCAAGCCCAGGTAAAGGAGGAGGGTTGTGATAGACTTGGCGAGCCAACGTCCAAACTCAGCACTCTTATGGAGATGAAACCCAGACGCCACGCGCCATATCGGAACCCTGGTGTGGTGTCAAATGGGCACGAGCCGGGCCATAACCCCTTGGACCTTGGTGGCGTGCCGTATCTTTATCTGCATGTGGTTATAAGTGATTAAGGATCGGATCATCACATCCTTAGTGGCGCGCTACGTCGACACTTAGGTGTAGCGAAAAATGAGTAAGGGTCTTCGCATTTGACTCAACGAGTGCGATGGGCAAGGAAGCTAGTTGGGCCTAGTAGGATCGGCTTAGGTAGCTGGAATCGTAGGGTCCCCGACGGGTAAGTCACGAGAGTTAGTTGATACAGCGGTGAGGAGGAGTGTTGATATCCTATGAGTCCAAAAACCAAATGGAAGGGACAGAAGACGGAGGAGGTGGAGGATACCGGCTTCAAACTATGGTACAAGGGGAGAACTACAAGCATAAATGGAGTAGGCAGATTCAACAAGAGCCTCAAGTATGGAGTGGTAGACGTCAACAAGCAAGGGACCGGATTATCCTGGTAAAGCTCGTCGTCGGGGAGTTAGTTCTCAATGTTATGAGCGTGTATGCTCCGCAAGTAGGCCACAATGAGAGGACCAAAAGGGAATTGTGGGAAGGCCTAGGACATGGTTAGAAGTGTACCTATTGGCGAGAAGCTCTTCATAGCATGAGACCTCAATGTTTGCGTGGGTTTGGGGCTTTGGTTATGGCAGCAGGAATCAAGGAGGGAATGTCTTAAGCTTGGCTTTAGCCTACAACATGATTGTAATTAACACCCTCTTTGGAAAGAGAGAATCCCATCTAGTGACTTTTAGCAGTGGTCAACACTCTAGCCTGATTGATTTCGTCCTCTCAAGAGAAGACGGACATGCTTGCCTAGATTGTAAGGTGATACATGGAGGGGGAGTGTTGTTCCTCAACATAAGCTTGTGGTGTTGACTTCCGCTTTCAGATTTGTGTCCAGTAGGATAAGCGTGCCAAAGTCGCTAGAACGAAGCGGTGTGAGCTCAAGGAGAGGAAACTCATGTTTTCAAGGAGTTATTAAGGAGGGCTCTTGGGCGGAAGGGGGTGATGCAAACAATATGTGGATGAAGATGGCGACTTGCGTTCGGAAGGTGGCTTCAGAGGAATTTGGGGTGATCAGGGGAAGTAGAAGCCGAGCTAAAGATACCTGGTGGTGGAATGATGATGTCCAAAAGGCTATTAAGGAGAAGAAAGAATGTTTCAGACGCCTACACCTGGATAGGAGTGCAGACAACATAGAGAAGTACAAGGTGACAAAGAAGACAGTAAAGCGAGTTGTGAGTGAAGCAAGGGGTCGGTGTATGAGGACCTCTACCAGCGATTAAACATGAAGGAATGCGAAAGGGACTTCTATAAGATGGCCAAGATCGAGAGATGAAGACGAGGGATGTCAACCAAGTCAAATACATCAAGAATGGAGCAGATCGGCTTTTGGTGAAGGACGAGGACATCAAGCATAGATGGCAAGAGCACTTCGACAAAATATTCAATGGAAAGAATGAGAGCTCTACCATTGAGCTGGACGACTCCTTTGATGATGCCAACATACGTTTTTGTGCGACGAATCCAGGAGTTTGAGGCCAGGGAGGCTTTAAAAAGGATGAAAGGAGGCAAGGAGATGGGCCCTGATTGTATCCCTATTGAGGTGTGGAGAGGCATTGGAGACGGCAATAGTATGGCTAACTAACCTTTTCAACCTCTTTTTTGGGTCATACAAGATGCCTAAAGAACAGAGGTGAGGAATATTAATACCAATCTTCAACAACAAGCGTGACTAAAATTCTGTTTGGTTTCATGCCTGGGAGGTCAACCATGAAAGCCATTTTCTTGGTACGACAACTTGTGGAGAGATACAGGTAACAAAAGGACCTGTATATGGTGTTCATTGATTTGGAGAAGTCCTATGATAACTCGATAAGATACCGCGGAATGTCATATGGTGGATTTGGAGAAACACAAAGTTCCAACGAAGTACATTATCCTCATTAACGACATGTACGATAATGCTGACACAAGTGTTCAAACAAGTGATGGCAA
Source organism: Triticum dicoccoides (assembly GCF_002162155.2). NCBI lineage: Eukaryota > Viridiplantae > Streptophyta > Magnoliopsida > Poales > Poaceae > Triticum > Triticum dicoccoides. The sequence goes on from NC_041388.1 coordinate 383,037,516, forward strand.
CACCGATGACTTTTCAATTCGAAATTGTGCACAACTCGCCCATACAAGCAAAAATTATCTTTGTTTATCACATAGATATAGAATCCAATTATGCATGTTCAGTTACGCACAACGAATGGGTGCTAAGTAGTTAGGCGCAGCACTGTTGTTTATTAGTTCCCCGACTCCTCGAGTCAACATGTGCTGCCACGTACGTTCATATACATAAATCTAAATGAGCTCTTAAAACTTAGACCAAGAAAATTTTGGATTTCCTAGCTCTTACTAAATAACATGTGCTTCCACATAATTTTATTTATGCACATCAGAATGACTTTCTAAAACACTTATGCTAACGACAATCTGGACTTCTTTGATACCACATGGGTTCAATTTTGATTCTCCTTTAGGCATCACCATAGCCGGATATGAAGTGCTCTAGAGCTATGCATATAAGCTAATAGAACAATAAATTTCTTTAACAGGCATTTCCAAAAGGATCTCCTCTAGTTGGGGACATCTCAAAGGCAATCCTCAGTGTAATAGGAGGAGATACCATCAATCAAATTGAGAAGAAATGGATCGGAGTAGGATATGAAAACAACTGTAACAATGCAGGACGTGCACCTGATCCAGACGAACTCACGTTTGGCAGTTTTCGAGGACTTTTCAAACTTAATGTAGCTATCACGACATCCTGTTTTGTGGTAGCTGTGATCATTTACTTGTATCCAAGGAACGAGCAACGTGGCCAAAATGGGGAGCAGGCACAAGGAAATGGAGGCGAACAGGCTGGAGACAGGCAACCTGGCCATAATGGGGGACAGGCACAAGAAAATGGAGGCGGGCAGGCTGGAGGCGAGCAACCTATCCAAAATGGGGAGCAGGCACAAGGAAATGGAGGCGGGCAACCTGGCCATAATGGGGCGCAGGCACAAGGAAATGGAGGCGAGCAACCTGGCCATAATGGGGAGCAGGCACAAGGAAATGGAGGCGGGCAGGCTGGAGGCGAGCAACCTGGCCAAAATGGGGAGCAGGCACAAGGAAATGGAGGCGAGCAGGCTGGAGGAGCGATGGTTCAACAGTCTCCTATGGGGGTCCAAGAAGAGACAGGTCAACAAACAAGTGAAGATGCTCGAGGAGGGATGGTTCAACTGTCTCTTGTCAGGGTCGAAGAAGTCATAGGTCAACAAACAAGTGACCATACGCGCGATGGTTCGACTGTCGCTGATACCGGCCGCAGAAGCCTTAGCACATGAGTGGCACCTGTTTCAAGTTCAAGTTGTTTCTAGCTCATTTGAGCTGGTATTGCATAAAGCAGTCTCCAGCTGAATAAATTTCTAGAATGGTAAAGGATTGGCCTGAATTAGCTCGACATACAACAGCTAATTATGTTTATGCCCATACATAAAGTTCAACTTATCCTGGGCATCCAGTTTGTCAGCACTGGCCCCAGTCCGGTCATTGTTCGTAGTAATTTCCGTGTGTATACCCTATTCAGACCTGATTGAACTGAACCATTTATTCAACTGTTTACTACATTCTTTTTTGTCATGAACTTCAGTCCCGTACAGCTTGTCACATGTTGGCTCCTTGGATGGTTTAGGGATTTAGGGGTTGCCGCAGATGCGGGCATTGTTTCACAGCAAAAACAGACATAATTCGAGTGTATCCACGAATCGGCATTCTAACAAACACCTGGCGTGCAATGAGACATCTGGTTTTGGCTTAGTTCAGCTACACTCATGTTTGGCGCAAAGTTGGTATTTTCAAAATTGGTATTTTTCACCATGTACTAGCATGTAGGACATCCTTGGGAAAACATACCCCAAAATTAGAAAGAGAAGAGTTTTGCGGGGGCTAGACCAAGAGTTCCGGGATTTGCAGAACTGAGCAGGCTCGTACCTGCACGGGCGCGGGCTCCAGTAACAGCCGGCTGAATCCTTCTGGAGTAGTACGTCGAAAGGGTGGTTGGGTGGTGGAGCAGAGCACAGCCGGAGAGTCGCTGCGATGTCGGCGGCGCAGGCGACCTCCACGCCCGCCACTCGCCGAGCTGCGCGCGAACAGGAAAATAATTGCGGACACCTTGCGCGCGCGATGTGGGACACGGGCCTCAGAGCAACTCCAACGCGGACTAATTGGTCCTGTTTGTTTGGGTCCAAACGGATATAAATGACAGTCCAAGACGCTGATCTAAACGTGGCCTGCATCTATTTTTTGTCCGTCGCGCGATCATCCTGGTTCAAATTTAGACCTTGTTTGCGTTGGCACCTACAACGCCTGCCTACTCCTCCCCTTAGTCTGCTAGTCGGCGGCACAACCACCCTCATTTCCCTCTCTTTCCCAAAAAATTCCCGCCTACTCACGCTTCCGGCCGCTCGTCATGAACGACATGCCGATCCTCGACGCTGCCTCCGGCCTGCTTCCGCCAAAGGCAAGCCCCACGTAGCCCACAAGACGGTGGTGCCGACCAAGAAGAAGTCGTTGACGGATGAGCAGCATGTCGTGCAGTCGGCCTAAGAGGAAGAAGGGCCGGAGGCACTCGTAGGACTGCAAGCTCGAAGCCGCGTCCGCCGCCGCCGCACAGCAAGAGGAAAAACATTGCTAGAGTCGCTGCGACAACGAGGGAGGCCCTGCTCTACCTAGGGTTAAGCCCAGGCTAGCACGGGCTTGTCGTCATCGCCGCCGCATAGCAAGAGGAAAACATTGCCAGAGTCGCTGCGGCAACTAGGAAGGCCTTGCTCTACCTAGGGTTAAACCCAGGCCAACATGGGCTAATCGACCTCTCCTCGTGTACCATTGCCAGAGCCGCCGCGCACGTCTGCCATGCTGCCGATTCCCGGCTTTCATCCCTACTCGCAAGCCTCCTGTTTCTTTGTGGGGTAATATGGATCGGAGGGAGTACTATGTTAATCATGTTTTATCTACTCTTCTTCCGGATTAAACTTTATCAAAAATTCCTCGAACATTCGACGGTAGAAAGATGAATGTATGTCAACATATAGAGTAATAGAGATAATTAACAAGATTTCGAGTGAGAAAAAAATAGGCCGTCTTTAATTAGTATAGGGAAAAGTATATTTTTCGCCCCTCAATTTTACCAATGGTATAGAAATGGTCTCTCAACTACAAAACCAAAAAAAATCTAGTCCTTCAATTATTAAAACCGGATATTTTTCGTCCCTCAAACGGATTCAGATGGTTTTGTGCTGATGTGGCATGGTTTTGACCACTGAACTTGCCACATCATCGTCCAACTCATCTTCGTCTTCTTCTTCTATCTTCTCTCTCTCACCCAGGCCGGAGAAGTCACACATGGTTACCATGGGCCTGGCCTCAGGGCGTCTCCACACGGGAGCTAGCGGTGGCTGCGAGTGCCTGCTGCTGGTCGTACACCGTTGTGACGGCGCGCTCCACTCCGTGGTTGTCAAAGTAGTGCACGGTGGCCATGTGCCAGTGCCCACGTCCTCGGACGGCAGCGCCAGCGCATTCACAGGGAAACAGGGTCGCACATCACGAAGGGCGCCATGCACATGCCATCTCGGGCTCCTGCGTCGCGGCACCAGCAGTCTCAGCACGGCTGCATGGCTCGCTGGACCTGTTGCCGCTGCCGTCGGCACGGCGGGACGGGAGCAGGAGCGAGAGGATACCGTCAGGGATCAGGCTTGGAACCAGAGCGGGAGCGAGCTAGGGGATCCCCTGTAAACAACAGTCGTTAAAGAATCAACAAATCAGCAAGGCTCGAGACGAACCTTTAGCAAACATAGCCAGCTTTTGTGTTTCCAGCCGACTGGTTTGTGTGTATGTGCGTGAGACTTGGGCGTTTCTGGCCGGGACCAAATCAATTTGCTTGGCTAGCTTCGCACAGGAGGATCGATCAAGTTGCGTATGGATGTATCAGCAGCAGCCAAGGAAGAGGTGGACGAATACGAAGGTGAGGCCACGACTGCCGGAGGCAGCGGAGCAGACGTGCGGTGAGGTGCTTCCCTGTGCATAGAGAAAGAGGGGGAGAAGACAAAGGTGAGGTGGTGGCGAGGTCAGTGGTCAAAACCATGCCACGTCAGCCCAAAACGGCTGAAGTCGTTTGAGGGATGAAAAAATATCCGGTTTCAACAATTGAGGGACCAGGTTTTTCTGATTTTGTAGTTTTTATCCGGTCGACAACGAAGCTAGTTTTACACGTTGATGAAGGGTGCGCCAGTGATGATCTCGGTCGCCGCCAGAGCGACGAGGCCGAGCATGGCGAAGCGGCCGTTCCAGAGCTCCGCGTTTGCGTTCATGATGGTGCCGGCTCTGCCCTCGGCGCTCTCGCCCTGGAGCAGCGGCACCAGCGACGCCACAGACAGCACCGCCACAGAGTAGGCGAACCACACCTGCCCGGTGCCGCTGCTGAGCTGCGAGAGTAGCCCGTCGCCGCGGCCTGCCTCCACTGCAAGCGCCGTCACGAAGCCTACCATGGCAAGGCGTCCGTTGATGCGCTCCGGCGCAGGGCCGCTGAATGCGAGCGCGTCCCAGATCGAGGTGCTCGCCTTGGGTTTGTTTGACGGTGGTGCGCTGGGGCCCTCGGTCTGGGCCCTGACGACGAGGGCGCGCCGGCCCAGCGCTGGTAGAGACCTGGCGCCGAGGCGGCCTGCCGAGCCGCGCGGCAGGACGGCGGCACCGGCGAATGAGCTCATGGCCATCATGGTCGCCATTAATCAGCCGCGGACTGAAGGAAGCTACAGATGCTGCAACAGGCAAGGAATCGGCTAGATGATTGCTAGTACAGTTTCTGATTGTTGTTGTGTCGCTGAGTGTTTGCTTGATGTATTGTTCCGAGAGAGGGGGCACAGTTTATAGGCCGTGTGCTCCGCGAGAGCCAACCCGTGACGAGCTGCGCGCGGTGCCCACGTCGCGAGCTGCTCCCGGCCGTGGGTTACCATCTACGTGGAGCGAGGGAGCGGACGTGCGGACAAGGGCTTCATCATGAAACGCCAAACAGATACTCTAGAAAAGTTGGGAAGCATCCGCGGACTCCAGCACCTACGGTACGGACCAGAAGCGCAGCACCGTGTTAAATTCGGGCTTTGTTTCTAGCGCGAGCTAATGGAAAGATCTTAGAGAAACACGTGTTGTGTGTGCATGCGCGGAAGCGGAACCTTTGCAGGCAGGAAAGCACCGGTAAACTTTCTTGATCTAATGCATACGTTTCTTGATCTAATGCCTTACAAAAAATTAAGACCTTACCGTGTTCAGAAAGATATAATAAGACTTGCGTATTCATTTCGGATAAACTCAATTCCTGGCTCCATTATCGTCCAAGACGCAGTGAATGCTGAAACCCAGGGATTGGGAATGAATGACACGGGTGACTGTTGAAACCGATCCATTGCTCTTGACGCAGAGCTATTCAGAGTGCAGATCAGCCCCGCACCGAGGCCCCGACGGGGTTATCTTTCGTCGTCAGGAGATAAAAGGAAAAAAATAAGAGCCTTTGCCGATTTGAACAGCTCTAGTTTCAGTGATAATTACTGTAATAAGGTCGCGGCCGCTTCAGCATATCATAGCAGCCCACAATGCAAATGTACAGGCTTATTCCGGTTAAAAAGAAGAGTTGAAGAGCACAAAAACACCAAAAAAAAAAAACCCCTCTCTTCTCTAACTAAAAAAACAAACAAACAAGCAAGCAAGGTGGCTCGTCAACGAAGGAAGCAACGCAAGTCCATGATGCTCACAACCTTGAACCCGTCCAGGCTGCACCCCAGCACGAGCCTCGGCTTCTTCGGCGGCGCCGGCGGGCAGCGCGGATGCGCGGTCCCTGCGCTGTTCGCCGTCGGCGTCAGCGGCCCCGAAGCGCCTTCGTCCTCACCATCACGAGGCCGCTTCATCTTCAGCGGCTGCAGAGTTCCAGCGTCGGTCTTCTGGATGGTGGCTCTCTCGGGCAGAAGAATCTTTCTCTGAAAACCCATGCTGCACCCTGCCTGCAAACGGAAAAACAAACAGAGTTACAAGTGTCAACTCAAATCTCAAATCAAAGAACAAAGAACGGATGTGAAAGAAGAGGAAGGTCCTGCACGTACGCACTACTCTACCAGTTAGCTAGGTAGCCGAAACTTCAAGCGATAACGGATCGATACGACAGCCCGACTGTGCAATGCAACGCCTGTGTTTATAAGCCAGTGAAAAGGAACAGAAAAAGATGTTTGCCAAAGCATAGAAAGAAAGAGGAGAGATGCTACTGAAACAGTCAGTCAGTGCACGGGAGAGGAATCTGAGGAAGTTGCACGGGAAATGAAAAGAGGGAGATGAGCTCTTTCCGATCCATTAGCGCAAGCTTTGCCTTCTTTCAAGAACGCTGAAGGGCATGATTAGCAAGATGCAAAGGCAAAGCGCTCGGTTTGGGGGCGAAAATAGTTTTACTCAGGCGTGTGGGCAGGAGCAAAAGCGAAAAAGGAAAGGGATCAAAGGAGAAAAGATGAGGAGGAAGGAAAGAACAACCTTGTCTTTCTTTGTATGAAAAGGGGAATAAAAGAGCACAAGGAATGCGTATGTAAAGGTCAACTAGTTCGGACGCATTTTGGAGGGAATCGGCTGTTGCAATGCATGCTTTAAATCGAAATGCAACTTTACAAGCTGTTGGGTGGGACTTTTCCATGCAGCACATCTTTTCTGTTCTTTGTTGAGTTTATTAAAGAGGGAAACTAGCATTAAATCTAATTGTCTTAATCAAGTACTCCCTCCGTCCGGAAATATTTGTCTTAAAAATGGATGTATCTATAACTAAAATAAGTCTAGATACAACCATTTCTAGGACAAGTATTTCCGGACAGAGGGAGTACTAGATAGCAAACTAACTGTTTTCTGTTTCCTCAAATATCCATTTACATGAAGTCTGTCTATGCCAACTCTGTTTTTGTCAGGGCTTAATTAATGTCTGTAGAGAGGAGTAGATAATTTAGCTACCGAAGACGTGAAAATTGCTGGAAAAAACGCAACATGTAGTGTCTGAGCCAATTTTTGAAAGCTTGTTATAATCATCTGCAGTTTGATGTGCCTGTTGAAGGGAATGGTCAACGCTTGAAAAATAAAGATAAAGGAGAAAAAAGGAATACCAACAGGGTTAACTTGCTATAATCATACGCAGTTTGATGCTTTTTGCAGGGAATTGTCTCCACACATCGACATATGAAGTTCAATGTAACCTTTTAGGCTGTTACATCTTGCCTTCCAATGTGGCTCTGTTTTTTCCCTTGAGCTTAAAAAGGATGTGATCCTTGGTCTTTTAAACTAGGTCAGTTAACTACTCCATCCGTTCACAAATACAAGATGTTTTGGATATAATATGGAATACGTAGGACTGAAATGAGTGACAAACACACTAATGCGTGTCTATATACACCCGATTCAGAAAAAAGTTAGAACATCTTATACTCCCTCCGTCCTAAAATAAGTGTCGCTGATTTAGTGCAAAGTTAGTACAAAGTTGTACTAAATCAGTGACACTTATTTTGAGACGGAGGGAGTATTTGTGAACGGAGGGAGTACTTGACATTAAAGTTAGGTACAAAAATGCAGCATGCAATGTGTGACTTAATTGAGAAAGCAGCTGAAAAATCCCAAATATTTTCTCTTCCAGAACTGTACTGTCAAAATCTACAAGTTTGCATCTTAGACGGCAAATACCAAATCAGCACAACAGAAGTTAGTAACAAATAAATCACTACAGTTTGTACAGAAGAGATCTGGATTTTATGCTGTTATCAGTTACCACAATCGTTCTGAATAACTACATACCAGTGAAGCGGGGATATTTAGTTGCACGAACTCCACTAACAAATCTTAAACAATGAAACACAACACCTTTGCTCTCCTCCACATTTGAGATAATACCGAAATTTTGAACTATTAAATTGTGATTTGAACAGGTTTTAAAATAACTGACAGCTCATCGGATCTGAAATCTTGTTGTGCCTTTAGAATCTTTCTTTCTTGCCAATTCACATTTGTGATCACACACATTGATTTACCATCTGGTTATTAGAGATTTCAGCAGACACTATCCATAGTTCCATACCACAGAAAAAACAATTTGTCATAGATTTAGACCACTCATTTTGTGACAATTACATTTTAAATAGCTTAGATATAGTTTCATTTTCTCTAGTTGGCATGCCCTGTTAGTCACTAGTCAATGAATTCCAAGAATGTATAGGTAATAGGGACAAGAAGAATTCAGTAATGTGGTGCGCTTACTTACAGAAATCACTCTGCATTCTTGCACAGAGAACCACTGCATAATCCCCATCTATTCATGCATCACCATTGCCATTGTGCGGCTTCCACATGTCAATATAGTGGCCCAGCTCCTGCGGCAGCCTAGCCTTCCACGCCGCCGCCTCCTCCGATGCCCGCGCCACCGGCGCTGTCATCGCCACCCAACTTTCATCCACGCTCAGCACCGCCACCATTCCCTCCCCGAACGCTGCCACCATCGCCCGCAGCGTCGCATCCTTCACTGCCTCGCCGTCTCTCCCCTCCTCCTCCGCCTCCACGCAGCCCCCGCCGCAGTTCACCATCATCCTCCCTCCCGGCGCTACCATCGCGCCTATCTGGCGCCAAGTGTCCGCCTTTTGGAGCTCCGGCAGCACGCTCCCGTTGGCGAACAGATCCACCAGCACGCCGCCGAAGCCCCCCGGCACGGCCTCGGCCTCCAGCGCGTCGCCGACGTGGATGACCAGCCTGCCGGCGTGGTCCCTTTCGAGCTCCGCGAGGCTGAAGAAGTCCCGGGCGACGGCGATGACGGAGGGGTCGAGTTCCCAGCCATGGACGGATATGTCCGGGTAGAAATGGAGGAGGGCGCGCGCGGCGGAGCCCGCGCCGAAGCCGAGGACGGCGAGGGATGGGCGCGGGAGGAGAGGCGGGAGGGTGGCGAAGACGTCGAAGTAGGTGGAAGTGAGGGGGCAGTAGGGGCGACGAGGGAAGGAGACGGAGTGGATGTTGCCCGGGCCGTCGAGGAGGAGGAGGCGCGCGCCGGCGAGGGGGTGGCCGGCAGCGCGCGGGGAGACGTCGGCGACGCGGATGTGGTTGTGCGGGGAGCGGACGTCGGCGACGAGCTGGAGCTCGTCGGGGAGGGGCTGGGGAACGGGGGTTCTTGCCGCGGCGGCGCGGATGGGGGTGAGGTGGAGACGGTCCAGACGGAGGATGGGTCTCGGGCGTGGGACAGCCACCATCTCCGTCAAGGCAGCGGCTGGGGTACTTGTTTTTGGTCCTTATTTACTCCTTTATCCTTTTCGTCTTCTTTGATTTTTTTTTTCGCGGGCAAGTCTTCTTTGAAATATAATCTCTTTAAAAAACTTATAGTCGTTTTCTTCCTTATTTTTTTTACAAAAAGGACCATATATTAAAAGTAAGCAGTGGTACAACGCACCCCGCAAAATAAGGAAATTACAACGAACATTTTGGAGAAACAATCCAGAAACATCGTCGACGCGGGATGAGGGCACACCGCCGCCGCCGTCGCCACCACTCCCTTTCAGAGCCAATGATAACCTTGGTCATGCGCACGGACTGCTGACGACGAGAAGTCACCATCCTTGGCCCATTAGGCCAGCATGTCGAAGAAGATCCGGATCGACATAGTGCCACCACTCGCGTCGGCTTATCGAGACGCCCATACCAACGAGAACTAACAGATCCGGAGTCCACAAACCACACATGCACCTACACAATCTTCCAAGCTTGGCGACAGCGCCGAGAGGGCCACCACCATGACAAAGGGGAAGCTGGAAGAACGAAAGGCCTCTCAACACCGGCTCCACCATCTCACTGATGCCACCTTGCCGCTCACACCACCCGCCCCATCCAGCAGATCGTCAGGAAAAAAAAAATCCGCGCTCCTCGCCGGCATTGAAGATGATGACCAAATGGAGAAGGAACTGGAGAACCCTTATTCGACGATGAGATGGAGGTGGAAAAGGGAGTGATGTCCTTCATTTTTCCACTTTTCCAAGTATACTGCCCAACACAAATCAACATGTAAATAACCAATGCCCGATTGAGTTGTCCTCATTTTTCACACATTAGTTTGGCATGGGCATCAGAAATCAAAGCAAAAACCAGTAAATCATCTAAGGCAATTTAAAATGCAGAAAATGGTTGGGCAGGTGTACTCTCACAAAATCAATTTGTATGAAGAAAAAGCTAAAACACTTCCGCAACCAGGGGCGTAGCCAGGCTCCGGGCTACCAGGGCCGTGCTGATGAAAATGTTCGCTACTGTAGCTACGTGAGTGCACTGTAGCTACACTAAACACTGTAGCAACGAGGATGGCCTTGGGTGTGCGGCTATTCTGGCTATGGCACTGTCCGCAACACAAGGGAAAACACACCAATGAATCATTTCCGCAACACAAGGGAAAAACACGCCAATGAATCATTTTCGCAACACAAAAACAAACAGTGGGAATGTTCAGATTGTAAAATCATCTATTCAGAGATGAAATTGTTGCCGCTGTTGTATTTTATTTTAAACACGAAACACAATGTAGTAGAAAAAAGGTCGTTATCTAGGAATCATTTTTCTAAGGGTTGCCAAAGAGGAGGAGCCTATCTTTTCCCCTCGACCCGCGGGTGCCATCACAGGTTCCACTTGCCTCCAAAAATCGTTGTGGCGGTCAGAGAATGAGGGGACCCAGATCCGAGTCTCTTGGTCCGTTTTTCATAGGGTTTTTGAGTTTTTCATCATGGTAAGCTGGAGCGAAAACGACAATGGTAACAATGGTTCTTTGGCTTCCCCCATATCTATGTTCATCCTCAGGGTTGTGTTGACGAGTCGTATCGATTGTTAGACACTCAGTTTGGTGTGCTTAGCGTTTGTTCACGGCGGCATGTCCTACGAAGGGGATGGGATCGCAACATTTTTTTCCGGGTTTATCTCCGCTTGTTGAAACTCCGGCCAGACAGAGATCTCGAGACAACCATGTGTACTGCTCATGTCATGCCGTGGGTGGATGCAAAAAGAAGACGATCCTGATTTTTCTATATTTAAATAGTTACTCCTCACTATCACATTTCTCTCATATGCAAGCATGTCATCTCATCATGTATCATGCATGGAAAAAACTTCACCTCAACATGCAAACATGCATGAGAATCTTCAATTATTATGATATTTATATTTAATAAATATTTAAATTTGTTATTATATTTAAATTTAATAAATATTTTATGATAATAAAATAATCAAACACAATGAATCATATGCATTTTTAGTTTTAGTTCTCATATTACTCCAAATATGCATGTTTCATACAACCAATCTTTATTAAAAATATATTGCAAAATATTTCGCAACAACGTGTGTAGTATCATCTAGTTTCTTAGGACGTGTTTGATTACTAGCACTATTTTTCGGCTTCCTTGGAAGTTGGCCTGGTAGATCCTGCGGGGAATACATGCTTTGGGCCATGTACTGCACCAGTTTGTTTGCACACAAATCCTCATGTTGCATAACGGCACCAATATGCACACAATGTTTGGTTGAATCGGCGAGACACAAGCAACGTCTAGCCTCAAGGACACCCGAAATGGTCCGGCTCATAATCATGCAGGTACACATACATCAATTTTGTTAATAGTTTTTTCTATTCTCTTATTCTTTTTGTTTATATTCTTGAAAATATTATACTTTATCCTATATAAAATAAGAGTCGTGATTTTATTTCAAATCTGAACTAAACCACGACACATACATAGAATTGGAGGGAGTAGTACATGTATTTAAAAACTTAATATACTTTTTTTTAAAGTTTACTGCGAATTTGTAAATGTTAACACAGTGTATATATTTTGTTAGTATAACTTCTTAAAAACAATTTAAGCACTAACAAATGTCTGTGACATCAGAAAAAAGTTCACGAGTTTAAAAAATGTATGTGATATTTTTTGCAAATATTATTCATTGTATTTTTTCCATATAATTAAAGAAAATGTTTTGTACCATTCAAAAAATGTAATTTACATATAAAAAATGTTCACGCGTTTGGAAAATATGTTTCTGAAATTTTGAAACATGTTTATATTGTTTAATAAAATGTTTGCATAGTTTTTACAAAAAAGTTTTGTACCATTAAAAAAATGTTTCAGCTTGTATTGAAAAATGTTTAACACTTATTCATTTTTTTAAACAAGTATTTGAAAGAAAGATTAATAAAGTTTTTTAAAAAAATATTAAACATGTATAAAAACGTTTTTTATGTATACCAAAAATGCATAATGTGTATGAAAACAGTTAGACATCAAATTATATAGTTATTTTTTAACCATGTAGTATTTGGAAAATGTTAGACATGTATCAAAAAAATTCCTCATGTATACTAAAAATGTACAATGTATAGAAATGTGTTTTGTTTAGAAAAAGGAAAAGAAAAAATCAAATATAAATAAAGAAAACCAAAGTAAGAAACAAAGAAAAATGCCAAAGTTCAGCTTCTGGTCCACACGAGCTTAAAAAAAAAGCTTCTGGTCCACACGTGCCTCTTTAAGATCTGTGCGTCGACACAAGCTTCCAACTTGTCTGTCTGCAGTTTGGCGTTGCCCTCAGCATGGTGGCCTCCACGTCCGCGTACTCACTGGTTCGCTCCACGTAGAGGATAATTCACGGCCGAGAGCTGCTCGCGACGTGGGCACGGTCGCCGCCACCGCGCTCAGCTCGTCATGGGTTGGCTTGCGTGGAGCACGGCCTATAAATTGTGCCCTCTCACACGGAACAATACGTCAGTAAACAACACTCGGCGACACAGCAGCAAGTAGCACTCCACTAGCAATCATCTAGCAGTTTTTTTTTTTGCCTGTTGCAGCATCTGTAGCTTCTTCTGTCCTTCGTGCACCTCCCGTCCGCAGCTGATTAATGGCGACCATGATGGCCATGAGCTCCTTCGCCGGCGCCGGCGCCGCCGTCCTGCCGCGCGGCTCGGCTAGCCGTTTCGGTGCCCAGTCTCTTCCAGCGCTGGGCAGGCGCGCCCTCGTCGTCAGGGCACAGACCGGGGGCCCGAGCGCACCACCGCCAAACAAACCCAAGGTACGTACCAACTGTATAAGCGGCACGGCGCCGTCGCTAAACTCAGCCGAGTGACAGTTTTCTGATATTTGTTCACGGCACAGGCGAGCACCTCTATCTGGGACGCGCTGGCGTTCAGCGGCCCTGCACCGGAGCGCATTAATGGGCGCCTGGCCATGGTGGGTTTCGTGACGGCGCTCGCCGTGGAGGCAGGGCGCGGCGACGGGCTCCTTTCGCAGCTCGGCAGCGGCACCGGGCAGGCGTGGTTCGCCTACTCCGTGGCGGTGCTATCCGTAGCTTCTCTGGTGCCGCTGCTCCAAGGAGAGAGCGCCGAGGGCAGAGCCGGTATCATCATGAACGCCAACGCGGAGCTCTGGAACGGCCGCTTCGCCATGCTCGGACTCGTCGCTCTGGCGGCAACGGAGATCATCACTGGCGCGCCCTTCATCAACGTGTAAAACTAATAGCTTTGTTGTCGACCGGATAACACAACCTGTACCGAGTAGGACATGTAAATGATGAGAACTGATCGTCCTCGTATTCTTTGTAGTACTAATTACAGATACATACTGTAGTTCATATGCTACCGGGAGCTGAATTGTTTATCATTAAATCTTCTAAAAAATAAGAGACGGGTTGGAATATAATAGGCTTATGAACGTACCTTGTCTCAGATATGAAAAATGAAATTATACGGTTGGATTCCTTAAAAATGCCCGATAGTCAGATAGGGGGTGCATGGCTCATCCCGCATCCTAAATTTCGGAGAGAGAGTCTTAAACTTCAACGTTGCTATTGTAGCATTCACACAAACTTGATTTTACAATTAACTAGTACAGTACATTTCATGCACACTGTGATTTGTCAGTTAATATGACAAATTGAATTTTATCCATCCTTCTATTTTTCATGATAACTCAGTTTTTTATGTCAAAAAGCATAGTAGTTATTGAGACTTTTTACGGTGCATCATACTACTCAGTATAATGAGTAGTATTTAGTTGATCCAACGGTGGGTGTGGATTGAGCAAACTGTTGGTCTAAGGCATATTGGTAATTCCATGCACGCACTGCACCGGAAGTCCTCCGCCATCCCCGGCCGCTGCAGCCGCACAAACCAGCAAAAAATAGGTAGGAGGCATGCGTGGGTGCGTTTACAATCCACGTCGCCGCTGCTCCGTCGGGCTACCGCCTACCGGAGCGGTCCTGCAGGAGACCCGCCGCTGCGACAAGCTCCTACTAGCGTAGTTCAAGTGCAAGTGGCGAACCCGCGCTTGCAGGCCATGAGCGCCGGGCACCTCGTGCCGACGCTGAAGTGATGACGACGGAGGCATCGTGGGAGCCCGGCGAAGGTAGCTGCGACGTCGGCGCCGATTCACTTCTTCCAAGACAGCCTTCACTAGTAGAAAACAGGGCTTTGGTCCAGGCCGGGTCAGCCCATTAGTCCCGGTTCAGTCCAGAACCGGGACCAATGTGGGCATTGGTCCCGGTTCGTGAGCCCAGGGGGCCGGCCGGGCCACGTGGGCCATTGGTCCCGGTTCATCTGGACCTTTTGGTCCCGTTTGGTGGGATGAACCGGGACCAATGGGCCTCGCTCCTGGCCCACCATCATTGGTCCCGATTGGTGGCTTGAACCGGGACCAAAGGCTCCCCTTTAGTCCCAGCTCATGTCACCAACCGGAACCAATGAGATGCCTATATATACCCCTCGCTCGTGAGCAGAGCACCCCAGTGCTCTGTTTTTCTCTGACCGAGGGGGAGAGGGCTTGGTGGTGCTCTAGCTCACCTCCTATGCACACAAGGAGTTTGATGGAATGCCCGAGCCACACTACTTAAGCTTTCTCCTTTCCAAACTCGACCTCCAAGCTCCATTTTCCATAATATTTGTCTAGGTTTAGCGGTCCGTCATGCCCCGTCCCCGTCTTCACCACCGTCGATCACCCGCGCCGAGCTCATCGCCGGCACCACCGTGGTGAGCCTCTTGTTCTTATCTTCTTTCTGAAAGGAAAAATATTCTTACTTGTATGTTTACATAGATACTTGTATTATTTTCTTACTTTTATTATTGCATCTTATATAGTGCGATGGTTTTGGTATCCGCCCCCGTCGGCCCTCGTCCTGTCTATGATTCGGATGTGGTATATATATTATCTTTATAACTATTGGTTTATTTATTGTTTATGAAAATTATGCCGACCAACGTGACATAGATTTTATTTATGTAGGATGTATGTGAATCGGAAATGCCAACCGACCCTATTGTCGAGAGGTTAAATTTAGTTGAAGAAGAAAACAATTTGTTGAAGGAAAAAATAAAAAAAATTAAGGAGGAGAAGATGATATTGGAGTTGCATGTTGCTGATGTCGTCGATGATCACAAGATCAAGATGGATACAATGCGCTTGAAGATTAAAAAGATTAGAAAATATGCCATTCATACTGAGGCTTGGTATCATTATGCCGTTGGATCAATTATTACCTTGGTTGCGATTATGATCGCAGTTGTTTTCGCATTGAAATGTTTTACATAGTTTCAATGTATGGTTTAATTAATTAGATGCTCTGGAGAGTTATATGTTGTTAGATGAGAACTATGTATGCACTTTGGTTTTAATGTGATGATGAACTTCTATTAATTTGGACACTTAATTATATATAATGCACGCAGATGAACCGGCAATGGATGTACGGTGACAGACACACCTGCGAGTACATTAAGGGCGTGCATGAGTTTCTCGATGCGGCTGAGGAAAACAAGCAGAATGGTTTTATGTGTTGTCCATGCATTGAATGTGGGAATACGAGGTCTTACTCTAACCGGAAAATCCTTCACTCCCACCTGCTTTACAAGGGTTTCATGCCACACTATAATGTTTGGACGAGGCACGGAGAAATAGGTGTTATGATGGAAGACGGCGAAGAAGAAGAGTACGATAACAACTATGTGCCCCCTGAATACGGTGATGCTGCAACGGGGGGAGCTGGTGAAGATCAAGAGGAACCAGACGATGTGGCCAATGATGCTGCAACGAGTGAAGCTGCTGAAGATCAAGAGGAACCAGACGATGTGCCCAATGATGATGATCTCCGCCGGGTCATTGTCGATGCAAGGACGCAATGCGAAAGTCAAAAGGAGAAGCTGAAGTTCGATCGCACGTTAGAGGATCACAAAAAGGGTTATACCCCAATTGCGAAGATGGCAACACAAAGCTCGGTACCGTACTGGAATTTCTGCAGTGGAAGGCTGCAGTGGAAGGCAGAGAATGCTGTGGCTGAAAAAGGATTTGAGAAGCTACTGAAAATATTGAAGAAGAAGCTTCCAAAGGATAACGAATTGCCTGACAGTACATACGCAGCAAAGAAGGTCATATGCCCTCTAGGATTGGAGGTGGAGAAGATACATGCATGCCCTAATGACTGCATCTTCTACCGCGGTGCATACAAGGATCTGAACGCATGCCCGGTATGCGGTGCATTGCGGTATAAGATCAGACGAGATGACCCTGGTGATGTTGACAGCGAGCCCCCCAGGAAGAGGATTCCTGCGAAGGTGATGTGGTATGCTCCTATAATACCACGGTTGAAATTAGAGATGAATTGGAATATAATAAGCTTACGAAGGTACCTTGTCTCAGATATCAAAAATGAAATTATACAGTTGGATTCCTTAAAAATGGCCGATAGTCAGATAGGGGATGCATGGCTAATCCCGCATCCTAAATTTCGGAGAGAGAATCTTAAACTCAACTTTGCTCTTGTAGTATTCACCCAAACTTGACTTTACAATTAACTAGTACAGTACATTTCATACTTTGCTCTTGTAGCATTCGCACAAACTTTATTTTACAATTAACTAGTACAGTACATTTCATGCACATTGTGATTTAGTATCAGTTAATACGAGCAATTAGATTTTATCCATCCTTCTATTTTTCATGATAATTCAGATTTTTACGCCAAATGGCGTAGAAATTATTTCATTATTCTATTACAATATCATCAAGAACAAGAGAATAAAAACTATTATCATGTTCGGGATTACGAAATCGCCCTTTATGGGTGTTTTAAGTAGAAATACCTTTTTTTTTTGCGTATTGCATGATACAGTCAATATAAATGGGTTCAAGAATATAAAATAGGACTATGAGACCCTAAAAAACGAATACAAGACTCAACAGGAAGAATAAGAAAGCCTAGAAGAATCTAAATATACGGAATCCTAAAAGACGACTGTGAATATGAAACCCTAGAAGACAAATATGGGATTTCAAAGAATGAATATAGGACTTTAGAGGAAGACTCGGAAGATGAATATAAGAGCCCATAAAGGATATATATGACCCAAGATGACGAATATGGAACTCTAGAGGAAGTCCCGGAAGACGAATATGGCAACCCCGAGGAATGCTCAGAGGACAAATAGATGACTTTAGAGGAAGACTCGGAGGACGAATACGAGAGCCTAGAGAAAGATTTCATAATAAAAAGAAGTTTTGATTGAGCATCGAGGAACGAAAGAATTTACTCCAAAATGCCAAACAGAAGTTGTTCATTTTCTGTTCGTTCTTCAAGAACTGCATATTGCCAAGATCTTCATCCCTAAATTTGCTTGACAATAAGTCTACTAGGTGGTCTGCTCCGAGTAAAGTGAAAAGAAAGCCATACGGAAGTCCGGATATTTCGTGCGAATATTCATTTCCTGAAGGGGTAGATAAAATATTGAGCGGTTGTTTGATACCACTAGAAAGACAAAAAAAAAATAGATTCAAAGGAATCAAAAGAAGATGGGGAAAATGGGTCAATATTCAACAAAAAAAGCTCATGAGCAAAGAAAAGTACTTCATTTTTGTTTGCCCTACTGTCACATATGAAATTGCCAAAGGAAAAAATATAGCAATACTTTTCCTGCATGATCTCTTGCAAGAAAAAAAACCCAGCTTTGACTTGTCAATTTTATTTTTGATGCTAATAGCAAGTTAATTCTAAGAATTCCGCCAATATCAATTCCTTTATCCAAGGCGAAGAGTGAATCACTTAGCCAATATGAAGAAGCTCTTAGCACTTTGTTGAATCAAAATAAAGAATACCACTCTTTGATGATTTTGTTGGCATCAAACTGCCCTCGAATTAGTTTATTCAAGAACGGGAAACATCCCAATGTGATAAAAAAGAATCTAATCCTAGAATGCTTCTATTTTGCTTCATCTTACCATTTACTACTCCCTTCGGTTAAAGTTGTACTAAGTCAGCGGCAATTAATATGGATCGAAGGGAGTATTACCTAATCAGATCCTGTAGAAAGAAATTGTTCCTTGACAATTTGAAACAAATCTTCCAGGTAGATCAAGGACTTATATACACTTTAATAAATGTTGAAAATAAAAGGATTTCTAATTTTGATAATAACGTAATGTTGGATCCATCTCTTTTAAATATATAATTGCGACTTTGTCCAAATTTCGAATTTTTGATAGTAACATAATCATGTTCCGCCTGTGTCTCGAAAATGCTTTTTTGTTAGTTTACGTGAGAAAGTTTACAAAAAAAGATTAGTTTGCATGTGAGAGTAATAATGGAGTAATAATGAGACAAAGCCCGAACCACTGAGCGTCGACACAAGCTTCTGGCCCGTGCTGGAGTCCTCGATATTTTGGCGGGTTATGAAAGAAGCCCTCCGTCTCCACGTCCGCGTGCTCACTGCGTCGCTCCACGTAGAGGGTAAATTCACGGCCGAGAGCCGCTCACGACGTGGGCACCGTCGCGGCCACCGCGCCCAGCTCGTCACGGGTTGGCTTACCCGTAGGACGGCCTATAAATTGTGGCCACTTACTCCGAACAATACAGCAACAAACACTCGGCGAGAAATCAAACAGCAGCTAGCAATCATCTAGCCGGTTCATCGCTTGTCGCAGCATCTTCTTGCGTCCTTCGTGCACCTTCCGCGGCTGCCTAATGGCGACTATGATGGCGATGAGCTCCTTCGCCGGTGCCGCCGTCCTGCCTCGTGGCTCAGCTGGCCGCTTCGGCGCCCGCTCTCTGCCAGCGCTGGGCCGACGCGCCCTTGTCGTCAGGGCACAAACCGAGGGCCCGAGCGCACCACCGCCAAACAAACGCAAGGTATGCATGCCATGCCATATCGGCAGCACGGCGCCGTAGCTAAACTCAGTCCAGTGGCAAAGTTTCTGATATTTGTTCCTGGCACAGGCGAGCACCTCGATCTGGGACGCGATGGCGTTCAGCGGCCCTGCGCCGGAGCGCATCAACGGACGCCTTGCCATGGTGGGCTTCGTGACGGCGCTCGCGGTGGAGGCAGGCCGCGGCGACGGGCTCCTCTCGCAACTCGGCAGCGGCACCGGGCAGGCGTGGTTCGCCTACACTGTGGCGGTGCTGTCCATGGCGTCCTTGGTGCCGTTGCTCCAGGGCGAGAGTGCTGAGAGCAGAGCCGGCGCCATCATGAACGCCAACGCGGAGCTCTGGAACGGCCGCTTCGCCATGCTCGGCCTCGTCGCTCTTGCGGCCACCGAGATCATCACGGGCGCGCCCTTCATCAACGTGTAGACTAAACGTAAACAACTTTGTTGTCGACCAGATAGCACAACCTGTACTTAGCTAGTAGGACATGTAAATGATGAGAACTGATCATCCTCGTATTCTTTGTAGTACTACTAATGAAAGATACTCGATCATGAGTAGTTTTAACGTCCCTCTTACCTCCTCTTTTTACGCTTACCACCTAAGATGTTAAAATTGCTTGTTCAAGGCGGCCGGAAAATTGGTTACTTGGGAAGGCCAAAACATCACAGCTATGGGCCGCACGGCCCTTGTCAAATCAGTCCTTTGCTCCCAAGCGGTGTTCTCAGTCACACCGCTCATCGTGCCTAAAGGCACTCTTCATAGTCTGACCAAGCTTGAACGGGCTTTTCTCTGGTCAGGTGCTGACAAGACTACGGGAGCCAAGTGCAAAGTGAAATGGGACACAGTTTGTAGGCCCAAGGAGTATGGTGGCTTGGGGGTGCTTAACTCTGAAAAATTTGCGCGTGCCCTTCGCCTTAGGTGGCCTTGGTTCGAATGGAAGGAGCCCCACAGACTGTGGGTTGGTTATGGCAACCCCTGTTCGGAGGATGATCTCAGCTTCTTTTATGCATCCACCACCATTACTCTGGGAAATGGAGCCAAAACGCCTTTCTGGGATTCTCCTTGGCTCCTTGGCCGTATGCCCAAAGAGATCGCCCCACACATCTATGAGGCCTCCAGGAGAAAGAACTGGAAGGTTAGGGAGGCTATTAGAGGGAACGCTTGGATCTTCAAAATCATCTACAACACCGTCATCACCGGAGATCACATTCGTGAGTTTTTCACTCTTTCGATGCTTCTGGATGACGTCCATCTTGATGAGCATCGGGAGGACGACATCACCTGGAAGCATTCCAATGATGGTGTGTACTCGACAGCCAGTGCTTATAAAGCTCAATTTCTTGGGTTAACCTTGTCACCAATGGATCGCATGGTCTGGAAAGTTTGGGCTCCTCCGAAGATCAAATTCTTTGCCTGGTTGGCTATCCAAGATAGGATCTGGACTGCGGACCGCCTGGAGAGGCGCGGGTGGGCCAACTGCGGTCTGTGCCCTCTTTGTTCTAGGGAGCAGGAAACAGGTGCTCATCTTCTCTTCAAGTGCCGCTTCACTATTCGGCTTTGGAGGTCTCTCGCGGCCAAGCTCGGTCTTCATCACATTGAGACCTCCAGGTGGCATCTTCATGGCTCCGTCCTAGATTGGTGGGAGGATGGTACTGGGAGCCACGTCCCCAACAGGAGTGCCCTGGCCTCCCTAACCCTCCTTGTCTCCTGGACCATCTGGAATGAACGTAATGCTAGGGTGTTCCGACACAAAAGTGCTCCGCCGCCTATTCTTCTTAACACAATCCTGGAGGAGGCCAAGCTTTGGGTTACAGCTGGAGCAAAGAAACTAGGGCGTATTGTATATCGAGAGTAGTCCGCATGCCGTGCTTAAGGTGGTTGTTGTAACACTCTTATCTACTCTCTCTTATTTAATCGATGAGGCAAATCTTTTGCCTCCGTTTCGAAAAAAAAAATTGCTTGTTCATATGTTACCAGGAGCTGAATTGTTTGTCATCCAAAATCTTCTTAAAAATGAGAGCTGGGTTGGGATGTAATAGGCGTACAAAGGTACCTTGTCGATATCAGAAATGATATTATACGGTTGGATTCGATAAAAATGCTCGATAGTCACTTGTAGGATGCTTGGCTCATCCCGCGTCCTAAAATTCAGAGGTGAGTCTTAAACTTCACTTTGCTATTGTACCACTTGCACAAACTTGATCTTACAATTAACTAGTACATTTCATGCACACTATGATTTAGCAATTAATACGACCATTTGAATTTTATATATCCTTCTATTTTTCAGGATAATTCGGGTTTGTTGCCGAAAGCAAAGAAATCGTTTCGTCATTCCAGTACAATATCATCATGAACAATAGAGAAAACTTGTATCCTGGATTTATATTGAAATCCCCTTTTGTTGGTGTTTTGCGTAGAAATACTATTTTTTTTTTCTTATTGCATAATGTTATTGTAAATACAAAATGGATTCAGAAATTTTAAATTTAGAAAATAGGACCCTGGAGGATGAATATATGACTAGAGAGGAAGACTCAGAGGAGGATTAGGAGATGGTAAATGATGAATATACAAGACCCAACATGACGAATATGAAACCCAAGAAGAATATAAATGCGTGGAATCCTAAAGGACGAGTGTGAATATGAAACTCTAGAAGACAAATATGGGATCCCAGTGAACGAGTATAGGACTTTATAGGAAGATTCAGACGAGTTATATGAGAGCCCATAGAGCAAATATATGACCCAAGAGGACGAATATGAAACTCTAAAGGAAGAAGAAAAGTATGCCAACCCCGAGGAAAGGTAGAAGGACAAATATGGGACTTTAGAGGAAAACTTGGAGGACGAATACGATAGCCCATCGAAAGATTCCATCATAAAAGCAATGTTTGATTGAGCACCGAGGAACAAAAGAATTTAGTCTAAGGTGCAAAAACAATTTGACCTTTTTCTATTCGTTCTTCAAGAACTGTATATCTGGGCAAGATCTTCATTCCCAAAGTTACTTGACAATTGACAATAGTATAATTGGAGTGGATACACAACCTAGAACAAAAATACGAGAAGTCTACTAGGTAGACTGGTCCGAGTGAAGAGAAAAGAAAGCCATACGAAACTCATAGTATTTTATGGAAATATTCATATTCTTGAGGAGATAGATAAAATATTAGGTGGTTGTTTGATACCTCTAGAAAGACAAAAAAATAGATTCAAAGGAATCGAAAGAAGAGAAAAAAAATCGGTCAACATTCAACAGGAAAAAAAATCAGGAGCAAGGAAAATTATTTTGTTTCTGTTTTCCCTACAACCGCATATGATATGGATGAAGGAAGAAATTTAGCAACACTTTTCCCGCATGATCTTTTGCAAGAAGAACATAAGCCCCAAGTTTGCGAATATCCAATTCTGAGCCCGGACTCATTTGCACCCGGTTAAGAAATAATTCATAAAAAATTCAAAAAAATCCAATTTTTTTGTGCATGGTAGATAATTTGGTGCGTGAGGTGCGCTCCAAATTTCAGAGCATTTCGACATTTGAGTAGCTCTCAGCAAAAAAGATAAATTGGGTCAGAACAGTATACAAACAGTACACTATTTAGCAGACCCTAAATTTGTCTTTTTTGTCGAGAGCTACTCCGAAAAATTGGACCGGACATCATGCACATCATGAATTTTTCTAGTATTTTTTGATTTTTTTTATTCAGCGCAGGTGCAGATGCTCCTGGGAGCCAAAACGCCTCACTCCCAAGTTTGACTTGTCAATTTTACTTCTCATGCTAATAGCAAGTTAACTCTAAGAATTCTGCCAATATCAGTCCCTTTATTCCAAGGCGGAGAGTGAATCACTTAGCCAACATGAAGAAGCTATTAGCACCTTACTGAATCAAAATAAAGAATACCAATCTTTGATGATTTTTTTGGCATCAAACTGCGCTCGAATTGGTTTATTCAAAAATCAAAAACATCCAAATGTGATAAAAGAATCTAATCCTAGAATTCCTATTCGAGAAAATTTTGGGCCTTTACCTAGTATATCTGATTTTTGTTCACCTTACTATTTACTATTGCCTAATCAGATACTGTAGAAATAAATGGTTCCTTGACAATTTTAATCAAACCTTCCAGGTACTTCAACGACTTGTATGCACTTTGATAGATGAAAATAAAAGGATTTCTAATTTATTTTTTTGCGAGGAAAGGATTTCTATTTCGGTAGTAAAGTAACGTTGGATTCATTTCTTTTGAATTGTCAATTTGTCTGAATCTCAATAGTAACATAATCATGTTTCACCGTGTCTTCAAAGTGTTTTTTGATTAGTTCACGTGGGTAAGTCCCCGCCCCGAAAAAAAAAAGGATTGACGTGAGAAAGTTTATACAGGGGGGAAATAATGACAGAAGCTACTGGCCCGTGTTTGACAGGAAGCCCTCCGGCCAATGCACGGTGGCCTCCACGTCCGCGTGCTCTCCACGTAGAGGGTAAATTCACGGCCGAGAGCCGCTCGCGACGTGGGCACCGTCGCGGCCACCACGCCCAGCTCGTCACGGGTTGGCTCTCGTGGAGCACGGCCTATAAATTGCGCCCACTCGCTCCGAACAATACACCAACACACACTCAGCGACACAACAAACAGCAACTAGCAATCATCTAGCCGGTTCATCGCTTGTTGCAGCATCTCCTTCGTGCACCTTACACGGCTGTCTAATGGCAACCATGATGACCATGAGTTCCTTCGTCGGTGCCGCCGTCCTGCCGCGAGGCTCGGCTGGTGGCTTAGGCGCCCGGTCTCTGCCAGCGCAGGACCGACGTGCCCTCGTCGTCAGGGCACAAACCGAGGGCCCGAGTGCACCACCGCCAAACAAACCCAAGGTGCATGCCATATACTCCCTTCGTTTCTAAATATAAATTTTTTAAGACATTTCAAATAAACTACAACATACGGATGTATATAGACATATTTTAGAGCGTAATTTACTCATTTTGCTTTGTATGTAATTACTTGTTGGAAGAAGACTTATATTTAAAAACAGAGGGAGTAGGCAGCATGGTGTCGTAGCTAATCTCAGTCCAGTGGCACGTTTCTGATATTTGTTCTTGACACAGGCGAGCACCTCGATCTGGGACGCGATGGCCTTCAGCGGCCCTGCGCCAGAGCGCATCAACGGGCGGCTAGCCATGGTGGGCTTCATGACGGCGCTCGCGGTGGAGGCAGGCCGAGGCGATGGGCTCCTCTCGCAGCTTGGCAGTGGCACTGGGCAGGCGTGGTTCGCCTACACCGTGGCGGTGCTGTTCATGGCGTCGTTGGTTCCGTTGCTCCAGGGTGAGAGCGCCGAGAGCAGAGCCGGCGCCATCATGAACGCCAACGCGGAGCTCTGGAACGGACGCTTCGCCATGCTTGGCCTCGTCGCTCTGGCGGCCACCGAGATCATCACCGGCGCGCCCTTCATCAACGTGTAGAATAAACTAGCATTGTTGTCCACCGGATAACACAACCTGGACTTACCTAGTAGGGCATGTATTCTTTGTAAGTATATATAGTACTTGCTAATTAAAGAAGATTCATCTTTCTTTTTTCTCACTCCATGTATGTTTGAGATGAATTCCTCTTTCTACCACGTTTATTACATTTGAAATTTTATCACAAATAACATGTTAAGACATGTAGTTTTACAATTCGGACATGGAAAATACTTCCTAAGCGTTCTAAAACATCTTATATTACTAGTTTATAAGAGGGAGTACAGATTAAAGCAAAGTTGCACATCTCTAACTTGTACTTGCACCTATACTGAGCAACATAAGATTACATTAAAAAAATCAACTACTCCAAATGCACGCTTCTGGCTCGAGGTTACACATAGGGATGAAATTGAGCGGATGAACAAGCAGCTTGGGGCTTCAAAGAAAAGGATAGTATGCGATGTTTGACCCATCACACATAATTTGCATAATGAAACCGTGTGCGTTGTGTTACACATGTTTTGCTTGCACGAAGCGTGTGCGACGACTGGCATCATCCCATACGGTTGTCAAAAGCAAATCATGGGCGACATCGAGCACACAGTTCTGCATATCTAATCAAGTGTGATGATGGGACGCCTCACACACATTTCATCTCGGAACATCATGTGCAATACGGGCACACGTTTATCTGTCGTCACCGTGTGTTGTGATTTGTACAATCACAGGCAATTCTTCAATAATAATTGTGTGTAAAGTTGTTCACATGGTTAATTCAAAAATAGTACTTCCTTTTTAATGTTGCTAAACATAGTATTTCAACATTGGAATTACTTAATTTATAAGATAAAATCTTAGAATTATATAGCTAGCTAGGCATCGTCTTTTGCTTCATCACTAACTAAGAACGCGTGTGCGGCTTCCATGTGGCCTAACATCCAAGTCCACCACTTTCATTGGCTGCGCCATGCCGGCTTCGTGTCCCGCGGTAGCCTCGACCACGGGAGAAATTGAATCTTTTACCCCACTTTACTTCTCCATTTGATAATTTGCCCGTTGAGAGGCTGCCGGGTGGGGCCGGAGCTACTGGTCATCAAAACAACCCTGAGGCAAATCATCCAACCCCTTGTAAAGTGGGGCAAATCATTCAATCCTCCCGACTACGGTGACAAAATGGTGGGAGTGAGGATGTGATCAGGCCAAACAGCTGCTTCCGCAACTGCATGGGCCTCACACTCTACGCATTCGATGCTACGGGGGGTGGCATCGACCAACTCGGCATACTCGTGGGCACACTGCTGCTTCTCGAAATCGTCATAGCATGCATCACGTAGCGCCCAGAATCCGTCGAGGTTGCCGTCGACCAGAGCACATGGTCGTCTTGTTGGGGAACGTAGTATTTCAAAAAATTTCCTACAATCACGCAAGATCTATTTAGGAAAAGCATAACAACGAACGGGGAGAGTGTGTTCACGTACCCTCGTAGACCGAAAGCGGAAGCATTTAGTAACGCGGTTGATGTAGTTGAACGTCTTCGCGATCCAACCGATCAAGCACCGAACGCATGGCACCTCCGCGATCTGCACACATTCAGCTCAGTGACGTTCCTCGAACTCTAGATCCAACTGAGGCTGAGGGAGAGTTTCGTCAGCACAACGGCGTGTTGACGGTGATGATGAAGTTACCGACGCAGGGCTTCGCCTAAGCACTACGACAATATGACCGAGGTGGAAATCTGTAGAGAGGGGCACCGCAGACTGCTAAGAAATCAACTTGTGTGTCTATGGGTGCCCCCTGCCCACGTATATAAAGGGGGTAGGAAGAGGAGACCGGCCTAGGAGGGGCGCGCCTATAGGGGGAGTCCAACTAGGGTTCCCAATCCTAGTTGGAGTCCCCTTCCTTTTCCAAGAGAGGAGAGAGGGAAGGAGTAGGAGAGGGAGAAGGAAAGAGAGGGGGGGGGGGCTCCCTAGTGCAATTCGGACTTGCCATGGGGGGCGCGCGGCCACCCCTTGAGGCCCTTCTCTCCTTTCCGGTATGGCCCATTAAGGCCCACTACTTTCCCGGTGAATTTCAGTAACTCTCCGATACTCCGAAAAATACCTGAATCACTCGGAACCTTTTCGATGTCCGAATATAGCCTTCTAATATATCGATCTTTACGTCTCAACCATTTCGAGACTTCTCGTCATGTCCGTGATCTCATTCGGGACTCCAAACAACCTTCGGTACATCAAATCACATAACTCATAATACAAATCATCATCAAACGTTAAGCGTGCGGACCCTACGGGTTCGAGAACCATGTAGACAGTACCGAGACACATCTCCGGTCAATAACCAATAGCGGAACCTGGATGCTCATATTGGCTCCTACATATTCTACGAAGATCTTTATCGGTCAAACCGCATAACAACATACGTTGTTACCTTTGTCATCGGTATGTTACTTGCCCGAGATTCGATCGTCGGTTCCTTATACCTAGTTCAATCTCGTTATCGGCAAGTCTCTTTACTCGTTCCGTAATGCATCATCTTGCAACTAACTCATTAATTACAATGCTTGTAAGGCTTATAGTGATGTGCATTACCGAGAGGGCCCAGAGATACCTCTCCGATACACGGAGTGAAAAATCCTAATCTCGATCTATGCCAGCTCAACAAACACCATCGGAGACACCTGTAGAGCATCTTTATAATCACCAAGTTACGTTGTGACGTTTGATAGCACACTAAGTGTTCCTTTGGTATTCCGGAGTTGCATAATCTCATAGTCTGAGAACATGTATAAGTCATGAAGAAAGCAATAGCAATAAACTAAACGATCATAGTGCTAAGCTAACGGATGGGTCTTGTCCATCACATCATTCTCTAATGATGTGATCCCGTTCATCAAATGACAACACATGTCTATGGTTAGGAAACTTAACCATCTTTGATTAACGAGTTAGTCAAGTAGAGGTATACTAGGGACACTTTGTTTGTCTATGTATTCACACATGTACTAAGTTTCCGGTTAATACAATTCTAACATGAATAATAAACATTTATATGATATAAGGAAATATAAATAACAACTTTATTATTGCCTCTAGGGCATATTTCCTTCACGTCTTCCTCCTCCTACCATTCAAAATCAAAGTCTAAGATTAAGGGGTTGGGCGCATGTTCCAAGGCAACGATGGCGGGCGGGCGAGCTCCAGCATGACAAGGCCGGCACGAGGGAGGCGGGCACTGGGATTGCCATTGCAGTGCGTATACGTGTGCGTGTGTATGGGTGTGTGCGTGCGTGCGTGTGTGCGCAAGCGCGCGCGTGCGTGCGTGTGTGTGTGTGTGTCCACTCCTCTTGTTGTGGTAATTGCTTCGACTGTATTCAATGTCCCACCCCTGTTCTACATGGCGTACCACATGGGCGGTCAACAAAGGCCAACGCTGATCAATACAAGTCAAGGAGGTCAACAATAGTCCAAGCAAGTCCCATGGGTCAAAGCAAGCCACCTCGGTCAACGAAGGCCTAAGCAAATCTTCATGGTCAAGGAGTCAAAGGACAAAGAACACATAAAAAAGTCAAAGGAGCAAAGAAAACTTCAGATAGTTTAAGGATTATCTCTTAATGGGCTACAACCCACATTTAGGCCAAACTAGGGGCATATGGGCCAAAGGACAAAAATTTACCAAATTCTACCCTCCCACCTCCTCTTCTCAAGGACCCCTAAAAATCTCTTCTCAAGGGTAGCATAATGTCAAGGATCCCTAGACTATATGAGACACTCATGTGCATGTAACTCATTCACCCCCACCTGAATAAACTCAAGAGGAGCACCCCCCCC
>NC_041388.1:383066113-383073513 GCF_002162155.2 Triticum dicoccoides
ATGGAGCAAGTCTCGACATGAGCTTGAGAATCGTAGTCTCAGACTAGTCATAAATCATATGACCACGGAGGTGGCAACACTAGTATTCCGTGCACCGAGCACCACTCTGGACGACTGTCTTATGACCTTCTCATAGGACGTAGGTAGCGCTCCACAAGCCAGGTGAATCTATTTGAAAAACATTGTTGTATCACTTGTACAGGTTAGGGACAGAGCCGGAGGGCATGTGGTCTCAAATCCTGCGCAATAAGTATTTGCACTCGAAAACGCTAGCCCAGACTACCATCAGACCAACTGATTCACTGTTCTGGAAGGGACTTATGAGAACGAAGGATATGTTCTTTCGTAGGGTCAAATTCTTGGTTGGCAACGGAATGTCAACAAGATTTTGGGAGGATACATGGTTAGGAGAGACACCTTTGGCCTTACAATATCCTACCCTTTACAATATTGTGCAACGTAAGGAAGATTACGTAGGTATCGTCCTTCAAACTATTCCCTTGAATATCCAGTTCAGACGTACGTTAATGGATGCGAGATGGACAGCCTGAATGCACTTGGTTCGGAGATTGATTGAAGTTCGACTCTCCGACGTGCCGAACTCTACACAATGGAAGTTAACTAAAAATGGGATATTTATGGTGAAATCCTTTTATACGGATTTGATTAATTTTGCCCCCTCTCAAGGTCACTTAATATATGAAAGGTTAAGGTTCCTTTGCGGATTAAAATTTTTATGTGGTTTGTCCACAAGCAAGTAATATTCATAAAGGACAACTTACTTAAGAGGCGATGGGTAGGCAACTCGCGGTGTTGTTTTTGTGCTCAGGATGAGACAATACAACATTTATTCACTGATTGCCCACTTGCCAAGTTACTTTGGAGAACGATTCATATAGCTTTTAATATTAATCCCCCAGTAGATATTGCGTCTTTGTTTGGGACGTGGTTAGCTGGGGTTGCACAGATTACGGCAGCTCGTATTCGGATTGGAATATGTGCGTTACTATGGGCTATATGGAACTGCAGAAATGATATGATTTTTAACAGACAACACAACTTAACTTTTTTGCAGGTTATCTTCAGAGCTACAGCTTAGATCCGTACGTGGTCCTTACTCACTCCTATGAACTCCAGGGAGCCTTTGGTTACTGGGTGCAACCAATGAAAGATGATGGCTCGGGCTATATTCAACCGGTTCGGATGGCGTTCGCATAACAGGATACAGGGCTAGAGTGCTTGTCCTTATTATCACCATATCGGTTGTTTTTAGGCCATTTCTATTTTGTCAGATTTATGTGCTTTGATTTTGCTCCGTTTGCGAGTTGTAAGACCTTTTGAGGATACTTTCTGAATTTTTAATAAAAGGGCCGCATGCATCATCATGATGCAGAGGCCGGGGGTTTACCTCCATTTTAAAAAAAAAATCACTTTGTCGTGTGTACGGCGAACCTTTGCTATAAGATTGTTGTGCATACCCCCACCAACTCATCACTAGCCATATTTTTAAGGATATTCCTCGTCGAAAGTTATTTCTTGATCAACAACTACGACTAAACTAAACTACTCCTACTAAATTGTCTAACAATAACCACGGCGGGAGCATGAGCGGTTGCGGGCCGCACCCCGGCACGGCGGGTGATCTCCTCCTCCTCGGTGTCGACCAGGGTGAGGTGCTGCCGCGGGAGTTTCTCACGGGCAAGCGTCACGGCCACATCATCGAATTCCGGGTGAATTCGACCCATGGGACACAGTACCCGTGGCGTGGGCTTCAGGGCCCTAGTACCACTATTGAGCCATTGTAATGAGAAATAATAATCTTCATAGTTCCTTGAATAACTGGTACCACTTACGCCAGATCAGCGTATGCATGATGGCATGATACTCACGTGAGTACAACAATGGCCGTCGAGAAGAAAGTTTACATGCATGCTTTCCTGCCTGCGAGGTTCCCAAATTCACATGACGTACGTTTTTCTCAAAGAGCTTTTGATTAGCTCGGGCGAGAAACACAAACCGAATCACATAGAGCTGCGTGCCGACACAATCTTGTCCTCTATGCTTTGCAACTTGTCTGACTGTTTGGCGGGTTCTGAAAGAAGCCCTCCGCAGGTTGGCCTCCACGTAGAGGATATTCATTTCACGGCCGGGAGCTGCTCGCGACGTGGGCACCGTCGCGGCCACCTCGTCACGGGTTGGCTCGCGCGGAGCGTGACCTATAAAATGTGCCCACTCACTCAAAACAATACACCACCAAACACTCGGCGACACACGACAAACAGCAACTACTACCAATCGTCTAGCCGATTCTTCCCTTGCTGCAGCATCTGTAACTTCCTTCTCTCCTTCGTCCACCTTCCGCGGCTGATTAATGGCAACCATGATGACCATGAGCTCCTTCGCCGGTGCCGCCGTCCTGCCGCGTGGCTCGACCGGCCACTTCGGTGCCCAGTCTCTGCCTGCGCTGGGCCGACGCAGCCTCGTCGTCAGGGCACAAACCGATGGCCCGAGTGCACCACCGCAAACAAACCCAAGGTACGATGTAGTATCAGTTAAGCTTAAGCCTCTACATAGTGTTATTCGGTTCAGTGCCAGGTTTCTGATGTTTGTTTCTCGCACAGGCGAGCACCTCAATTTGGGACGCGCTCGCGTTTGCTGGCCCCGCGCCTGAGCGCATCAACGGGCGTCTGGCCATGGTGGGCTTCGTGACTGCACTCGCCGTGGAGGCAGGCCGCGGCGACGGGCTCCTCTCGCAGCTCAGCAGCGGCACCGGGCAGGCGTGGTTCGTCTACTCCGTGGCGGTGCTGTCTGTGGCGTCCCTGGTGCCACTGCTCGCGAGGGCAGAGCCGGCGCCATCATGAATGCCAATGCGGAGCTCTGGAATGGCCGCTTCGCCATGCTCGGTCTCGTCGCGCTCGCCGCCACCGAGATCATCACCGGCGCGCTCTTCATCAACGTGTAGAACTAGCTTTGTCATGGACCGGATAACACAACCTATAGCTAGTAGGACATGTAAATGATGAGAACTGATCATCTTTCATATTCTTTGTAGTTCTGTACTTACTAATTAAAGACAGTTCATACTACCGGAGCTACTTTGTTCTAACTCGAGATCTTCTTTGATAGTGATGTCCACTACTGAAATTTGCTTCTTTGTCGAGTATTTCCTCCGTCCTAAAATAAATGTCTCAATTTTGTTATACTCGATAAGGGCCATTTCAACTTAGCAAAGTCAATACCTAGTGTTAAACCCGGTAAAGGATGTTTGGCATACACTCTTCACACAAAGCAGGGTATGCTGAGTTTCTTACTCGGTACAGGCTTTCCTGAGTATTACCTTCGTCCTGATTTATTGGTCTCCTTCGTATTAAGTGTCAAATTTTGATTATAAATTTAACTAACAAAATGTCAATGCATGTAATAAAAAATTATACCATGTCAAATACAAATCCATCGATATAACTTTTTTTGACATGCATTAATATTTTTTTATTAAATCTACGGTCAAAATTTGACACAAAATACGAGGGTACCAATAAACCGGGACAGAGGTAGTATCAAACGAGGGTATTCGGCAAAATGAAGTGTTTGACGATGAAAATGGTGCTAGCAACATGTCGCGTCTCAGCTGCTTTGCTGAGTTTTTCTTTACCTTCACCAATGGTCATTCAGCACACAGATCGTGTGCTTGTTTCCTATGTGTACTTTTATTAAGTACAATACGTATAGTGTTGCAATATGGACACAAGAAATGGCATAGTGTAGTTCAGTAGTTGTAGCAGGGGATTAGAGGAAGTGAAGGCGTTAGGTTTTAGTCCTGGTTGTGCCACTTTTTTTGTTGGGTTATTTTTTCAATTTTATTTTTCATTTTATTTTGTTTGTTTAACATGCGAGGAAGTAGAGGTTCGAGCCGCAACCTCCACTTTTTTTTAGAATCAGAATGCAGCTTTTCACACTTGGTTTGCATTTGATAGAATTATTAAAAAATAATCCCTTTCTCAAAATATCAACGAGCTCCATGTTAGCCTGAACAAACTAAAGACCACCAATATACAAACATCAATAAGCTTCATGTACCCTCGGTTTAAATTTAAATTATATCAACTAAATGCCTAGAAATTCACTCTATGACTTAAATTTAAATATAGCAAACGAACCTCGGAGAAGGTCAAATTGTGATGGTGTATGTTTAGATTTTTTTTTAAGGTCAAACGTTGAATCAACCGGCACTTCACCTTTAAACCTGGCCCATTCCCTCTCGAAATTTAAATTCTTTCTTCAAGCTGGTACGATTTCCAAGCAGTATATGTCATAACTTTTGCAAAACCTTCTCAAATGTTCATACTAAAGAATAAAATTAGTAAAAAAATCAATCTAATTTTGCCAACTTTTTCTTGCACTTATACAATTCAAATTTGAAATATGTTCACTAAATGCCTGAAATATGCACTAAATGATATAAATATAGCAATTGAATCCTGAAAAATGCTAAATTGTGGCTTGGAACATGTGATGATGTATGTTAAGCATAGGAAAAGTTTCAACATGAAACAATGAAACAACCGGTCCCGATGGACAGGAAGGGACACAACCCAATGGATGTCGACGGCCACGCCGATCAAGCCCCGGCCCTAGCCCTCTAGCCACGGCCTAGGCTACCTTGGACACCGCCATACTCATGGCCAGTGGCGGAGCTACGTGAGGGCCAACACGTGCCCTAGCCCGCCCAGCTCAGCATGATTTTCTTTACTGTACATTCAGTTTTAGGCCATGAAACGTCAAACCATGGGTAATCTTCTGTAGCTTGGTTAGCCTGGCCCACCCAACCTTTTGCTTCAAGCTCTGCCACTGCTCATGGCCATTGACACCGATCCGCCAACGGCATAGCCGCGCAAGGGAGCTCAACTCAGACCGACACCACGACCGAACCGCAGGTCAGCAGAGCACAACACGGAGGCACAAACTAGCGCGGACAAATCGGCCTTCTAAACATGCTCGTCGGCAGACGTCATCCACCAACAGAGGAGCCTCGCATGTGCAACAAGGAATCCTCGCCCCAGCACCACGCCGGACGCGCTCCAAGCTACACGAGCCAGTCCTACCGAACGCTGCCCGCTGCCGCACGCCACCCAATAGGGGAACAATGTGCGCTGCTGCCGCACGCCGCCCAAGAGGGGAACAATGCGTGCCTCAAAGGCCAGGATCAACGACCGCAGCTAGAACCGCCGCCAGTCGAGCGTCCCTGTGTGAGGCACTCCAGCCACACACAGGGACGCCCTTCATCGGCGTCTAAAACTAGCTTTGTCGTGGACCAGATAACACAACCTGTACCTAGGACATGTAAATGATGAGAATTGATCATCCTCATATTCTTTGTAGTGCTTATAGTACTAATTAAAGACGTTCATACTACCGGAGCTGCTTTGTTTCTCGTTCGAGCTCTTCTTTTTATGTACTGAAATTTGCTTCTTTGTTTGAATTCATTTTCAACTTGACAAAGTCTTTACATGTTCCGCATACACCCTTCAGAAAAAATCGTAACCTAGTGTTGCCTTCGGTAAAGGATGTTTAACATACACCCTTCACGAAAGCTTTGCCGAGTATCAAACGAGGATATTCGGCAAAATAAAGTATTTGGCGGCTAGACGATAGAAATTGTAATTGCCACGTGTCTCAGGTGCTTTGCTGAGTTTTTCTTTACCTCCACCAATGGTCATTCAGCACACAGATCGTCTCCTTGTTTCCTATGTGTATTTGTATTAACTACAATATGTGTAGCGTTGCAATATAGACACAAGAAATGGCATAGTGTAGTTCAGTAGTTGTAGCAAGGGAATTAGAGGAAGTAGAGGTGTTAGGTTTGAGTCCTAGTTGGGCCACTTTTTTTAGAAGTGTTGGGTTTTTTTATTTTTTTGTTTGTTTAACATGTGAGGAGACGTTCGAGCCCCAACCTCCACTTTTTTTAAAAGAATCAAAATGCATTCTTTTCACACTTGGTTTGCATTCGATAGAATTATTAAAAATAATCTGGTTCTCAAAATATCAACAAGCTCCATGTTGGCCAGAACAGACTAAAGACCACCAATATATAAACATCAATAAGCTTCATATACTTGTAGTTTAAATTTAAATTATATTAACTAAATGCCTAGATATTCACTCTTAAACATAGTAAACAAACCTCGAACAAGGTCAAATTGTGATGGTGTATGTTTAGATTTCTTTTAAGGTCAAACGATGAATCAACCGGCACTTCACCTTCAAACATGGTCCATTCCCTCTCGAAACTTAAATTCTTTCTCCAAGCGATTTCCAAGCAGTATAAGTCATAACTTTTGCAAAACCTTTCCAAAATTTTACCTCGCATGTTGATGTTTTTTAGATCTTGTTTGATTTTTTTCTATAAATTAAAAATCGATAAGCTCCATGTGCAGGGTTGGGTCTTGGCACCCAGATGTTTGAATTCATTTTATTTTCTTGAGTAAAGCCCACCACGGACTAAAGAATACAAATAGTATTTTTCAATCCAAATTTGCCAACTTTTTCACGCACTTACAATTTAAGTTTGAATTATATTCACTAAATGCCCGAAATGCACTAAATGATATAAATATAGCAATGCAACCCTGAAAAAAAATGCCAAATTGTGGCTTGGAACATGTGATGATGTACGTTAAGCATAGAAAAAAAATGTCAAGATAAAACAATGGAGCAACCGATCCCGGTGGACGGGAGGACACAACCCAACGGTTGTCGACGGCCACCGTCGAGCAAGCCCCGGCCCTAGCCCTCTAGCCTTGGCCTAGGCAAGCTTGCACGCCGTCATGCCCATGGCCATCGACTCCAACCCACCAACAGCACAGCCGCGCAAGGGAGCTCAACTCAGACCGACACCACGACCGAAACACAGGTCAGGAGAGCACAATGCGGAGGCACGAACCAGCGTGGACAACTCGGCATTCTGAACATGCTCATCGACGGACGTCATCCACCACCAAAGCCCCGCCTGTGCACCAAGGAACCGTCGCCCCAGCACCACGCTAGACGCACTCCAAGCCACGCGAGCCAGTCCTACCCAACACTGCCCACTGCCGTACGCCGCACGCCGCCCACGAGGGGAACAATGCGTGCCTCCAAGGCCGGGAGCAATGGCCGCAACCAGATCCGCCGCCACCCTAGCGTCCTTGTGTGTGAGCCACTCCATCCACACCTCCATGATGCCATCGCATTGTCGTCGTGTCCACACACATGCGCTTAGCCACCACGCCATCGTTGGCCACCAGGTCAGGACCGCGCCCCCACGTGCTTGAGGCCCCCGCTACCCGAAAAGACATGCATGCGGGAGGAGACGCCCCGCCACCACCGCAGCCACACAGGCTTCACCCGGCAGCGCAATGGGG
>NC_041388.1:383073750-383083120 GCF_002162155.2 Triticum dicoccoides
TGGCGCCCGAGTCGCTCGTTGGAGCGACATGGGGACGAGATTGGAATGGGTGAGATTCATTCTATGCATTCATGTGTACTTCTCTCGGAGAATCACAACGGTTGGAGTGGTTTCGGTGATATGGGACATTTGGAAGACAAACAACAAAGTGTGCTTCTATGAGGGAATTTCCGCAGGAGCTATTTGACATCATTCACTTTATATGTCGTTACAATGATGATAGGACCAGTGTCCAAAAGGGAAAAGCGATGGTGATTCTTCGATGAAAATCCAAAAGACTCGTGGTGGTGATGACTGAGGTGTTTGATTGTGGCAAAGGATAGCCATCGGTGGAGCGGCGGATTGCGAGTTTGCAGACATTGCATCTTATTCAACACCTTGAGACCAAAAAACACTTGAGTGATCAACACTGTGATATCATATTTGGCACAATGCCTAATGATTTCCTTCAGCCAGATAAACCTCTAATTGTCTTGTTAACAAGTCTTGACATTGTTTGTTTTGTGCTTGCTTACCACATACACTCAGGGCGTGTTTGGTTACCTGTACCGTTTTTTGCTACTTTGCATACTTGTTCCAGTTGGGCCTGGCTGATCATATACAGGCTAAAAACCAACATCTGCATGTTGATTGGGTGCCTACATCGCCTCTAGCCTGAATGTGCTAAATCGAAAGGCTTGTTGTTTGATTGGTTGCCTACAACACGCAGTTCAACTATTAGCATTCATTCATATCGGCCTAGCTCTCCTATATTAACCCACCCCACTAACCCAGCATCGCACTCAAACCCTCTCTGTTTCACCACCTCTCCTCTTCCACCTCTCTATTTCATAGCCTCTCCCTCGCCATGAACTCTAACTCCAACCCCAACCCTTTCCCCTGGGGCATTGGATGGAGGGCCTTCTTCCTTTGGTGCTCGCTCGGTGACCGCAAGAAGTTCGAGCAAACCATGGAAGTGTGCTCGAACTTCAGCAGCTGCGATGACATGCACAAGGAGGCCGATGTTGTGCTCAAGAAGGCTACGCCGGACGAGCTGAAGACACTGGTTCCCGACCCAGCCGAGGGCGCGATGTTAGCGGACAACCTGTGTTGGGCCATGAATCAGGCAGACTTCGGTGACGGTCGACAACGGGCAAGATGGGCCAAGTACAGTCAGTACAAGGCGCCTCAAGACTAGCGTGCCACAACGTACTGGAGTAGTACGTTCGGTTCGCTGAAGTCCGATAACGACGATGTGCAGATGGTGGCCAGGGCGCCGGCGATAGGCGACCGTGCAAGACCCATCGTTCTTGACGAAGACGATGAGGAAGAAAAGAAGATGATTACGCTCCCCCGCCGCTCGACGCGACTCCAGGGTCACCGCGGCTAGATAATCCAATCCCCACCCCCGATGTAATCGAAAAATAACCTATGAGTCGTAGATGCAGAATCGATTGATGTGCTCTAATCGAATCCTCCCCCCTCCCCCGATGTGTTCAATCCCCCCTACCTCTTCAATGGCGTGCTCTAATCAAATCTAGCCCGAGTTGAAAGCAGTGAATGTACAGAGACGACGAGGTCTTACCGCCATGGCCGATACGCTCCGGTGGAGGTCTAAAGTCGTTCCGGTGGTTGCTGCCGCCGTCTTCGATCGATTCGCAGTAGAGCTCAGGTGGTCGCCGCCGTTGCCGCCGCCGGTGTGAGTGGGGAAGAGGGGAGAGAGTGGTGAGGAGGGGGAGGTGAGGGTAATTTATGACGACGCATCTCGAAACAACGCGACGTCTCGGGACCGTACCCATGCGTGCAACTGCCCACGCCCGCGTGCCTAGGGTTGCATCGCTCGGGCCTGGCTAAAGAAAAACGGCCGATTTGAGCGTTTCCAGGAATGCAGGCCCAAACGTGCATTAATCTTCGTGCTATGCAGGCCCAATAGTGAATGTGGGTAACCAAACGGGTCTTTTTCTTCCTGCACGGACCTGGCTGAGGCTAATGCGACCAACCAAACGTGTCCTATGTGGTCGTCTTGTTTTTTTTTTCTGAAAGCACTATCACTATGTGGTCGTCTTGTTAACAAGTCGGGAGATCCCTTTCATAAAAAGAAAAAATAGTTACCACTTTACCGGCAAGAATAAAGTTTACATACCCACACTAAAAAAGAATAAAGTGTACATGCTGCCTTCCTGCGGCCGCCACGGAGATCTCTCTAGTGCTTTTGTTAGCTTGAGCTAGAAACAAAACCCGAATCACATCACATAGTGCTGAGCGTCGATACAAGCTTCTTGTCCATTCTGGAGTCCTCCTTCGCAACTTGTCTGTCTGGTTGGCGTTTCCTGGAGCCCTCCGCACGGTGGCCTCGCTCCACGTAGAGAAGGTAATTCATGGCCGGGAGCAGTTCGCGACGTGGGCATCGCCGTGGCCACCGCGCGCAGCTCGTCGCGGGTTGGCCGTCGCGGAGCATGGCCTATAAATTGTGCCCACTCTCTCGGAACAATACATCATCAAACACTCAGCGACACAACAACAATCAGAACTGTACTAGCAACCATCTTTGCCTGTTGCAGCATCTGTAGCTTCCTTCTGCGCCTTCCATCCACGGCTGATTAATGGCAACCATGGTGACCATGAGTTCCTTCGCCGGTGCCGCCGTCCTGCCGCGGGGCTCGGCCGGTCGCTTCGGCGCCCGGTCTCTGCCAGCGCTGGGCCGACGCGCCCTCGTCGTCAGGGCACAAACCGAGGGCCCGAGCGCACCACCGCCAAACAAACCCAAGACGAGCACCTCGATCTGGGACACGCTGGCGTTCAGCGGCCCTGCGCCAGAGCGTATCAACGGGCGCCTTGCCATGGTAGGCTTCGTGACGGCGCTTGCGGTGGAGGCAGGACGTGGCGATGGGCTCCTCTCGCAGCTCGGCAGCGGCACCGGGCAAGCGTGGTTCGCCTACTCCGTGGCGGTGCTGTCCGTGGCGTCGCTGGTGCCGCTGCTTCAGGGCGAGAGCGCCGAGGGCAGAGCCGGCGCCATCATGAACGCCAACGCGGAGCTCTGGAACGGCCGCTTCGCCATGCTCGGACTCGTCGCGCTCGCGGCCACCGAGATCATCATCGGCGCGCCTTTTATCAACGTGTAAACTAGCTTTGTTGTCTCGACCGGATAACACAACATATGTAGCTAGTACTAGTAGGACATGTAAATGATGAGAGCTGATCATCTTTCAAATTCTTTGTAGTGCTTATACTAATTAAAGAGAGTTCATACTATCGGAGCTGCTTTGTTTCTCTTTCGAAACTTCTTTGTATGAAAAAATTGGCACATAGACTAAAGACCACCAATAGACTATAGATCAACAAGCTTCATGTACAAGCAGTTTAATTTAAAACATATTTACTAAATGCCTGGAAATTCACTCTATGACTTAAGTATAGCAAACAAACCTCGAAGAAGGTCAAATTGTGATGGGGTGCACTTAGATTTATTTTAAGGTCAAATGATGAATCAACCGACACTTCACCTTCAAATTTGCCATTCCCTCTCGAAACATAAATTCTTTCTCCAAACTGGTCCGATTTCCATGCAGTATATGTCATAGCTTTCGCAAAACCTTCTCAAAGTTTTACCTTGAATATTGATGCCATATGATGATACCCTGTCAGGTTTCATGTTTTTAAGATTCTATTTCTCGCTTTTTCTATAAATTAAAAATCGATAAGCTCCATGTCCGGGGTTGAGTCTTGGCACCCAGATGTTTGAATTCATTTTCTTTTCTTAAATAAAGCCTACGCACATACTAAAGAATACCGATAGTATTTTTCAATCCAATTTTACCATTTTTCTCATGCAGTCACAATTCAAATTCGAATTATATTCACTAAATGCCTGGAAATGCACTAAATGATATAAGTATAGCAATCCTGAAAATTGCCAAATTGTGGGTTGGAACATGTGATAATGTTTGTTGAGCATAGAAAAAGTTCCAAGATAAAACAATGAA
Organism: Triticum dicoccoides; assembly: GCF_002162155.2. Classification (NCBI taxonomy): domain Eukaryota; kingdom Viridiplantae; phylum Streptophyta; class Magnoliopsida; order Poales; family Poaceae; genus Triticum; species Triticum dicoccoides. Next base: position 383,077,713 of record NC_041388.1, read on the forward strand.
GCAACCGGTCCCGCTGGACGGGGGCACACAACCCAATGGCTGTCGACGGCCACCATCGAGCAAGTCTCGACCCTAGACCTCTGGCCATGGCCTAGGTGAGTCTGCACGCCACCATGCCCATGGCGATCAACGCCGATCCGCCAATGGCACAACCGTGCAAGCAAGCTCAACCCAGACCGAACCACGAGTCGGGAGAGCACAACGCGGAAGCATGAACCAGTGCGGACAAGTCGGCCTTCTGAACCGGCTCGCCGACAGACATCCTCCACTACCAGAGGAGCCCCGCCTATGTAGCAAGGAACCGCCACCCCAGCACCAACCTAGACGCGCTCCAAGCTGTGCGACCCGGCTCTACCCAACGTTGCTCGTTGCCGCACGCCGCCCAGGAGGGGAACAGTGCGCGCCTCCAAGGCCAGGAGCAACAACCGCGGTCAGATCCGCCGTCAGCCGAGCGTCCCTGTGCGAGCGTCCTTGTGCAAATCATGGGCGATGTCAAGCACACTGTTTTGCATATCTAATCGGGTGTGATAATGGGGGCTTCACACACATTTCAGCTAGGTTCATCGTGTGCGATACAGGCACATGGTTTCTACTTATCTTATTGCTTTTATTTGAAATAAAAATAAAAAAATCTTCTAACAATGTCTTTCGAGATGACTATTCTTAAGCAGACAAAATTTCTAACAGGCGACAAGAGAGACATGAGTCTACCAAGATTGGTTACTAGTGATGAGAAGAGAAAAGAATGGTTGTGAACAATGATTCATCCATGATATATGCTTCATAGTTCATACCCATTGCAATGCGAAAATTGTGAATCCGAAGAGCATCTCAATGATTAAGGTTAGTATAGTATAGATCTAACATAAAAACTTACAATAATGGTGATAAATGCAATGATAGCATTAAGGTCATAGAATTAGTGATTCATGCATGTGCTGGTGAGACTCTACATCAAATAACAAATATGAGGTTAGAATGCATTTTACTTAGTATGATCTATAATGATGTGCACCCTATTCATTGGTCCTGCCTAGTTAATTTATATGATAATGCATAAGTGATCAATGACCGAGAGTGAATTGCAAACGCCTTGGGAAAAACAAATCTTTTGCAGCCCTCACAAAAAAATGAAGAAAAAAATGTACACCATGAAGAAAACCTCTGATGCAATAATTGGGAAAATAAAATGATGAAATCTACACTTACCAAATTAACTTGCGGGAAAATAATGGGGTTGACAAAGAGCAGCACTGTAACGCCCACGATGCGGCTATATCTCCCACGTGTCGAGGCACGACTTAGAGGTATAACCGCATGGTGTTTTAGTCGCTAGTGGGGTAATCTCCACACAATCCCATGTACTGAATAAGGGATAAAGAGTTGGCTTACAATCGCCACTTCACACAAATAACAAGTTAAACATACATCATCCAGAATACAATCAAGGTCCGACTACGGAACCAAATTAAAAGAAGACAACCCCAAATGCTAGATCTCCGATCGTCCCAACTGGGCACCACTACTGATCATCCGGAAAACACACATAACAACGATCAAGATTTTCATCGGGCTCTCACTTGAGCTCGGTTGCGTCACCTGCACTGGTATCATCGGCATCTACAACTGTTTGAAAGTATTTATGAGTCACGAGGACTCAGCAATCTCACACCCGCGAGATCAAGACTATTTAAGCTTAAGGGTAGGAAAGGATAGTGAGGTAGATCTGCAGCAAGCACTAAGCATATATGGTGGCTAACATACGCAAATAAGAGTGAGAAGAGAATCAACACAACTGTCGAGAAGCTAGAAGTGATCAAGAAATGATCCTGAAATTACTTACTTTCAAGCATAACACAAAACCGTGTTCACTTCTCGGACTCCACCGAAAAGAGACCATCACGGCTACACACGTGGTTGATGCATTTTAGATAAGTCAAGTGTCAAGTTATCTACAACCGGACATTAACAAATTCCCATCTGCCAAATAACCGCGGGCACGGCTCTCGAAAGTTTATACCCTATAGGGGTGTCCCAACTTAGCCCATCACAAGCTCTCACGGTCAACGAAGGATATTCCTTCTCTCGAAAAGACCCGATCAGTCTCGGAATCCCGGTTACAAAACATTTCAACAATGGTAAAACAAGACCAGCAAAGCCGCCCGATGTGCTGACAATCCCGATAGGAGCTGCACATATCTCGTTCTCAGGGCAACACTGGATGAGCAATCCATACAACTAAAACCAAACCTCAAGTTTCCCCGAGGTGGCGCTGCAAGGGGCTCTTGTTCGGACCAACACTTAGAGAAGCACTGTCCCGGGGGGTTAAAATAAAGATGACCCTCGGGTTGGCGGACCCAAGGGAAGGGTAATAGGTTGTTAGGCAAATGTAAAACCAAGGTTGGGCCTTGCTGGAGGAGTTTTATTCAAAGCGAACTGTCAAGGGGTTCCCATAACACCCAACCGCGTAAGGAACGCAAAATCAAGGAACATTAACACCAGTATGACGGAAACTAGGGCGGCAAGAGTGGAACAAAACACCAGGCATAAGGCCGAGCCTTCCACCCTTTACCAAGTATATAGATGCATTAATTAAAATATAAGAGATATTGTGATATCCCAACATATCTATGTTCCAACATGGAACAAAACTTCAACTTCACCTGCAACTAGAAACGCTATAAGAGGGGCTGAGCAAAAGCGGTAACATAGACAAACAACGGTTTGCTAGGAAGATGGGTTAGAGGCTTGTCATGGCAATATGGGAGGCATGATATAACAAGTGGTAGGTAGCGTGACATAGCGATAGAACGAACAACTAGCAAGGAAAGATAGAAGTGATTTCGAGGGTATGTCATCTTGCCTGAGATCCCGTAAGGAAGAAGAACGAGTCCATGAAGAAGACAGGCGGACGTAGTCGAACGAACCCTCACAACTCCGGAACGAAACCGAAGCTAACGACATAAGCAACCCGGAAAGAAGCAAGCAACATAATAAACAACCATCACATAAACATGGCATGATGCACAACCAAGTATGATGCATGTCCAGTTTAATGAGGCATGGCATGGCAAAGTGAACAAGCAAAACTACAAGTTAAGTGGAGCTTAATATGCAACGAGTTGCATATTGACGAAACGCTACATGACTTATTTAGTTCTCTCTCGTTTATGTACCCAACAAGGTTAAATGTTATTAAACATGGCAAGAGATGAAGCACAATAAAACTACCTAACTAGGCAAGTTTAAATGAGGTCGGAACAACAAGCAACAAGTCCAGAAAAACCTCATATGCATATTATGAATTCGGTACTGTTCTGACCTAAACCATATTTTAAAATTATTAAACATGCAAAGTGATGCCACCATGTTAAACTAGGCATTTTTCTACTCCATTTACATATAAAGTTTATTTAAATCCGAGCTATGGTTATTTAGTAATGAAATAAAGCATTTTAGCATGGCAATTAAGCAAAATAAACACAAACAGCAATTTGAACATGGATGAAAGTTGGAAATTATTAATCTACACAAAATTCTAAGCATTTTACATATATAACTTATTTTAATATGATGCACGGTTGGTGAGTTATTAAATGCATGATGTTGGAGGGCTTTTCTGCAAAACTGCAGTGCACTGGATAATTAGACAATTTCGTTCAGGGAAAAAAACAACATGGGCCGGAACAATGGGCGCAGCATATTACACAGCACCCAGGGGCGAGGGTTTGCAAGCGGGCGCTCACCAGCGTGGCCACTGGGCCGGGGCGAACTAGGCCTTGCTGTAGATGGGCCGGACGCGGGGCCCACTCACGGTCAACGGGCAGGTGCGGATCGGGGACCTCCCGATCGAGCAAGGCGTCGGCGACTCCGGCGCTCCGGCGAGCAGGTGGCGGCGGGGCCGAGCGAAGGGCGTTGGAGGTAGGCTGATGAGGTGGGGACAGCTCGGATCCGGGATGAGGGGGTTCGTCGGGGCTGGTTCCAGGCCGGATCGAGGCGAAGACGACGAGCACGGGAGGCGTGGCCCTCACGGCGGCCGACGCCGGCGAGCTCCTGCAGCGGGCGGCGCGACGAGCACGGGAGGCGATGATGGGGAAGGCAGGGTCCGGAGGGCGGCGGCGCAAAGGCAGCGGGTCGAGGTCGACAGGAGGCGGCGCTCCGGCGCGGTGCGCAATGACGGCAGGGCCCAAGGTCGCCGGCGGGAGGGGCGATGGCGGCTCTCTCCCGATCCAGCTTGGGGTCGAGCGGGAGGAGGCGCGGGCTTGCGCGAGGAACGGGCGGTGGCGTTCGGGCGGCCGCGCGGGCCTGTGCGGGCCGCGGCGGTGGAGGGAGCGGGGCTGGGACGCGTGGCGGCCTCCTGTTGGTGGAGGGCGGCGACTGCGGCGGCGCTAGCCGCACAGGCGGCGCCAAGTGGCGGAGGCAATGCGGCCGGGTGCGGAAAACGAGGCAGAGGGGGAGGTGGCGGCGGCTGAGGGTTAGGGGAGGCTAGGGGTAGGTTTTAGACTAGGATTAGTCCGAAAATGGACTAGGGGGTCTATATACAACAGGTTTTTCTAGGGTTTGGGTCTAGGGGGGTTCTATAGCGTTTCGGAGCCTCCGATCAAGATCGTGCGGTTCTAGACAGAGGGGGGGAACTAGGTGGGGTTTGTGGGCTGTGTAGGAGAGGTCTCAGGCTGAGAAGAGACAGACGGAAATGCAGCCCGGCAAGGTTTCCGGAGACCGAAAACGTCTGACATGTGACCGGCTATAGTGCCGCTATATGTTTAACGGTTGGGCTATCAAATGAGCACCGAATGCGATGAAACTTGACAGGCGGCCTACTGACAACATAACAACACCGCAAGTCAACTTTCAACCTACTCTGAGAACATTTTCCGGACACTTATAAAATAATATTTCAGACGTGCCGCGGGCGCGTGCAAGTGTGTCTGGGCTCAGAACGGACAATGGAAGGAACGGGGAGACCGGGACGGATGCAAGTTTCAAAAACATGCAGATGCAATGTGGATGATGTCATGACAAGATGCAACACGCGAGCGAATGGCAAGGCAACAACAGCGAAGAACTGGAAGACACCTGGCGCAACGGTCTCAGGGCATTACAAGCACACTCAACACAATCAAGTGTGTTTGGAAAAAGAAGAATACACAATCAAATGTGCATGCAAAAAAAGAAGAATGTAGCGAGAAGAAGGGGAGGAGGAACAGATTGATCTCATGCTCACACCTTCACTTTTGATAGTTATCTTCTACACACCATTAATATGATCTTTAGATTAGTTCTCTGCTCCGTGACCCCTCCCCCCCCCATGACCTCCTCCCCCCATGTGGGCGGCGCCGCGCTGCACCGGGGCCTCCCCGCCGGGCCTCCTTCTCCCCCCCCTAGCGAACGACCCTCTCGCTGCCGCC
>NC_041388.1:383083431-383137568 GCF_002162155.2 Triticum dicoccoides
TGTGGGCCGCAGCGGTGGCGGCGGCAATCTTCCTCGGCCGGCGATCGGATCTGGGTGGCGGCGACCCACTCCGACCGATTCAAGGGCGGTGGCGCAGGCCGGTGGCGGCCAGGGTTGTCGTGTTGGCGGCAGCGATGAAGAGATCACGTCGGCGGCTAGGATGCTCGATCTGGATCCCATTCAGATCTGGATGGTGGTTCCTCGAGCCGTCGTGTGCATCCTTTGTTCAGGCGCGGCAAGTGGCCTCTAGACTAGGCCTGTGACACGAGGACATCGAGGGCTCCGGCCTGGCCTGGGCGTGGAGGTGGTGGCCATATTCTTCGCCGGAGGTGGTCGGCTAGATGGTTGTGGATTCTCGCATCCAGTCCCGGTGTCGAGTAGGGAGACGAGGCTGCCAGTGAAAACCGTTCTATGACTCGAGTCATGGCGGGCGATGGCGGCGTTTTCACGTCGTTATCTTGTTGAAGACATCGCCTCTGCAGCTTCTATTGACTTGCTTGCGCTGCTCTGGGTGAAAACCTAGACCCGGAGTTTCCGGATCGGACGATGGTGGTGCTTTTGGCGTTGTTTTCCCTCATGGGGGCATCATTTTTTGAGCAGCGGTTGGATGCAGGGCCAGAGGATGAATTCTTTGGTGGAGCGGTGCGGCATCTCACTCATTGATGGTGGCGGGTCTCGGCGGCATGGCGTTGTCGTGACTCTACGTCCGATGCGCAGAGATGGACTCGTGCAAGAGGGTGAAGCGGTCTGGCGTCGTGGTGGCGTCGATGGCAGCTAGACCGGGCAAGGTAGATGCAGCGGTACAGCACTAAAGATGGATTGGTGGCTGGTGGCTGCGGCGGCCTCAAACCCAGCAGGCATCCTGATTGAGGAGCGCGCCGGACTGGTAGGTGACCCATGTTGGGGCACGCAGTAATTTCAGAAAAAATCCTACGCACACGCAAGATCATGGTGATGCATAGCAACGAGAGGGGAGAGTGTCGTCCACGTACTCTCGTAGACCGTAAGCGGAAGCGTTATGAGAACGCGGTTGATGTAGTCGTACGTCTTCATGATCCGACCGATCCAAGTACCGAACATACGGCACCTCCGAGTTCAGCACACGTTCAGCTCGGTGACGTCCCACGAACTCCAATCTAGCAGAGCTTCAAGGGAGAGTTCCGTCAGTACGAAGGCGTGATGACGGTGATGATGATGCTACCGATGCAGGGCTTCGCCTAAGCACCGCTATGATATAACCAAGGTGGATTATGATGGAGGGGGGCACCGCACACGGCTAAAAGATCAACTGATCAACTTGTGTGTCCTCTAGGGTGCCCCCCTCCCCATGTATATAAAGGAGGGAGGGGAGGCCAGCCGGCCTCTCTAGGCGCGCCAAAGGGGAGGAGGGATCCTCCTCCTAGTAGGAGTAGGATTCCTCCTTTCCTAGTCCTACTAGGAGGGGGAAGGAAGGAGAGGGGGAGGAGAAGGAAAGAGGGGGCGGGCGGCTAGCCCTCGTGGCTTCTCCTCTTTTTCCCTTAAAGCCCACTAAGACCCATATGTACTCCCGTATTTCCGTAACTCCCCCGGTACTCCGAAAAATAGCCGGATCACTCGCAACCTTTCCGATGTCCGAATAAAGCCTTCCAATATATCGGTCTTTATGGCTCGATCATTTCGAGACTCCTCGTCATGTCCCTAATCTCATCCGGGACTCCGAACAACCTTCGGTACATCAAAACACATAAACTCATAATACCGATCGTCACCGAACATTAAGCGTGCGGACCATACGGGTTCGAGAACTATGTAGACATGACCGAGACTCATCTCCGGTCAATAAACAATGGCGGAACCTGGATGCTCATATTGGCTCCTACATATTCTACGAAGATCTTTATCGGTCAACCCGCATAACAACATACGTTGTTCCCTTTGTCATCGGTTTGTTACTTGCCCGAGATTGGATCGTCGGTATCTCAATACCTAGTTCAATCTCGTTACCGGCAAGTCTCTTTACTCGTTCTGTAATACATCATCCCGCAACTAACTCATTAGTTGCATTGCTTGCAAGGCTTATAGTGATGTGCATTACCGAGAGGGCCCAGAGATACCTCTCCGACAATCGGAGTGACAAATCCTAATCTCGATCTATGCCAACTCAACAAGTACTATCGGAGACACCTGTAGAGCACCTTTATAATCACCCACTTACGTTGTGACGTTTGGTAGCACACAAAGTGTTCCTCCGGTATTCGGGAGTTGAATAATCTCATAGTCAGAGGAACATGTATAAGTCATGAAGAAAGCAGTAGCAACAAACTAAACGATCATCGTGTTAAGCTAACGGAATGGGTCAAGTCAATCACATTATTCGCTAATGATGTGATCCCGTTAATCAAATGACAACTCATGTCTATGGCTAGGAAACTTAACCATCTTTGATTCAACGAGCTAGTCAAGTAGAGGCATACTAGTGACACTCTGTTTGTCTGTGTATTCACACATGTACTAAGTTTCCGGTTAATACAATTCTAGCATGAATAATAAACATTTATCATGATATAAGGAAATAAATAATAACTTTATTATTGCCTCTAGGGCATATTTCCTTCAGTCTCCCACTTGCACTAGAGTCAATAATCTAGTTCACATCTTTTTGTGATTAGTTCACATCTCCATGTGACTAATACCCAAAGGGTTTGTCAGAGTCAATAGTCTAGTTCACATCGCTATGTGATTAACACCCAAAGAGTGATCATGTTTTGCTTGTGAGAGAAGTTTAGTCTACGGGTCTGCAACATTCAGATCCGTATGTATTTCGCAAATTTCTATGTCTACAATGCTCTGCACGGAGCTACTCTAGCTAATTGCTCCCACTTTCAATATGTATCCAGATCGATACTTTAGAGTCATCTAGATCGATGTAAAAAGCTTGCATCGACGTAACTCTTTACAGCGAACTCTTTTATCACCTCCATAACCGAGAAATATTTCCTTAGCCCTCTAAGGATAATTTTGACCGCTGCCTAGTGATCTACTCCTAGATCACTATTGTACTCCCTTGCCAGAATCATGCTAAGGTATACAATAGGACTGGTAAACAGCATAGCATACTTTATAGAACCTATGACTGAGGCATAGGGAATGACTTTTCATTCTCTTTCTATTTTATGTTGTGGTCGGGTTTTGAGTCTTTACTCAACTTCACACCTTGCAACATAGGCAAGAACTCCTTCTTTGACTGTTCCATTTTAAACTACTTCAAAATCTTGTCAAGGTATGTACTCATTGAAAAAACTTATCAAGCGTCTTGATCTATCTCTATAGATCTTGATGCTCAATGTGTAAGCAGCTTCATCGAGGTCTTTATTTGAAAAACTCTTTTCAAACACTCCTTTATGCTTTCCAGAAAATTGTACATTATTTCTGATCAACAATATGTCATTCACATATACTTATCAGAAATGTTGTAGTGCTCCTACTCACTTTCTTGTAAATACAGGCTTCACTGGAAGTCTGTATAAAACCATATGCTTTGATCACTTTATCAAAGCATATATTCCAACTCCAAGATGCTTGCACTAGTCCATAGATGGATCGTTGGAGCTTGCTCACTTTGTCAGCACCTTTAGGATCGACAAAATCTTCTGGTTGCATCATATACAACTCTTATTTAAGAAATCCATTAAGGAATACAGTTTTGACATCCATTTGCCAGATTTCATAAAATGCGGCAACTTCTAACATGATTCGGACAGACTTTTAAGCATCGATATGAGTGAGAAAATCTCATCGTAGTCAACACCTTCAACTTGTCGAAAACATTTTGCAACAATTCGAGCTTTGTAGATAGTAACACTACTATCGGCGTCTGTCTTTCTCTTGAAGATCCATTTATTCTTAATGACTCACCGATCATTGGGCAAGTCAATCAAAGTCCATATTTTATTCTCATACATGGATCCCATCTCAGATTTCATGGCCTTAAGCCATTTCGCGGAATCTGGGCTCATCATTGCTTCCTCATAGTTCGTAGGTTCATCATGGTCAAGTAACATGACCTTCAGAACAGGATTACCGTACCACTCTGGTGCGGATCTCACTTTGGTTGACCTACGAGGTTCGGTAGTAACTTGATCTAAAGTTACATGATCATCATCATTAGCTTCCTCACTAATTGGTGTAGGAGTCACGGGAACAGATTTCTGTGATGAACTACTTTCCAATAAGGGAGCAGGTACAATTACCTCATCAAGTTCTACTTTCCTCCCACTCACTTCTTTCGAGAGAAACTCCTTCTCTAGAAAGGATCCATTCCTAGCAACAAAGATCTTGTCTTTGGATATGTGATAGAAGGTGTATCCAACATTTTCTTTTTGGGTATCCTATGAAGACGCACTTCTCCGATTTAGGTTCGAGCTTATCAGTTTGAAACTTTTTCGCATAAGCATCGCAACCCCAAACTTTAAGAAACGACAGCTCTGGTTTCTTTCTAAACCACAGTTCATATGGTGTCGTCTAAAAGGATTTAGATGGTGCCCTATTTAATATGAATGCAGCTGTCTCTAATGCATGATCCCAAAATGATAGTGGTAAATCGGTAAGAGACATCATAGATCGCACCATATCTAATAAAGTACGGTTATGACGTTCGGACACACCATTATGTTGTGGTGTTTCTGGTGGCGTGAGTTGCAAAACTATTCTGCATTGTTTCAAATGAAGACCAAACTTGTAACTCAAATATTCTCCTCCACGATCAGATCGCAGAAACTTTATTTTCTTGTTACGATGATTTTCCACTTCACTCTAAAATTCTTTGAACTTTTCAAATGTTTCAGACTTAAGTTTGATCAAGTAGATATGCCCATATCTGTTCAAATCATCTGTAAAGATCAGAAAATAACGATACCCGCCGCGAGCCTCAACACTAATCGGATTGCATACATCAGTATGTATTATTCCAATAAGTCAGTTGCTTACTCCATTGTTCCGGAGAACGGATTTTTAGTCATCTTGCCCACGAGGCATGGTTCGCAAGCATCATATGATTCATAATCAAGTGATTCCAAAAGCCCATCAGTATGGAGTTTCTTCATGCACTTTACACCAATATGACCTAAACGGCAGTGCCACATATAAGTTCCACTATCATTATTAACTTTGCATCTTTTGGCTTCAATATTATGAATATGTGTATTACTACGATCGAGATTCAATAAACCATTCACCTTGGGTGTATGACCTCAGAAGGTTTTATTCATGTAAACAGAATAACAACTATCCTTGACTTAAATGAATAACCGTATTGCAATAAATATGATCCAATCATATTATGCTCTACGCAAACACCAAATAACATTTATTTTAGGTTCAACACTAATCCCGAAGGTAAAGGGAGTGTGCGATGGTGATCTTATCAACCTTGGAATCACTTCCAACACACATCATCACCTCGCACTTAACTAGTCTTTGTTTATTTTGCAACTCCCGCTTCGAGTTACTACTCTTAGCAACTGAACTAGTATCAAATACCAAAGGGTTTGCTATAAACACTAGTAAAGTACACATCAATAACATGTATATCAAATATGCCTTTGTTCACTATGCCATCCTTCTTATCCGCCAAGTATCTAGTGTAGTTTCACTTCCAGTGACCATTTCCTTTGCAGTAGAAGCATTCGGTTTCAGGCTTGGGTCTAGCTTTGAGCTTCTTCATGGGAGCAGGAACTTGCTTGCTATTCTTCTTGGAAGTCCCTCTTTCTTTCCCTTTGCCCTTTTTCTTAAAACTAGTGGTCTTGTTAATCATCAACACTTGATGTTATTTCTTAATTTCTACCTTTGCCAATTTCAGCATCGCGAAGAGCTTGGGAATTACTTTTGTTATCCCTTGCATATTATAGTTCATCACTAAGTTCTAGTAACTTGGTTATAATGACTAGAGAACTTTGTCAATTACTATCTTATCTGAAAGATTAACTCCCACTACACCACGACACTACAGTGACGACACGCATCTGTTGGCATAAGTGTACATTAGCGACACATTGTCTATCGAAAACAATAACGACACATCGATTGTGAGAGTTGCTCTAGAGTGACGACGTTCTATGTGTCGTTAATGCTTAAAGGTGTGCGGACATACAATGTGTCGGCGTATGCTTTTTTGGCTGTTAGATTATCCGTCGTTGTTGCTTGGCGATAGAAAAAGTGTCGGCGTATGTTTGGACCGAGCCACGCGGGACAAGTTTTACGCGCGAGAGACTCCAAAATTTTGGCTAAGCCCATCTTATCTCTTTCTCCGCCCGGCCACCCATCCTCAACTAAAAAAACTCTTTCTCTTCCTCCCATGCCACACACTCTCCCACCTAAACCTAAACCTAGGTCACCTGCCGCCGCCGGCCCCTGACTTGCCGGCCGATTTGCTCGCGCTACCGCCTCTCCCACCACCAACGGCGCCTCCCAAAGCAGGAGATCCACCGCGACCGAAGCAGGTCAGGAGGCGGCCCTGGCGCACCTAGATCGGCCAGCGCCGTCCGACGTCGAGCTCCTCTGCTCCCAGCGCCAGATCCACCTATGGCTCCATCTCCACAACCACGCACCGGCAGCCGCCATGGAAGGTCTCCTCCCTGCCCCTCTCTCCCCCTGGGCTGTTGGTTAGTTTTGTTTTGGCCGCTCCCCTTCCTGATGTGGTTTCCTCACGCCCGCACGCAGGTGCTCTATGTGATTGCTTCTTCCCTTCCGGGGACGCCGCTACTCTGACGCCATGGACAAATGTAAGCATTTTCTTCTCTCCCCTTCTGTTCGTCTCCTTCCTCCGGCCTGAATTTGCTTACTGCACAACAGTAATTATTTCTTCAGGGGTGAGAAAAGGAGAGGTCCCGCAATCCAAATTTCCTTCTCTTGAACCAATGAAGCACAATCCTTTGCAGCACCTTAAGTTTCAGACTGAATAAATTATGTTGGCCACCTGTATTTGGAAAATTTACCCGATGTAGTATGTACATTTAGTTTCCTAGAAGGCCATTGTGCTTGTCGTTAATTAGCAACTCACATTCCAAAAGTGCCAGTGGGAAATTGTGAAACTAATATTGCAGTTTGCATCTTTGTACAGAACATGTTATAAGGTCAATATTAACACTAAAAGTTGGACTCTGTATGTAGTGTATGGGAAGTTTTAAATGATTGTGCGAATTTGTTTTTCCTTCGGTTGTGCCTCAGATTTCACAATCATTATTTATTTATTTTAGAGACTAAAAAATGAAGAGAGAGATTATGGGGTGTGGTGGCCATTAGTTGCTTCCGTTGTATGTTGACCTACTTGCCTTTCCTTTTGTTATACATGCAGCCCAAATTTACGGGGGGTGTTATATAGCTTGGCGACGGATTATATTGTAAACCATCTGCTAGTTTATTCCTCGGCTTGTCTAAGATTGTTGTTATTGCTTCAGAGTTCATATCAAACATATTTCCCTTTTGATAATTTGGACATGTTATTTCCTGAGTGCTAGCTCTAAAACAGGACATGCATTTCCGTAACAGCTCCAAACTCTGACAATTAATTTGCACAATAAAGTAATTAATGATAAACCAATTTAATATTTTTTTCTTTTTCTGCGCTACTTGTATCGATGTTGCTTCAGTTTCAGAATTTCAGTCACGTGTTTGTATCTATCTATGTACCAATTAATGGATTCAACTCTTGTGCCACAGGATTACAAAAGGTTGATGCAAACCAGCTCCAGAATGAGCTCAAGGCATAGAGGAAGAATGAGGAGGAGGAGATGAGCACACTTCTGAACCACTACCTCCATTTCTGTGCAGTTCTAGAAGGAGCTCAAACATATTTCTCATGCCTCTGAATTTCCTTTTTCTTGTACTGGATATCTTCTTGTTCTTTCACTCCTAACCAGTAGACTTCTAATCTAGGTGCTCATTATTTCTACTTGTTTGTTGTCTCAGGGATCACAAGTTTAATGTTTACTAAATCAAGAAACCTTCTGAATCTGCTAACATAGCCTCCATTTACTCTCTGCTCAAGTCAGTTTGTGGCATATCTTATTTTAACTTCTGTTTTAGTCTGCTCAAGTGGAGATCTCCGTAAACTTCAGAAATCATAGTCACGAAATTGTAGGGATAAAAGGGGTAATGGAAAATTGCATTTCTCTAGTCTCAGTTTGTTCTTCCTTGGCGCCCTACTATTTACGTTTTTTTCTATTTGGTATGTATATTCGTAATGAATGTCCACTTCTCCTATCTATATTTTCATAACTATGTTTCCTAATTATACTACTAATTCACATGAAGTTGCTTGGTGGATAGTGCAGTTTTAACCTGCTGCTTCTCGATAAAAGTTGTTGACATGAGGCCCTCTGGGGAAGTAGGCGGCTCGTCCCAGCCTAAGTTGCGCGGATACTTCAAAAGGCGGGCGTATCCAGCCGGATACTGCCCCGATACTGCCCGATACGTATTCCGTAAGTATCCCTCGATTTTCTGATTTTAAAAAAAGAAAATAATGTTTGATACTCCTAGGATACTTCTGCGATACTTTTTGGATACCTGAAACCCCTCGTTCGACGTGAAATCCCCTCAATAGTAAAGGCACATCTTTTGAAGATACCCAACACGGGTGTGAGTTCATGCCAAAACATGACTGTCAATGTTCTTGTTCAATTGAAAGGTGAGCAAGAGAGAGTCGATGCACTGATTGGAACCAAAAAACCCGGGAAAATCCCACTGCTAATTAATGAAAGTGGACCAAGTGCAAGAAAACAAAGGGAATAATCCTATTGAGGCATGCTTTGACCTAGAAGCTCTATTTTGTTTTCAATATTTTTAATAATTAATATATGTAATATCTATATATAAACGTATCGCTGTATTCATGTTTTTAAAAAATTGACGTATGGGCGTATCCCCGTATCGGGTATCCGATACGTATCCAAGTATCCGTGCAACGTAGGTCCCAGCGAGCCAATAATTAAGTTTATTCGAAGTTGTCATTGCTAAGTGTAGCTGGCATCAAGAGCTATGCTCGTAGCAGGCATGAATTGGTAAACTCAAGCACCTCTTTTTGAAAGTTATGCATCCGATTAGTTGGTTTTCTAATTATTAGGGAAAAAAATTGTTGCAGGCTGAAGAACTTGGCTATGACATGCAGAGAGATGAAATATTTGTCAGAGCACATACACGTAAAATTGGAGTTCCTACCGCACAAGCGGAGACACTAATTGTTAGTCACACATACACATCATGTGTTTTTCTTTAGTACAGCCATGCACGCGACTGCATATTAATCGATGACAAGTATACATTGCACTGACTTCATTGTAGAAATAAATTAGGTGCCTCATTTGCTCTATTTTTTTGCAGAAACAACCTGAAGAAGCAGCTGAACCACCAACAACACTTGCAATGGAAATTCAATTTCATCGACAAGATGAACAAGTTTCTACTCTACTAGGGTGAACCATCAATTTCATCGATAACTAAACACATGTAGTGCAGTTTGTAGTGTCATTATAAATAGATGATGCATGAGGCTACTAGAGTATCTAGTTTCTATCGGAAATAGATAAGAATTAAGGGCACGATAAGGTGATACTAAATCTGGGCTATAGTAGAACATAGAATGTTTGGTTTCTACATTTATACAGGGCCGTCCAAAGGCCTATGCGGGCTGTGCGACCGCACAGGGCCCCCAAATTCCAAGGGGCCCCCGATTTTGGGCCAGTGTCTAGTGTATTTTTCGTGTTGGGCCCTTTTATCACAACTAGCACAGACATAGGCCTGCCCAGCTAGTCCCTGACTCTCTCAAATTGGGCCAGCCCCTCAATCTCCCAAAATAAGCCTTTCCTTAATCCCGATCGGCACAGCCCGCCGATCGCGATCTATCGATCTAGCCCCGCGCGGTCTGCTCGGAAGAGAAAAAAGGGCCCTCACGGAGCTGAACCGACAAAGTGCGGCGGCGGCGGCGGCGCACGGAGACGGAGCGTCGTTGTCACTTTGCTTCCTGCCCGGAGAAACAACCCGCTGCACTGCCCGCATGAAGAATTCATTCCACAGTTTTTTTTGTCGCCGGTATCCGATCCGAGGCCTAGGTGAGGACATCCGCGATCTGTCCACAAGGTGTGCTCAAACTGATTCCCTATTTAATTTAGTATTTTGTCCTGTTGAATGATTAGTGTGCATACGCTTCAGTTTATCAATCCATTTGTTTAGAGAAGATATATAGTACTACTAGGCTAGTTGACCAAGTTGTCACACACCAATTTCCAAGCTAGTTGCTCGTTTCAAATTTAGAGTACAGTTTTTTTATCTTGGTACTGTATAAGCCTATAATTTATGGAGTGTTTGAATTCATTCTTTTTTCTTTTTATAAGAAAACATCTATTCTAGAATTTTTAGGGCCTTATTTTGCATTTCGCACCGGGCCCCCAAATTCCTGGAGACGGTCCTGCGTTTATATGTGTGCAACGCAACCGCCATTGTCATGCAAATAGTACGCAGGCTAAATGTGTGATTTAGTACGCAAGCTAAACTGAATGTTTGCTTGCATATTTGTTCAAATACGGTCAGTGGTACAATTGTTTGTCAGTGTGCAATTCCTAGTAGCTAAACTGAAGCTTGCTCTCTTTTAAAGATCAGCCACAAAAAAAATACTTGACCATTATTTTTCTGCGAAGCATATTTAGTTCAGTCCACATGTTAGGATTACACCTGACTCCTTTTTTAGGTAAACATAGGTGTCGTAGCCTATTGCAGTATCTGTTTAGTTTTAGGATTTTAACCATAGCAGAAAACAACATATGCGAACCCCTATTGTATACCACAAAATGTTTCATAGCATGCATGAACCGCAACACAAGCGATGTCTTTTGAATTGACTTGTTTTCACCAAGTACACTATTACATATATGACTGCCGGTACATGTATATGTAATAATGCTTGTTTCTTAGACCTTTGGACTCGAAGGCAACTCATAAATTTTAATACATTGTATTATTTCAAAGATTGCTGAAACATATGAGTTCTTTTGTAGGGACAAATGGTAGAAAGTAGCAAGTCCACTGGCTGATTGAAGATGTTCTCGAGATTGCTTTTGTTGAGAACATGGATGGCACATTTTGTTCATACGGAAGTTGATTTGGTTTGGCAATTGAAGAGTTGGTCTTCCATAATATTCTGTAGCAGTAGCAGTCCAGTGAACAAGCACTTGGTCTCTTATGAACTTTGGCCATTATGTTTGTAACATGCCTCTCTTGTATATGTGACTTGTGCATTTCCATAATGGTTGTAGCTAACTTGAGTGAAGAAAACTAATGAATCTTCTATATATATTGAATGAACACATTGGTCAACGATATCTTGTGATGAATAGAAGAGTGCAATTGTTTGTATGTATTGCATATTGAACATGAGTTTAATATTATGAATGTAATTGCATTCAAAATATTGTGCATTTGCATTTGTGCTGAAATGTAGAACACTGGCAACAAATGTGTCGGTAGAAGTATCTGACGTCACACAAACTGTCGGCATAGCGCATTGATAGACAAACTGTCGGCGTAGAAATGCACGTCGCACAATCTGTCGGCATATCACACTAACAGATGATCTGTCGGCATAGAGTTGTCTGTTGGTGTAGAAATGTCTGTCGGTGTAGATCTCACAAATGGCGTCATACTGTCTGCCGGCCTAGATTTATCTGTCGGCAAAGACCTTTCCCGGCAGGACTATAGGCGACAACTCCTTTCTGTCGGGAAAGGTCTTTGCCGACATTAATTGTGTCGCCTTAGGTGACCTTTGCCGACAGATTCTTTGACGCTGTTTTGAGTGCCGTGGTGTAGTGTCCCACTTGATTCAAGCAATTGTAGTACCTAGACAATCTGAGCACATGCTCACTAGTTGAGTTATTCTCCTCCATCTTGTAGGCAAAGTACTGTCAGAGGTCTCGTACCTCTCGACTTGGGCATGAGTCTGAAATACCAATTTCAGCTTTTAGAACATCTCATATACTCCGTGACATTTCAAAACATTTTTGAAGTCCTGGTTCTAAGCCGTAAAGCGTGGTGCATTAAACTATCAAGTAGTCATTATACCGAGCTTTGACAAACGTTCATAACGTCTGCATCTGCTCCTGGAATAGGTTCGTCACACCCGATCATCACATGGTGTCTCGGCACGATGAACTGTCGCAACAGTGCATACTCGGGGAGAACACTTATACCTTAAAATTTAGTGAGAGATCATCTTATAATGCTATCGCCGAACTAAGCAAAATAAGATGCATAAAGGATAAACATCACATACAATCAAAATATGTGACATGATATGGCCATGATCATCTTGCGCCTTTGATCTCCATCTCCAAAACACCGTCATGATCTCTATCGTCACCGGCATGACACCATGATCTCCATCATCTTGATCTCTATCAACGTGTCATCACATGGTCGTCTCACCAACTATTTCTATCGCATAGCGATAAAGTAAAGCAATTGTACGGCGCTTGCATCTTATGCAATAAAGAGACAACCATAAGGCTCCTGCCAGTTGCCGATAACTTTAACAAAACATGATCATCTTATACAACAATTTATATCTCATCACGTCTTGACCATATCACATCACAACATGCCCTGCAAAAATAAGTTAGACGTCCTCTATTTTGTTGTTGCAAGTTTTACGTGGCTGCTACGGGCTGAGCAAGAACCATTCTTACCTACGCATCAAAAACAACAACGCGGTATAGTGATTGCTTTTTGATCTTTAGAAAGAACCATGTTCATTGAATCCGATTCAACAAAAGTTGGAGAAACAGACACCCACTAGCCACCTGTGTGCGAAGCACATTGATAGAACCAGTCTCACGTGAGCGTACGCGTAATGTCGGTCTGGGCCGCTTCATCCAACAATACCGCCGAATCAAGAATCAACTAGTGACAGCAAGCAATATGTATATACCCACGCCCACAACTCCTTTGTGTTCTACTCGTGCATATAACATCTACGCATAAACCTGGCTTGGATGCCGCTGTTGGGGAACGCAGTAATTTCAAAAAAAGCCTACGCACACGCAAGATCATGGTGATGCATAGCAACGAGAGGGGAGAGTGTCGTCCACGTACCCTCGTAGACCGTAAGCGGAAGCATTATGAGAACGTGGTTGATGTAGTCGTACGTCTTCATGATCCGACCGATCCAAGTACCGAACGTACGGCACCTCCGAGTTCAGCACACATTCAGCTCGATGACGTCCCACGAACTCCGATCCAGCAGAGCTTTGAGGGAGAGTTTCGTCAGCACGACGGCGTGATGACGGTGATGATGATGCTACCGACGCAGGGCTTCGCCTAAGCACCGCTACGATATGACCGAGGTGGATTATGGTGGAGGGGGGCACCGCACACGGCTAAAAAATCAACTTATCAATTTGTGTGTCCTCTAGGGTGCCCCCCTCCCCACGTATATAAAGGAGGGAGGGGAGGCCGGCTGGCCTCTCTAGGCGCGCCAAAGGGGAGGAGGAATCCTCCTAGTAGGAGTAGGATTCCTCCTTTCCTAGTCCTACTAGAAGGGGGAAGGAAGGAGAGGGGGGAGAAGGAAAGAGGGGGCGCAGCCCCTCCCCTAGTCCAATTCGGACTAGGCCCATGGGGGGCGCGCGGCTGGCCCTCGTGGCTTCTTCTCTTTTTCCCTTAAAGCCCACTAAGGCCCATATGTACTCCCGTATTCCCGTAACTCCCCCGGTACTCCGGAAAATACCCGGATCACTCGGAACCTTTTCGATGTCCGAATATAGCCTTCCAATATATCAATCTTTACGGCTTGATCATTTCGTGACTCCTCGTCATGTCCCTGATCTCATCCGGGACTCCGAACAACCTTCGGTAGATCAAAAAACGTAAACTCGTAATATCGATTGTCACTGAACTTTAAGCGTGCGGACCCTACGGGTTCGAGAACTATGTAGACATGACCGAGACTCGTCTTCGGTCAATAAACAATAGCGGAACCTGGATGCCCATATTGGCTCCTACATATTCTACGAAGATCTTTATCGGTCAAACATCATAACATATGTTGTTCCCTTTCTCATCGGTATGTTACTTGCCCGAGATTCGATCATCGGTATCTCAATACCTATCTCAATCTCGTTACCGGCAAGTCTCTTTACTCGTTCTGTAATACATCATCCCGCAATTAACTCATTAGTTGCATTGCTTGCAAGGCTTATAGTGATGTGCATTACCGAGAGGGCCCAGATATACCTCTCCGACAATCGGAGTGAAAAATCCTAATCTCGATCTATTCCAACTCAACAAGTACCATCGGAGACACCTGTAGAGCACCTTTATAATCACACGGTTACATTGTGACGTTTGGTAGCACAGAAAGTGTTCCTTCGGTATTCGAGAGTTGCATAATCTCATAGTCAGAGGAACATGTATAAGTCATGAAGAAAGCGGTAGCAACAAACTAAACGATCATCGTGCTAAGCTAACGGAATGGGTCAAGTCAATCACATCATTCTCTAATGATGTGATCCCATTAATCAAATGACAACTCATGTCTATGGCTAGGAAACTTAACCATCTTTGATTCAACGAGCTAGTCAAGTAGAGGCATACTAGTGACACTCTGTTTGTCTATGTATTCACACATGTACTAAGTTTTCGGTTAATACAATTCTAGCATGAATAATAAACATTTATCATGATATAAGGAAATAAATAATAACTTTATTATTGCCTCTAGGGCATATTTCCTTCAACCTATACCCGGCAGACGTCCTGATTGGGACCTCAGGTCTTAGATGTTAAGTTTGGCTGCGAGATCTGTTTGGTACTAGGACTATCATCATCCCTTCATCACTTGGATAGGAGTAGCGACACTTTTGTTGCCTAGACGGTGGCTTCAGTCTTACTGTTGTATGACTTTGTAAGGTTTTGTGTGAATAATTAATAAAATGGCTGCATGCATCGTCCAGATGCAGAGGCCGGGGGTCCTCCTTCATTTCTAAAAAATTAATATGATCTTTATGATGCGCCCTTGAAGAATGTATAACTGCTATGAATACAAGAGAATTGTGTTACACGTTGAACAAGTTTGCATATATATTACGTTCTTCACATCAAGTCTCATGTAGATGTTCTATGTCCGAGGAGCACATCGATTTCTTGGTGCATAAAATATTTCCGAAGCCATGCACATATGGCTATATAATGTGCAGAGGGGCACAGATTCATGCAAAGTATTTCCATAATCGGACATGGCTATATAAGTTGCAGAAGGGGCCCAAATCTCCCGCGGAATATTTCTTGAAGTTAAAATGGAGTTCACAAAAGTCATGAAGACGCCCACAAAGAGTCTATGATGATAGGGAAGATCGCCAAGAATGTCATGGGGACTAGCAAGTGGCAAGCTGTTGCCCTCCTTTCCTCGATGAGTACCTTACCCCGGACATCACCAATAAGCATCACCAATGCTCCTCAAGTGCCTATCAAGGCTTCAAGAACGTCGACAAGACAAAGACATAAAAACAAGTACCTCAGACTAAGTTTATTGATCAGCACAAAGAAGACTTTGATGACTCAGACTCTAAGGGACTCTTGTTGTGATAATGGCTTCGATCCTACTTTAGGCTATATAAGGCACCTCATGGACAAGTAACTCATCCACTCCCACTTTAATAAACTCAACGGGAGGGGTCATTCTCCCCCTCTCTAGAGGAAGGCTTGATTGGAGGTTGAGAATGAGAGTACAAAAGACCTAGCTAGTAAGGCTCGGACTAGTCAAGAGTCGTGGGTATACTTTGTTGATAGATGTTTCTTGAACACCAACTATCACTTTACTACTAAAGTATTTAACAATAATTATGGTAGGAATGCGACATGTTGTGAGCTGCAACCCACCGCAGCGGGCGGCCTCTTCCTCCTCGGCATCGACCTAGGCGAACTGTTGCCAAGGATGTTCCTCACGGCAGAGCGCCACAACCACGCCGTTGAACTCTGGGCCCATGCGACTTCGCTGCGGACAATGAATTCGCCCCGCTCGACATATCGTCAGGCGTGGTGCAGGCCTGATGGCCCTAGTACCACTATTGAGCCATTGTAAAGAAAAACAATAATCTTCATAGTTTCATGAATACCAAGTACCACTTACGTCAGATCAACGTATGCGTGCGGCATGATACTCAAGTGAGTACAGCAATTACCGTCGAGGAGAAACTTTACATGCTGCTTTCCTGCCTGCGAGGTTCCCAAATTTACATCACGTACGTGTCTATCAAAGTGCTGTGCGCCGACAGAAGCTTGTCCTAGATGCATTGCGACCTTTCTGTTTGGCGGGTACCTCGATCTGGGACGCGTTGGCGTTCAGCGGCCCTGCCCCGGAGCGCATCAACGGGCGCCTTGCCATGGTAGGCTTCGTGACGGCGCTTGCGGTGGAGGCAGGGCGCGGCGACGGGCTCCTCTCGCAGCTCGGCAGTGGCACCGGGCAGGCGTGGTTCGCCTACTCTGTGGCGGTGCTAACCATGGCGTCGCTGGTGCCACTGCTCCAGGGCGAGAGCTCCGAGGGCAGAGCCGGCGCCATCATGAACGCCAACGCGGAGCTTTGGAACGGTCGCTTCGCCATGCGCTCGGTCTCGTCGCGCTCGCCGCCATCGAGATCATCACCGGCGCGCCCTTTATAAACGTGTAAACTAGCTTTGTTGTCTCGACCGGATAACACAACATGTAGCTAGTACTAGTAGGGCATGTAAATGATGAGAGCTGATCACCCTTGTATTCTTTGCAGTACTACTGACTAAAGACTGTTCATAAAAATGGTGATAGTACAAGACATTGGTGGAAGAGTTTGCTGTATCGGCTAGGACTCGTTCGTGTACATACGGGGTGCATGGTCAGGATTTACATTATGGTTAGTTTGGTTGTGGTAGACTTGATCCATACAAAAACTATACAAGACATAGATCAAATCCTACACTAACCGAACCAGAATATACAACAACTCCTAACAAACTATACACGCACGGAATACATAAAACATCCCCCTTGTATGATGTTGCCTGCTGATTTATCAGTGGGCGGCCGTTGCTCCTAAAAAAATATCTAAGTTGAGATTGCATCAAAAAACTTCTTGTTGTTTGACTATCAAGGGCTTTGTAAGCCCATCTGCAACTTGATCGCCTTGGGTATAGAATGAATGTTGAGTAACTTGTTTTCTGCTCTTTCTTTGACAAAGTGATAGTCTACTACAATAGACTTGGTTCTAGTATGAACCATAGGATTTGTCGACAAATAATTGGCATCAATATTATCACACCTACTTGTGGGTGATAAACACCAAGCTCTTGTAACAATGATTGAAGTTTCAAAAAAAATGTAACAATGATTGAACCCAAATCACTTTTTTTTTGCGGGGAATGGAGTGTAACAATGCTCCAAAAATTACTTTTGTTGTTGCATTTGCAAGAGACCTATATTTTGCTTCTGTGTTGAATCTTGATATTATATGTTGTTTTCTTGCACTCCATGATACAAGATCATTTTTGGAGCATAGACTTTTCGGTCACGATTTCCACGCGTCATTCCATAATAAAACTTTACAAGCACTCAAGCATTTGTCAATGTTTGCCAAAAAAATCAGAATTTTATTATTTATTATTGTTTTCATTTTTTTTACTGTTGACACGAGCTACGAAATATTGTGTCCATCCCAATCTCTCCTACACACAAAAAGAATTGTAAGGTTCTGTCTTCCACTTCATCCTTCGTTTAATTTTAAGTACATTCCTCCCTCCCTCTCTCTGCTTTGATTCTTTTCTCCCACCTTTGGTTTTTTTCATTAGTTTTCCTTGAAAACAGCCTTAAATGTCTTGGCCTTTTTTTGAATTGCCAAATTATTATTTGTAAACCAATAAGTTTTTACCAAATAAATGATTACCAGATAACATCTTAAATTTTATTTAGGTACATAAATCATGGACAGGATTTAGTAAACATTTACTTACACAATCATATTAATATGAACATGTAAATCACAGGTTAACGTGCTAGAATATTTATATCATGTTGCAACGCATGAGCAATTATCTACTCTCTGTGTCCGGAAGTACTTGTCCCTCAAACAGATGTATCTAGAGGTAGTTGCCGAAAAAGGTTTTCGCCCTGCTTTATATATAAAGCACTGATCCAGTTACATCCAACCTCATACAATCCCACACCAACACACACAGGGCAAGATACAAGAATGTTGGGAACAGCTACACCACCCAACACAACTCCAAGCCATCTACAGGAAGGAAGAGAGAGCGCCGCTTGAAGTCGCCGGAGGCCTCAACCATGAACGAACCATAGCGAAGAGTCGGAGCTGTGCACGACGAACCGATTGCTCCAAGGTGGAGCCTTCAACAAGGTCATGGCACCTAAGTACCACCACCGCCCGATCAAGGTTTCCCCCGGAGCAACACGGAGGAGGAAGAGGAGCCACGGCGACGCCTTCAAGAAGGATAGGACGCCCGTAGGCGCTGCCCCCGCCGACCTAGCAAAGCCAGAAAGAGTTTTCACCCGGCAAGCCCTCTTCTCCTCCAAGCCGGAGTGCCGCAAGCACGCTGCAAAACCACCGCCACCGACCGTCGTACCCAAACTACCACGCCGCCAGCACGACCATGGTAACCGGCCAACATCCAAGCCGCGAGCTCCGCACACGAGCATCGCGCCTCCCACCACTGAGGCCGCTGCCCCGACATCGAGACCACCCCTCGACCGCCGCCGCCGCACACCGACATCGTCAACCGGTGAAGGGGCAGCAAAGACCTCTCTTTTCGCCCGAAACAAGCTCCTTTGGCAGGAGCAGCCGGCAGTCAGATCTGGGCAGGGAAAACGCCGACGACCAGCCGTGCTGCAGCCACCCGAGACGCCCGATCTGGCCCCTCCAAATCCCGATGACGGGGAGTCCGGGAGGCACCCCTGCCTCCCCCCTCACGACGCCCTTGCCACCCACCAGCCAGCCGAGCCAAACCAAAGCACAAGAGGAGCCGCCACCAGCAGCCGATTCATGCGCCACGACGGCCGTAGAGGAGTCGAGCATACCGCTGCCGTGCCGCCACCTCCGCCAGCCCGCACCGGAGAAGAGAGGCAGCCGCCCGCGACCTGTGCCGACCGCAGCCCTTGCCACCGGAGGAGAAGACGGCCGACCGCCGCCGCCGCCCCAGGCACACACCGCCATCGTGTCGCCCGTCGCGCGGTCGCTGCAGACGAACCGCCGTGGTGCCCGGCGTCAGCGCCGCGCCTGGCCCAGGGTGTTGACCCGCGCCAACCCCACCACGCGGGAGGACGAGGATGCCCCGCCGCCGCCGCCGCCGACCGGCCTTTGCCCGGCCGAGCCCCCTGGCGGCGGCGATGGAGGAGGGAGGAGGGGAGGGGAGACCAGCAGCGCGATCTAGGGTTCCCTTCCCGTCACCATGCGGGCGCGACACGGGAGGGAGGAGGGAAGGTTCTTTTTTTCAACCTTGGACTGTATATGTCTGAAGCCATCTAGACGTAGTTCACAAATGAAAAAAAAAACTAAACCCTTCGCCAAGAGAAGATTTGACTTAAGAGTTACCTTGTTTTAGAAGGGGCAATAATTCACTTCCTTGTTATGGACAGGGGTCCAGTTATCTGTATGCAGGGGAGAAACCATCTGACTTCAGCACTCCTTGGCTCCTTTCCTCTTGTATCAGTAAGAGGAAATAAAGTCATAGTAGTGACATCAGTCCATAGGACTTCTTCTCCCAAGTTGGACATGTGCATTTTCCTGAGAAGTGAACCAAACTAAAGTACATACCTGTTGGGGTAAAGAATATCACACTGAGCCAATCATAACTTCAAAGACCATTTCAAAGTCTGTCAATCATCACACATAGAGCATTTCACTAATACATCCAAGTCAACCATCACAAGAGCCAATAGAGAAGACGTCCAGTGGAAGCCTCTGACCTGCTATGAGGGAACAACGCGTCAATGGGATCATTCCATCATTCAATAGGAGGCAAGTAAATTTCAACTTAAGTTACATTTTTTTTATGAGATAACTACCATTAGTTAGTGTAGTCAACAACTGAGACAGATGTTGAGTGCCTCCTCAAATGTCTTGATAACCAAGTGTAAGGAGAGTCTGCAAACCTCACGGCTCAGCAGATGGAGCTCGCATGTAGAGTCATCCTGCTCCTCTTGCTGCCCATCAACCTTGCTGTCGCCCAAAATACTTCGAGCGAAGAAGCACAGGAGCTCCATGTTGGGGTTATCCTTGACTTGGGGTCCACTGTTGGCAAAATGGCACGGACCAGCATTTCACTGGCTATGGAGGACTTCTATGATGTTCATCGGAACTATAGCACCAAGCTTGTCCTCCACATCAGAGATTCCATGAGTGATGATGTCCAAGCTGCATCTCAAGGTACATGTTCTCAACTGTTAGTCATAGGCCACTGCATCCGTTTCGGACCCAAAAAAAAAGGCCACTGCATCAGCTCATTCTGCTATGCTGCTGAAATAATGGACTATTTGCACACTCTGTTCATCAACTGTGCATCTTAGATTATGGGTGAACCAACATGAAGAAGAGCTCTGCCTACAAGCATTATTGCGACGTGAAACCTGATGTACTAAAACACAGTAGAAAAAAGAAAGGTCAACAAAACCATGGAAATCAAGAAACTAAAAATATTCATATTCCGGCCCCTAGTCGCTTCACTTGTTGTGGAGAGAAGCAAGTAAACATGACCCACTTAATGACAACTGAATCATACCTACAAGTACAATTAGGAAGCAACTGAGCATCACATAACATTACTATTAAGACCAATTAGATTTCCACATCACATCAAACTGTTCCAAAGATAATGTCCAGGAATTATTGCATCAGGACCACAGGTGCCAGTTTTTTTGATGTGTTAATGAGCACACTGTTGCCAGTTCTTCCAGTAATATCTACCAAGGAAAAAGAGGGCCAGTAACACAAATGCAGAAACTAGGAAAACTATGAATACCCGCAAACCACGGAAGCAGTGATATAGCAGCTATCCTAATGTCTGGACGAAACAACTATATATCCTTGTCACTTGCAGTACTATTCTGAAATATAAAGCACCATATGTTTCATAATATATATTTACATTCCACTCTGTGCACAAAGAAGTAATATTTCAGAGCCATCAAGAGGAAGCAACACAAATATAATATGAGATAAATTATCGCAAATTGGAAATCAGGCAACTATTTTTGTAGGTAATCACCTATTTCGCTCTTCTAGATACTGTTCATACATGTAAGTGGCAACATTTCTGAAAACACACAGCTCCGGCAGATGGATTATCTGTAATTATTTGGGATTTATGCATATTATGAATTTCATTCAATGTGCGATGTTCAACTAAAGTTTGTCTCGATGTGCAATTATACAGCTATTGACCTGCTAGAGAATTACAATGTAGAAGTCATCATTGGTCCTCAGAAATCTTCGCAAGCTATATTTATCTCAAAACTTGGAAACAAAAGTCATGTCCCAGTCATATCCTTCACGGCAACAAGCCCATCCCTATCATCTAAAACTCTTCCATATTTTGTGCGAGCAACAATAAATGACTCGGCACAGGTAAATTGCATTGCCTCCATAGTTAAAACCTACGGGTGGAGAGAGGTGGTGTCTATCTATGAAGACACTGAATATGGTAGAGGTATCATACCATACCTTGTTGATGTGCTACAAGAAGTTGATGCACGTGTTCCCTACCAAAGTGTGATCCCTTTGTCAGCAACCAGTGAACAAATTACTCTAGAACTCTATAAGCTGATGACAATGCAAACGACGGTCTTTGTTGTACATATGTCATTTACCTTGGCCTCCCTCTTCTTTATAAAGGCAAGAGAAGTAGGGATGATGAACAAAGGATATGCATGGATCATGACAGATGGAGTAACCAATCTAATAGATTCACTGAATCCTTCTGTCCTAGAATCATTGAATGGTGCCTTAGGTGTTGAGTTTTATGTTCCCAAAACCAAGGAACTTGATGAGTTTGCCATGAGATGGAATATGAGGTTCCAGATTGACAACCCAACCGATCCACCATTGAAATTGAACATCTTTGGACTACGGGATATGATACAATCTGGGCAGTAGCACATGCCGCAGCAAAAGTTGGACTTGCAAATGCCACATTTCAGAAACCAGGTGCCACAAGAAATTCAGTAAGTTTGGAAACCTTGGAAACATCTAATAATGGTCCAAAACTGTTGCAAGCAATCCTGCAGAATAAATTTAGAGGCCTCAGTGGCAATTTTGACCTTTCAAATAGGCAGCTGCAAATTTCAACATTTCGAATAATAAATGTAGTAGGGAAAGGATGGAGAGATATTGGATTTTGGACAGCACAAAATGAACTCTCGCAGCAATTAAATAAAACCAGACGAGCAACAACACATCTAAATCCAGTTATCTGGCCAGGAGAGTCCATAGAAGTACCCCGAGGTTTTGAGATTCCTATAAGCGGGAAGAAACTTCAAGTTGGTGTGTGCACAAGTGGATATCCAGAATTTGTGAAGGTCGAAAAGGATCATATCACAGGTGCAACTAAAGCAATCGGTTTTTCAGTGGATGTATTTGAAGAGGCAGTTAAGAGACTTCCTTATGCAGTCCCTTATGAATATGTACTATTTAGTACCAAGGATGACGGAAGTATGGAAGATTACAATGATTTTGTCTACCAAGTTTATCTTAAGGTATGAAAGATTTCAAGTCCTATGTATTCCCAACTTGATTTTCTTTAGTTATTAGTAACAGTTAAGGCCTTGAAGCATGAAACCAAACTTGCACACATACATCTTGAGGTACGAAAGATTTCAAGTCATGTGTATTTCCTACTTGATTTTCTTTAGTTAGTATAAACAGTTGAGGCCTACCCAACTTGTTTGGGATAAAAGGCTTCGTAAGTAAGTAAGTAAGTAAGTAAGTAAGTATAAACAGTTGAGGCCTTGAAGCATAAAGGTGAACTTTTTCCTACTATAAAGGTTAACTTGCACACATGCCATTTAAAAAAGGTTTCCACACAATACTATAAAGTATAAACCCATTGTTGTCATCCTTCTTCACTACTTTTGAGGACGTTTTCATTCCCAAAAAAAAAGGGCCCTGTTCATATATGCTAGTCTCATCGTCAATTTATAGTAGTTCTCATTAGCAACCAACCTAAGCATGTGAATGATTTTTGCAGTATGCAGAACCAGTCATGGACTTATGGTAGTAATAAACTTTGAATACCAAGGGAAACCCCTATTGGATGGCAGAAGATAGTATAGACAATTAATTTACTGAGTGCCAACCTTATTTAGTTTTCCATATTCCAAAATTCTTTTTTTAACCAGGCATATTTCAAATTATTTTCTATCTGCTCAGCTAATGATTCTTTTTTTTGGCCTTCACAGAAATATGATATAGTAATTGGAGATATAACAATAAGGTATAACAGAACATTCTACGCTGACTTCACTCTGCCATACACAGAATCAGGAATAGCAATGGTCGTTCCAGTCAGGGATAGCATAAACAAGAATACATGGATTTTCTTGAAGCCGCTAGAACCTGGAATGTGGTTTGGAAGCATCGTATTCTTTATCTACACTGGTGTGGTCGTATTAATATTGGAGTTTCTAGGCAATAACGAGAACGTCCGTGGACCAATTCCCAGACAGTTGGGGATTATGATCTTTTTCTCCATATTTGAAGAGAGTTGAGTACACTTACCGTGATAAATCCATTTCCCATGTTGGTGCATAAAATAGAGCATTTAGTATCAAGCTAAGAGATCTGAATGGGAAGACGGTTATAGAAGCCTGATGTAACTAAAACAGCTCCACAATTAACAAATGGAGAATGCATCAGAAATTTCTCAAAACACATTTGGGTAACATTGCATTTCTAAAAATGTGATAGCTCATTACAACACTGTAGTAGATATTACTAGATATTTCATATGCACTAAATAGAGGAGAACAAAGTAATTATCATATACTTTTAACAAAATTATTATGATATCTATGTTGTGGTTTTCAACTTCAGCCTCGAGCTGGCAAAAGTATAACTAAAATTTATTTTCTCGTAACTTTTGCAGAAGAGCTTGTGCAACGCTTTCTGTCCCGGATAGTTTTGATCATTTGGTTGGTTTTCCTGATGGTACTTACATCAAGTTACACTGCAAGCTTGACATCAATGCTAACTGTACAGCAGCTTCAGCCAACTGTAACAGATGTGCATGAGCTCCTAAAAAGTGGAGAATATGTAGGATATCATCGTGGCTCCTACGTCAAGGGACTTTTGGAAGAACTTGGTTTTGACAGGTCGAAGATCAAGCCCTATAATTCCCCTGATGATTTTCACAATGCACTTTCAAGAGGAAGCAACAATGGTGGTATTGCTGCACTTGTGCATGAGGTTCCATACATTAAACTATTTCTGGCAAATCACTGCAAAGGGTACACTATGGTGGGACCAATTTATAAAGCTGCAGGTTTTGGATATGTAAGTTGCACTGCATTAAATGCGCTTTCGCACAATATCCTTCTAGAAAAAGTAAACCTAAGTTAACCAATTTGTTTCCCCAGATAAAAATTAATGCCGGCTAGCAATCACGTCAGATACGTTTGAACATCCTATAATCATGTTGGTCTAAAATAAGCTACAAAATTATTATGCCTATGCCTAATAATAAACTTGCGTAGCCAGATGGATTACTGAAATGTTCTTTCACTAGCGTTGATACTAAGTCCAATTATGCTTGTAAGTTATACTTTTACTTGCATCAGACAAGACAAGATACGGTGGTGTCTGTTCTCCATTTGGTAAATGAATCAATAACGTGGTCATATTTCTTACACAGGCATTATCAAAGGGAAATCCCTTGATTGGAGATATCTCCAAGGCAATCCTCAACGTAACTGGGGGTGATACTATGATTCAGATTGAGAAGAAATGGATTGGAGATCGAAACAATTGCCAGAACTTGGGCCCAGTAACTGGTTCAAGCAGACTCACATTTGCCAACTTCAGGGGATTATTTATCCTTACTGGAGTTGCTTCAACTTCTTCCCTTTTGATAGCATTGATAATTTATTTCTACAAAAAGAAGCGCAAGTCAACAGAGATTGTGTTAGACAATGAGAATCGACCAGAAGAAAGTGGAATAAATGAGGAAAATAGTGAGGCCCAAGAAGTAAATCAAGGAGATGAACAAAATACACAGCAAGCAAGCCAGGGTGAAAGTGGGCTAGAAGAACAAAGCAGTTTAGAAGTGGTATCTGAGACAACTGACAGACAAGCATTGTTATGCCCAACAATGGGCCAACTGTCGTTTTCAGGGGTAAAATAGAAAAAAATACTAGCCTGTAAGTGGAACTCATCTGACGTTCAGCACATTTTTAGCTCCCTGTTATCTCAGCAAGCTCCCTAAGCTAATATGTTCAACCCTGGAAATTAGCATTCTTGAGCTACATGTGTAATATAAATAGTCATTTGTGCCAGGGTTTAAACTTGTAAACAATTAGAACTGCAGAATCTCATTTTATTTGACTGACTACCAATCTCCTGTATTGCTCAAGTATAGCTTGATTAAACCCCCAAAGGCAAGCTCATCTAATTGGATTCATCGTGCATTTCCAAACTGCTTCTTTATGATCCCTGCAATTTCAACAATTTATATATGTAACTGGCACATGTTTTTACAAGTGATGTGGTGTCATGAGATATTGATTGAATGCTACTCATCCTCTAAGAGATTGATAAGCCAATAGCATATCCAGACAGAACAGGTTATTACAGTGAGATGGTGAATGATAGCATGCATCCTAGCTGAAATGGTAACCTAGTAGATGCATACCTTCTTACAGGAACTTTAACCTTGACAGTGGAAACCTTCTAGCTGATCAGTGTTGAAGATAACTGTCTTGCTCAAGCTGTTAGCCTTAATTCCATTTGCCGATTTACTCTTCCACGTTTCTGATCCTTCATGATATGAATCCCCTTTTGAACTTTCTACTTGTCAAACACTTAAGTTTTCAAGCCAACATACATTAAAAAAATGACGCATGTTTATGCTATGTAATACGCATACAAAGATAAATCCAAAGTTTAGAAAGAGCGATGATTATATGGCAAATCATTATATATTCTCCACAAATTCAGGTGCATTATAGGAAGGGGAGCCTTGGCGCAGTGGTAAAGCTGCTGCCTTGTGACCATGAGGTCACGGGTTCAAGTCCTGGAAACAGCCTCTTACAGAAATGTAGGGAAAGGCTGCGTACAATAGACCCAAAGTGGTCGGACCCTTCCCCAGACCCTGCGCAAGCGGGAGCTACATGCACTGGGGCTGCCCTAAATTCAGGTGCATTATAGAGTACTGGTTGCTACTGAATTCATCAGCCTCATGATATTGTACAGCGTTGTGCAGCTTGTGCTCCTGCGACTTACCAAAAGTTTTATCTAATACTACTCTCCTACAAAGTATTAAGTTTATCCCTCCATGTTAAGTAGCTACACCTGTTTTGGTTTGCAGCACTGGGGAGAAGGGCTGCATTGTCAACAATGATGTTGGAATTTTCATCGATTTTGTATGACACATCAATGCCTTCCAGATGAAGGTGATAGACTACGATCGAGCAGGAGTCAGCGGCTTGGTAATCTTCTTTGTTTCTGCAATCCTTATCAGCTTTGCTACCACAATCATCCGCCTTGCTTTCAATGGTCACCTGGTGAGGGCGGAGTCGCTGAGACAATGATCTGATGTCCCAGGAGAGCACCTCCTTGATCAGGTCCTGAAACTCGTCTGCTGAGGCATAGAGTGCCTGCTTTTGCTGAAACAAATTAAGTTTCATGAACTTCAAGTCAGAAACTGGCTTTACAGTATATTGACCAAAATAACAACATTTGGTAGAGAGTATACAAAGAAGATACAAAATTTTCTGAACAACAAGAACACTTACTACATGCGCCCAGCAATTGGAAAGTGAAGAAATGAAGTGCTCAGAAAAGTGGATAGACTCCACAGCTAATGCACCATCAACCTGCTTGAACAAAATATCCAGCATTACTAGATGGCAAATAATCCAGGAGTAAGCTGATTGGAACATAGCCATAAGAGGTCCACAAGTGCCCCTGCCGCCATCAAGGTTATATGTAGCAAGTAAACTATATGTGATACTTTGACAAAAGCACAAAAACTGAACTTTTGGCCTATAAACGATAAATAAGATACATCTATTGGATTTTCAAGATACTGAGCTTCCTCTAAGTAATAGTATCAAAGTAGAGAAGTTTGTAAGAGAAAAAAAGTGTAAAACTGCCTAAAGGGTGAAGAATAAATATTTCCGGTCATGTAGGGATGTTTAGGTAAGAGAAAACATCATCTGAATACAGAAGAGTAGCTATAAACATATACAATCTCGAAGGAGTACAAAATAAGCATGTTCTGAAGAACAAACAGAAAAATAAATGAACTGTAAAGATCAAGAGAGTAATGGATGGAGTAACATGCCATATAGTATGTACCTCTAACCAATTAGGAATAGTCGCGCCTTCAACGCTATCAGAATATGGCAGATATGGTTTAATATCAAGTACAGGCTGTAGATGGAGGTGCAATATATTAGGAAGAGTTCGCAACTAACATTGCTGAATTTGTTCAAATCAGTTGTATAATGTTGGGGAACATAAGCACTTAATGCAGTACCGTGCCATCAACCAAATCTACTCCAGAAAGCAAAATTGCATGTCCATCCACTGCCTCCACCTAGAAAAGGCTCAAGTAAAAGTTAAGACATAAAAAATCTCAAGGCATAATAGAATTCTAAGCAAGAATGACCAAAATAGGCAATAATCTAATTTAATAAAATATTGCACACTGTGGTCTATCCTACAAGGTTATACTTATACAGAGGCATGTGATTCAGTTCTCGTCAATATCCAATCAGGCGCATTAGTTACTTTTCTTATAGTTGAAGTGACAGTTTAGCATGTATTGCAGCATTGGTCAGAATACAACCTCTCCAGATAGCATCTCTGTGTGGACACCTGTAGTGCAAAAGATGTCCTTCCACACAATGTAAGCAACAAACTGATAATTATTATCTTTCAGATTACTTTCTACAAGTTCCACAAATGCTAGCAGTCCTAAATCTAAGTACATTTATATGTCATGGCCCATCAATATATGTTCCAAATAGCTATAGTATTCGGATATATACATTGTGCTGTTTCTGAGTGACACCTCCACTCCATCCTTATGCGACACAGGCTATAGATAATTAGGGACAATAAAATAAGAAGAAAAGGCTGGGTCCCAGAAAGATACTTATTACTTACCTTTGCTACACTGAGTCCAATTGGATTAGGTCGATGCGGAGTTCTAGTCGCCAAAACCCCCATCTTGCGTCTCTATGCTAGAAGAATCAGCCATATATACATCCAAACTGGCAGTTCGGTTTGGAGTACCATATAGTACCGACTAAAAAAGTCTAACAAAATCGTCATCCATCTTTCAATCGTCACTTTTTTTGAACTTTCTCCACGCGTGGCCTCCCAACCTCTATATGTGAACAGTGAGTATGAAGGCCTCGTTTGGAGCTTGCTTCAACCCAACTGTTAGAATTGTGTCGAATATTATTGTACAAGTTAGGTTACAGTTGAACTTGGAGTCGTACGGTGTGTAGACAGGATGCGGAGTCGTGTCCAAGTAGGACACTTGTATCCTAGGCCTCTCATATATAGCGGGGGTAGACACACGATGTAACCTATGACAACATAATAGCACCGAAACGCAGGGGAAGCCGGCGGCATGTGCCGGTGTCCAGGGCGACCGGGTGCCGTATTGTAGCGGTGTCATGGGGAGGAGCGCCCATAGTCAGGCCCCCGGGATGTAGCCATATCGGTGAACCTCGTTAACAAATCTCGGTGTCGTGCTTGTGTGATTGCTTGATCCTCGGTAGATCGACGGAGCGCCTCAGATTTATTCTAACAAGTGGTATCATGAGCAAGGTTCGATTCGAGGAGTTGCTGGATCGTTGATTTAGAGAAGAGCGATGAAGACCAGCTGCAGATGAGCACGGCTTGCGTGCGAGACGTCGGGCAGCAATCGGAGATTGTCGCATGTAAAGCAATTAAGAGCAACACGCAGCAGATCGATCTGATGTGGAGGCGGCGTAACGTGCGCGGTGGCCAACGCACGCGATGGGAGTAGCAGGAGTCCGCGTACAGCGGCGGCGGCAAGCAGCTCGATCGGGCGTGCGGGGCAAGGCAGCACAAGCGGCGTATTGGATACAGGCGATTGAGCGTCTCGGCAGGATTCCGATCGGACTCGGAGGCTCGGGCGGTGTGTACGCGGGTGGTCTACGTGGGCGGTGCAGAAGACGCGCGTACGAGACAGCCGGAGGACAAGGTGCTGCGTGTTGGGACATACGTTTGAGATTTGTTTGGTAAAAAAAAAGGAATATCTTCGCGGACAACACGGGCTTAGTCAGGGGATCAACTTTTATTGGCAAAGTTTATGCATGCGTCGCGTTAGGTACAGGACGCCGTGGCTCCGTGGCTGGTTGAGGCCTAGGAGCCGGTGCATGAGGTTGCTAATTGAAGCATCAGGAGTTTTTCTATGGAAAATTAGCACAAATACCGAGGGTGTCTTTTGGACAGAGAAGCATGTATGCATGGCGTGAGTGCAATGCGTACGAGGAAGCTGCTTGGATCAAAATAATTTCTCGGATGGAAGTGCGGTGTGATGTAGAGTTGGTCAAGATGGAGCGCGTGCGAGGTTGGCGACGTGCGTATAAGGCTCGGAGGAGTCTAGAGCGCGTCGTGACAAGATCATGCAAACACAGGGCGTCAAGGCAATGCATAGATGTGCGAGGCGGACACGACGCAGGGTGGAGCATGGTTGCAGTCGGGTTATTTCGGCTGGGTCGGACTGGATAGTCTGATGGACTGACGTGGATGTCGGTCAAAGCAGAAGACGGCAGTGATTTCAGCGACGATGACATAGGAGCGTGATGCTGATGGTGGCCGACTTCTGGGGCGTGGAAACACGTGGTGCAGGCTCGAGGGCTTGTGCGGCTTCGACAAGACTATGACGCAGAGTTGATTCAAGATGGTGCACACATGAGAGAGCTTGAAGTCGTCAGGGCGCAGGGTAGCATAGCGCAGCTACATGGAGTCATGTTGAAGGTGGAGCTGGAGTCTGATGGACGACTTCACTCTGTGCTGATGGAGGGGCTACGGCGTAAGGATCCGGAGAATCGTAGCCTATTTCAGCGGGATAGCGAGAGACACGTGGATCGGACTGGGGCCCAATGGTCTGATGGAGACGTGATACTCGACATCGGTCGGTGATGATCGATGGTTCTCTGCAGTGGGGGTTGAGGCAGTGTGGGCAAGCTACCCGGGAGACTCGACCAGGACAGCAGAGGCTCAACGCGGTGATAGCGGCGAGGCGTGCGGTAAGCACGGGACACAGCGACAGACCAAGGCACTAATGGTAGACATGTGATCAGACAAAATTGTGCAAAGGATGCTGAAGCAGTGTTGACGAGTACCAGATTCAAGTTGGTGACTGGGTCTATCGGTACCGGAAGATGGACAGGAGTTGACCATGGAGAATCTGAGAAAGTGACGGAGAGTCTGGAATTGTCAAAAGCTGAGAGAGTACATGGCCGTATATTCTGTGGTGTTCAGTGCACAGGGAAAAGTGCAGATGACAAGACAGAAGGAGGCGGAGTGCTATAGCGGTGGGACATGTCAGAGACTATCCGAAAAAAAGGATGAGACAACTGCGAATTTGACTCAGGGTGACACAGGGCGACGGTGAAATTCCTTCAAGTTTCAGACAAGCAGTACAGAAAGAGCAGTGACGTTGAGTTCACGTAACTCTTATATGTGGCGTCCAATATGTGAGTGGTTTATTTTTCACGCAGACAGTGATCGGTGTGTGATGTCGTTGAACGGATACTCTGGAAGTTGGAAGCACAAGGTAGAGTAATGAGGAACTTAATTTTGCTCGAGTGTTGACTATGAAGAAGACGAGAAGGGACTACAGTTGCAGGTGGAGTCACATGGAGTCTGGGAGTAGCAGTGGGGCTCATGGCGTATCTCAAGTCCAATGTACATGGAGGTTCGACGCACGAACGAATTCAAGGTGGTGGAGAATATTCGCCAAGGTGGAGTTTGTTAGAATTGTGTCGAATATTATTGTACAAGTTAGGTTACAGTTGGACTTGGAGTCGTACAGTGTGCAGACAGGATACGGAGTCGTGTCCAAGTAGGACACTTGTATCCTAGGCCTCTCATATATAGCGGGGGTAGACACACGATGTAACCTATGCCAACATAATAGCACCGAAACGCAGGGGAAGCCGGCGGCATGTGCCGGTGTCCAGGGCGACCGGGTGCCGTATTGTAGCGGTGTCATGGGGAGGAGCGCCCATAGTCAGGCCCCGGGGATGTAGCCATATCGGTGAACCTCGTTAACAAATCTCGGTGTCGTGCTTGTGTGATTGCTTGATCCTCGGTAGATCAACGGGGCGCCTCGGATTTATTCTAACACCAACTGCCTAATCTCAAAAAAAAAATGCCAACGCATATAAAAGTTTTATCAACCCTGCAGCCCCATGGCAACCCGAAGCATCTGCATAGGAGGCAATGAAGATGGGACGACGCTTGTGATGGCCGGCCGCTGACTATTTTACCCCGGTTTGCCACATGAGGGGCTACACGGGAGTGGAGATGGTGTTGTTCCTTACTAAACACCAATTCAAAAACTTACAAAAATTATCTCATACTTTCTGACCCCCCCCCCTTCCTATTTCTGGTTCTTCCCATCTGTTTTCCTTAAATAAAATGGCAAACATTTTAATACTTACCAAAAAAAATATGGTTTTCTTTGATAAACTAATAAATACTTATCAAATAAATGTTTACTGTTCTTAAAAAAGTTTTATCAAATAAAAATTTAGATTTTCTTTTGGGCCTAGGAAAAACGCAGAGGAAAATATGTGACTTTAGAAGAAGACTCACAAGACAAATATGAGACACATAAATCAAGGACAAGATTTTATCATGTAAACACTTATTCGCACAATCATATTAATATGAACATATAAATCATGCGCTAACACATTACTCCCTCTGTTCCAATGAATAAGATGTGTACACATTCCATGATTCAACTCTGACCATAAATCAGACAAATCAAACATTGGTTATATGTGATGAAAATTATACCGTCGAATTCATATTGAAAAGAAGTTTTTAATGGGATGATTTTTAAGTCACAAAATTATAATTAAATCTAAGTTATGGTCAAAGTTGAATTTTGAGAAACATGTGAGCCTTGGTAATTGAAATCAAGGAAGTAGAATAATTATACCCCGCTGCAACGCACGGACATTTACCTAGGTAGACACTTTAAAAGTGGTTATCATGTTATTTCCACAATATCATCGATACTACCTCGTCAGGGTTTATTAGGCCCCTTGCATTTTGGGTCCAAGTTTGACCTAGTATTTGACTAAAAATATATAAAGTATATGCTACACAAAGTATATTGTTAGATTTATATTTGGAAGAGGTTTTCTATGGTATAACTTTTATGACATATAATTTATATTTTATTAATTAAACTCATGGTCAAACTTTGGCTCAAAATGAAAGAGGGTCTAATAAACCCGGGCGGTGGGAGTAGATGATTTGCCTGCTAATAATCAAACAAATTCTCCTGCACAATTCTTAAGCAATCATTACGACCTGTAGTGGAGAACTGATTTGACTCAATTGTCACTGATGCAACTATTCACTTTGTAGGTGGAACTGAACTACAAATAGGGGACTCGAAGAACAATGGCAGTATCGCTTAAATCGGCAGATGCTGGATTCGACCACTTGATGAAACAGTTTTGAAGGTCAATTCTGAGATTCTCCTTTTTTGGTTCTACACTGTCACAAGCAACTTGTAGAGATAGGCTATTAACTTACACAAGAATCAATTTCTTCTTTCATGACACGACTGGAAAGAAACGGCAAAACGACTTTGCAGAGAATAGGAAAAGTTGAAATAACATAAGCGACGAAAATTCTCTCCCAAAACGACCTCAAGAAAAAAATGATAGTAGGAGTAGATGGTTTCCCTGCTAAAGATCAGACAAATTCTCTTGTATAGTTCTCAGGCAATCATTATGATTTTTTGTGGACAACCGATTTCCATTGTCACTAATGTAGTTATAGTGTTCACTTTTGTAACAAACTAAACTACAATTAGGCTACTGGAAGAGCAATGGTACAACATAAGTTGATCAAATGGTCATTTTATCATAAACTAAAAGATACAGTAAAAAAACTGTTGTAATCCTGGGCCAAGAACGGAACCAGAAACGAAGAGTTTCACTAGAAGATTCTCATTTTACTTTTTTGGTGACTCTACGCTGTCACAAATAGAAGCTCGCAGAGATAGAAAATAAAAATGCTCGGAAAAAAACATCTTTCATGACATGAATGGAAGATGGCAAAACAACTAGCAGAAAACAGGAAAAGCAGTAAATAGTAACTTGATGCCAAATATAGGAGTGAATATGTAGTCCTCGCTCCCATGATACAAACCAGACAACTATTACTCAAGACTTCTTGGTAGATTTATGACAGACAACAGAAGCTACAAAAATATAGCAAACGACGACTCGAGTTCTGAACGGTGCGGGAACAATGCTTCAAGGCAACCTTGCTAGGAATTTTATCTCAATCTATCAGACTTCTAATTTCTACCAGGCCTGTTTAGGTTCACCATGCGTCCATTTCCATCCCCTCTAGACGAGGAACCAGACTGGTTGCGAGCCCTTCCATCCTGGAACCGAGAACCACCACCATAGCCCCCACGGGAACCCTGGCCACCCCTGTCATTTTGGTAACCACCGCCCTGCCCAGAGCCTCCTCTGCCACCGTAACCAGACCTACCGCCGCCGCGGCGGCCACCTTGTGACGATACAAAGTTCTCCTGCCACTTTCCCAAATTGGACGAGTCTTGATCACCCCTGCGCCTGGGCGGTGCACCCTCAAGGGCACCACCAGTCCTGGCCTCATACGCCCTCTCATTGCTCTCCACAAGGACAGAGAGCCTATCAGTCATCTGGAAGATTAGTCCCTGCAGCCTGGTTTGATCCACGTTCTGGAATACAATGCACTTGGTTGGCTGGTCCCAGCTTGCATGAAGCTCATCGTGCATCATCATCTTGCTAACAACGCTGTGGGCATGTGCCTCGCTGAGGTCAAACATAGTAGTGAGCTGGTCAAGGCTCAGGGACTCGTAGCAAGACGAGTAAGAGAAGAGATAGGTTCTAAGAGCCTCTTCCTTGATTTTAAGCTTCAGCATCTCAAGGATATGCTCCTTATTCCTCAAAAGTTTCCAGGTATCCAGAGAACTGATGACACTGAAAGCCTTTTCATGGTCACCCTTATTGAGGGCCCTCGTGGCAGCCATTACATGATCCCTCACCGTTTCTGGAGGTCCAACAAAAGTCTGCCTCTCACTCATTTCAAGAAGCCTGCGGAATGTTTTGCTCATAGGCCTCCGCTTGTCATAAGTACTGGAAGCCATATACGGGACCTCAATTAGCATTGCACAGATCAAGTGTGTGGCTTCCAAAAGTTCAAGGTTTATATGCATATGGTAAGGCATCATCCTTCTCCTCTCAAGTCGTTCCTGCAGTAACAAGTAAATACATCATGAGCAAAAAATATGTATGTTGTGTTTCCATTGTCAACATCATATCAATTACATCATATTGCTAAAATGAAGAGTTGAAGCCTGCAAGTCAATTCTGGGAAAACCAAGAGAAAAAGAGCAGATCTTGAAGGACCTTATCTAGATAAATAAAATACCAAAGGAGCTCAAGAAAGGAGCAGATGTCATTGTAAATGTAACCAGAGGTACTTTGTAGAAACTATGCATTAAGCATTTCAACTTTCACACCTAAAAAATAGAAATAAATGAAAGAATATGGCCAGAATGACAGGTTCTTCTATTAGACTAGCTAAGATATCCATTCGCAAAAAAAAAAAAGCAAAGATACAATTATGACTAACAGTGACATTTTGCAACTACAAATAAATTTCTGTCAGACTAGCTCAGATACAATGATGACAGAGCCAGACAGTGTAGTTGTATCTGATGCCGATGCGTCATCTAAACACCACCAATATGTACCAGTAAGGCTCAGGTAAATAGCAAAACTCATTTAAATCAACTGGACTCGTGGTTCCATTTCGACAGGGCAGCAATACGTAACAATACAGCTTACCCTCAATAACACAATTTAAACAACTTAACCTATCCTACCACTGGGCAGCACCGTCCCCTGAGCATGTGTCAAAAACATAAGTGAAAATTATTGCTGATCATATAAATATATATGTATCTCTTGGGATAATGGTGGATCCCTGTTTATGTGTCGTGTCATTGTTGCATAGGAAACTAGAAAGGAAACTAGCTGCCATGTGTGCAGGCATTCACATGATATACAAGAGGGAGGCTCACCTGTTCAGGAGTTCTCTCGTGGTATCGACTATACTGGACACCTTGTGCAAGCAACTCTTTCACTCTTCCAGTTGCATATAGCTCAGACAGGCAACCATGAGCATCAGCTATCAAACCAGCTCGGAAGGCACATAACCCCAGTTGGGCCATGACCCGGTTGTATAAAATCTGAGATGAGATGTCCATAAGTTGAATCCCATCTTGTAAACGACTCATTAAGAGCAAGTCACGAGCAACTGAAAATTCATCAGAGATTGCATAGTGATATATGTGACACAGCATTGCCCGGGCTTTGGTCCTTTCATCTCCATACTTGTAAATTAGAGACATCAATCCATCCATCAAAGCTCTGCCACTCTCAGGGAAAGTAGGCTTCCTAGGTACAACCTCCGGAATCACAATAAACGGTGGTGGTCCTCTATTTTCATCAGCTGCTTGATGCTCATCGCCGGCCTCAATATCTCCATCCTCCATGACAACCTCAGTTTGCTCAGCCAGCTTTCTCATTGCATCATATACTTCTTGAGGTTTGTAGTAGACTAGTTCAACACGACGCAATGCAACCTTCGCAGCAGCCTTATGATTCTCAACCCTTTCCTGGTACTCTTGCACATTTTGCGCAAGTACCAAAAACAAGGGTTCATCTCTAAGCCTCTGAACATAATCTTTGGTATATGGATCACTGCACTGCAAACTCTTAAAAAACTCTGAGTCAATTCTCTCCAGGAATGCAACTAGGTCACCAGTAACATGGATTGTTCCATCATAGTCGGCACCCTTCTGAGTTTCCTTCTCATCAGCCTCCACTGAGGTGTCCACTACAATATTAGGATACTGCTGCAGAATATCAAGCACAAGAAGCATGTTATTAACACACTTCTTCCACACATTGACTGGCATATGACCAAGTAAGCTAGGGTTGACATCAAACTGGGCAGAGATCACATGAAAAAGAATTTCAAGCTTCTGGGCAGGCGTTTTTGCCACCCGTGTCAAAAATGTTAGCTGCTCCACACGTTCAACTCTCCCAGTGCCCTTCTTACCCCTCGACGCCACAATCTCCTTGAGTTTTTTATCAACAATATCCCATGTAATCTCACTCGGGTCCTTCAAGAACTGCTTGTCCATAATCTTATCTTTCTTGCTCAACTTCTTTTCCCAGGCTCCACCATCTTGACTCACATCGTCTTCATTCCCTGAATCTTCTGAGTCAGAGGCCATCTTATCCGGATCCACGACATCATCACCACTCTCATCATCATCATCATCCACATCCTTATCATCTGCAACATCATCTTCAAAGCTCTCTGGATTCTCTCTGCACTTCTGGATCAAGTCTTCATACTGCTTGTTGTTCTTCTTAAGTTTTTGCTTGACAGCATTTAGCGCCTTTGCGTTGCTGCTGCTCATCTTCTTCTTGGCTTCCTTATTTGCAAGAGCCTCAGCAAGGAAGTCCTCCAGTAGCACAAGAGTGGTGATATACCCATTTGGAATTTTCGCAGATTCATTGACACGAACAACTTTGTCAAGCTGCTTGTTTAACTTGTCAAAACACTCCTGCAAGCTAATCCAGTCATTGATCTTCATTGCATTGCGCATCTGGTCGGCAGTAGCTTTCATCTCATCATTGCGCTTGTCCTTCAAGGAGCGAATCACGCGGTGGCTCTCAGTATCAGAGTCATCACTGTCTTGTGTATATTTGTTCAGATAGCGGTTCTTGGACCCATCACGTCCCCCATCACCGGCTTCTGATTTCTCGCTATCACTCCCTTGTTCTGACTCGATCCCGTCCACCTCCTCCTCGGAGTCACTGTCTCCCTGATGTTGGGTAGAAAAAGATAAAAGGTACTAAGTAACTGCATTTGACAAGGACAACATATATGCATACTACGTACTACACTTATGCAACATAGAGTCTGACTCAGCAGATCAGTGCAAGAGAGAAAGCAAGTACCTGTCCCCAAAAACGAGACGCCATGGCTGCTGCTTGCAAATTACCTTCGACTGTCTTCGAGCTATGCAAAGTACACAAGTAAGAAAGATATCATCAATACACACAGAAGGAAGCACGCGAAATATATATGCATCACAGGCAATTAAACAAGGGGGGGAAACTATCCTCGGAACACATAAATGACACACTAACAATAAGGTAAACAATGCTTACGGAATGACTCAGATGAACGAATCAAACCCCATGAGGAAAAAATAGCTCATCGAAGGCAGTTACACAAAACCGACAGAAGATGTAAGTTCGCGTGTATGAGCAGAGAGCTAGACCTATACCCTAAACATAACAAACCAACTAATAAACTGAGAAAAATTGTGAGATGCGACGAGCAAGGGCGCAACCCAGGCAAGAGACCTCAACCTGACGTTGGGTCAGCGAGATCCCCGGGACTCGGCGCAGCGCTAGCCTGCTCGTCGGCGGCTAGAGCTGTAACCTAGGCCTGGCGCGCGGCGAGATTGCTGGCAGGGCGCGGCGGCCTGCAACGACAAGTCTGACAGAAAATCAATCAGGTCGGTTAACTTGCCTTGAGTCGCGGCCGTGGAGCGGATGAGGCTCAGATCCAGCGGAGAACGGAGGCTTGGAGCGGCGGAGTAGACGGGTGCGGCCGCGCGCTCGGCGGCTGGCGGCGGACGAGGATGGAGGGTGTTGAGGGACCGGCGGCGTGCAGAGCGGGGGCGCGGAGGATGGAGGTGGAGATGGGGAGGCTAGGGTTTGCTTGGATTCTTTGGGTGGCACGCTGGACTTTTTGGCAGGCTGGGTTGCTGTTGTGCTTGGGGTAAATATGGGCTGGGCTTAGGTTCTCTGGGGCACCCAAACTCTAAGAGCTGTGTGCCCCTCGATAAAATAGGGGCTGTGACTATATCTCGCATCAAGCGAGACGGTACGATGTCTCACTGAAGGGTCTATAGTAATCAGGACGGCCCATTCATGTATAGTTAAAAAAAGATGCAAGGCACGATCCATGGTCTTCTAGAAGACAGACGTTGGTATTAAGCTCAGAGATGTTCTGTTATCTTTTCAGTTTTTTCATATCGGTCTTTACGTGACTTGTACTTTATTCTTTATGATATAAATAAGACATGTATTACCATGAAAAAAAACTACTAGCCACTGCATCAGCGTGTTCCACGTGATAAGTAAGTAGTAGGGGTGCTACTTACTTCAGGCGAATCGAGCCGAGTTTTTTTTCATTTTTTTATTCATGGGTTTTTCTTCATTTTTTCCTCCATCTTTTTCTTATTTGCTTCCTTTTCCTTTATTTTGCTTTGGTTTTCTTTATTTCTTT
The DNA here is from genome assembly GCF_002162155.2 of Triticum dicoccoides. Taxonomy (NCBI): domain Eukaryota; kingdom Viridiplantae; phylum Streptophyta; class Magnoliopsida; order Poales; family Poaceae; genus Triticum; species Triticum dicoccoides. Next base: position 383,122,307 of record NC_041388.1, read on the forward strand.
TCACAGTTTTCATTGGTTTATTACTTTTCTTTCTTTTTATTTGTTTTACTTTAGTTTTGTTCATCTTTTTTAATTGGTTTTTCTTGTTTTTGCTCAGGTTTCAATGCTTATATATACACCTTTTTGCTATATATCTAATACATATTAATAATACAACTTTACTGATTTCAAAATTCTTGATTAACATTTTAATACATGGTTAATATATTTTTTATACATATTTAAAAAAATCTTGAAATGCTTTATTTTTCAGATACAAGTGTAACATTTTTTGAATAAATGGTCAACCTTTTTCTGTACACATTTAACATTTTATGAATACAAGTTTAACATTTTTTAATGCATGAACAACATTTTTTCTATACATGTTTAACATTTTTGAAATACAAAGTTAGCATGTTTTTAATACATGGTCCACATTTTTTCATACACATTTAACATTTTTAATACATGGTTAACATTTTTCTATATACATTTAACATTTTTTTAGTAAGATTTTAAATATTTCTGAAACATGGTCAATATTTTTTATAAATATTTAACATTTTTTAAATACAAGTTTAATATTTTTTAATACATGGTCAACGTTTTTTATACACATTTAACATTTTTTAGAACATGGTCAACATTTTTCTATACACATTTAACATTTTTCAAATACAAGTTTAACATTTTATTAATACATGGTCAACATTTTTTCTATACACATTTATCATTTTCAGATACTTTTTAAACATTTTTAAAATACATGATCAACTTTTTTCACATGTGTATATTGTTTGTACACATTTTTCATATACATGAGAAACATTTTTCTTATACATTTTTAAATGCTTGGTCGACATTTTTTCAATGTTTTATGCAAAGTGTTTTTGTAATATATTTTATTAGAATATTTGAAAGTATAAAGAACATTTAAAAATAAATACACAGAACATGTAAAAAGGAAAAAGCGAGGCAATTGCCTCCCGTGATCCTGGGCCAGCCAATCTCGCTCCCCCTTCAGCGAGGGTTCCCTAGGTCTCGCTAGAAGCGAGACATAGACGCACCCTTGTGTATACATGCTCTTAGAAAATAAAGGTTGTGTACAGGTCTCGTGGTTTTTATATATTTTACTAACAAAACGATTCATGCGTTGCGATGGGAGAAAAAATATTGCATGCCCTTAACCTAATAATAAAATATGGTTCAAGATTCCATAGTTGCATGTCTTTTATTTCAACTTGGTTTGCATGTAGATTTGTTATGTGCATAGAAACGGAGTAGTGATCATCCATTTATTCATAACGCGCATGAAATGGGGTGTTTTTAAGGGGGGGCGACAGGGCAATGATACATTAGCAAACTATGTGTGGTTTTCAGCTGAAGCATCACCAACTTATTCATGTTCAGTAGCGTTCCAGCACCTGGCTCCACTGTCATGACCTCAAACTCATCCTCACGCCACCGTCTTGAGCCCGTACCTGCTTTAGTTTGACGTCATGCTAAATTGTTCATGACCTCAAACTCATCCTCACGCCACCGTCTTGACCTCAAACCGATTCTAGTGGAGCATCCAAAACCGATTCTAAACCGATCCAAAAAATTTTACTCCTTTACTCCTTTATTTATTTGCATGTGAAGGATCCCGTTTAATTAGCTCACACCAAAAAATGATATTGGACGTATATAAGTTGATGAGAATCGGTTTAAAGAAGCCATGTGGGACTATTCAACATGAAATATCCATAGGTACTTTTTTTGTACATTGATGATGTGCGCGCTGCCGGAACTGGCCCGGCAACTATAGCGACGGCCCAAGCCCAGTTAAATTTAGTTACCCCTTTAGAACCCTATATATACTACCTTCATTCCTAAATATAATGTGTCTTTGTTCACAGCATTTAGTTGTTCCCATTGGTCATTGGGCTGCATCACGTACATAGCGGTCTTGAGTTCAAATCCCTTCTACACATTATTTTTTTTATTTTTATGACCTAGCTTAGGTGGGCGTCAATCAGAGGCCCGCCTACACGGAGTGGATCATTACGGGGCGCATAAGGTGCATTACGGACCAAAATTTCAACGACCGGTGGACGGAAATTATGTGTATATCAAAAGTAACGTAAAAAAATACCACCTCGAATAGAAAAAACAAAACTCAAAAGTATAATATGGGTCAACGAATGAAAATACCAGCGAGGCGCACCTTGCTTTATCAGTAGGTATAGATATATAAACAAACAAAGTTTCAGTCGATAGTCCATAATTGTCCTTAAAAAAAGTTGATTGATTCTTAAAGAAAAAGTCGAAAGTCCATAAATGAGCTTGGGTTCATCTACTACCCCATGAAAATTAAATTCAAAATACATAGCAAAAAAATTGAATTTTTGGCACCAAAGATACTCGAGTGTGCTATGATCTTGCAAAGTTTCGGGGTGAAATGACATTGGAGGAGCTCTAGACAAGAAACACAAAATCAGGTCTCAAAATGACTTTTTCTCAATGTTCCTTTTGGAACCAATTTTTTTAGAGATCCATGAATGTCATTTGTCCATGAAACTTTGCACACACTCAACCAATTTTAAATATATCGCTGATCATTTATTGCTCAGACGGCTTGGGATTAGAGTTAATCAGAAATTAGTTGATTAATCTATTTTATCAATCTACTATTAATCAGCCAATTTTTTCGCAAATCCTAGGTTTCCAACACTAGAAGTATAACATATGATGTACTCCCTCTGTCCTTGAAAGAGTGTACTTTCAACTTTGTTGGAGGGTCAAACTATCTCAAAGTTTGATCGAGTTTGTGCAAAAACATATCAATGTTTGTGATACCAAATAGGTATATGATGGAAATATATTTATCTTAAATCTAGTGCTACTAATTTGATGACATAAATGTTGGTGTATTATTGTATAAATACGGTCAAACATAAAATAGTTTGACTTTTCAACAAAGTTGGAAGTTTTTTTCCTCTCGTCCTAATGTCTGGAACCCTAGCCGCCGCCAGTAGGCCAATCTTCTAGCGCCGTCCTCTAGCGGCTCCCCTCCGTCGCGACCTTGGTCGTCGGTGGTGAGGGGGGTCGCCGGATCCACACGCCTTACTCTCTCATAGTCTAGGTTTTTAGGATGTTCATCATCTTGACTTCGGCGGCGACGATGACGACGCTGAATAAGGATTCTTCGGATCCTTCCCTGATGAGACCATCGGTCCTATAGTTGGGGATTAATTTGGAAACTAGTTTGTTCAAGTAAGGATGGTGTGGCAGCAGCGGCATCCTCGTGGTGAACCTGTGTCCTCGGGCTCCGCCGTTGCGACGACGTTTGCTCCAGCGTCGGTGCGGAGCTTGGGAGGTAGTCCAGGAGTGGATGCAGATTGTCGTCTTCATCGACGACATCTGAAAGACAGAACGTGTGCTGGGTTTGTGGTTCATGGATGGCAGGTATGGTTTCCTCCTTCGGCGTCTTAGTCGTGGTGGGGTGCCAGATCTGGAGTTCGATGGTGTTTTCGGGGTGTTGCCCCAGTCTGATTCGTTCAACGGTAAGGGCTTCACTTTTGGTGAGCCACCTTGAAGGTCCGCAAAGCTGCATATCAATGATGGAGCTGCGTCGAGCTCGAGTGAGGAGGTGATTCGTCATTCTTTTCTTCGGTGGCTACTGTGGTGGTGCCGAAGGCAGGTGACGGGCGTTGGTGTCAAGCTCAGAGACGTTCTGCTATCTTTTCAATTTTGTCATGTCGGTCCTTACGTGACTTGTATTTTGATCTTTATGATATGAATGAGACATGTATAACCATGCAAAAAACAAAGTTGGAAGTACACTCTTTTACGGACGGAGGAAGTATTGAACACAACAACAATATTGGACAAAAGTGTGAAACTTGCAACCTTGGAACTACCGCAACCAACCATCTACAAATTCATAAGGATAGGGGTGGTAGCAAATCTTGTGACGCTAGAGGAAGGGGTGGCTCATGTTGTTAGTGAAGAAAAATATGCCCTAGAGGCAATAATAAAGTTGTTATTTATATTTCCTTATATCATGATAAATGTTTATTATTCATGCTAGAATCATATTAACCGGAAACTTGATACATGTGTGGATACATAGACAAAACACAGTGTCCTTAGTAAGCCTCTACTTGACTAGCTCGTTAATCAAAAAATGGTTAAGTTTCCTGACCATATACATGTGTTGTCATTTGATGAACGGGATCACATCATTAGAGAATTATGTGATGGACAAGACTCATCTGTTAGCTTAGCATAATGATCGTTAAGTTTTATTGCTATTGCTTTCTTCATGACTTATACATATTCCTCTGACTATGAGATTATGCAACTCCCAAATACCACAGGAACACCTTGTGTGCTATCAAACGTCACAACGTAACTGGGTGATTATAAAGATGCTCTACAGGTGTCTCTGAAGGTGTTTGTTGGGTTGGCATAGATCGAGATTAGGATTTGTCACTCCGAGTATCGGAGAGGTATCTTTGGGCCCTCTCGGTAATGCACATCACCATAAGCATTGCAAGCAATATGACTAATGAGTTAGTTACGGGACGACGCATTACAGAACGAGTAAAGAGACTTGTCGGTAACGAGATTGAACTAGGTATGATGATACCGACGATCGAATCTCAGGCAAGTAACATACCGATGACAAAGGGAATAACGTATGTTGTTATTGTGGTTTGACCGATAAAGATCTTCGTAGAATATGTAGGAACCAATATGAGCATCCAGGTTCCGCTATTGGTTATTGACCGGAGATGTGTCTCGGTCATGTCTACATAGTTCTCGAACCCGTAGGGTCCGCACGTTTAACGTTCGATGACGATTTGTATTATGAGTTATGTGTTTTGGTGACCGAAGTTTGTTCGGAGTCCCAGATGAGATCACATACACGACGAGGAGTCTCGAAATGGTCGAGAGGTAAAGATTGATATATTAGAAGGTGGTATTCGGACATCGAAATGGTTTCGAGTGGTTCGGGTAATGTTGCCGGGGGAAATATTGGGCCTACATGGACCTTAGTGGAGAGAGAGGGGAGCCCGCAAGGGGTGCCCCCCTCATGGGAGTTCGAATTGTACTAGGGGAGGGGGTGGCGCCCCCCTTTCCTTCTCCCTCTCCCTATCCTTCCTTTCCCCTCCGATGAAAAATAAAAAAGGGGGGCGAATCCTACTAGGAGTGGAGTCCTAGTAGGACTCCCCCCATGGCTCGCCCCCCTTGTGGCCGGCCTCCTCCTCCCCTCCTTTATATACGGGGGCAGGGGCACCCCATAGCACATCAATTGTTCTCTTAGCCGTGTGCGGTGCCCCCCTCCATAGTTTACTCCTCCAGTCATAGCGTCGTAGTGCTTAGGCGAAGCCCTACGCGGATCACATCACCATCACCGTCACCACGCCGTCGTGCTGACGGAACTCCCCCTCGACCCTCTGTTGGATTAAGATTTCGAGGGACGTCATCGAGCTAAACGTGTGCTAAACACGGAGGTGCCGTATGTTCGGTACTTGGATCGGTTGGATCGTGAAGATGTTCGACTACATCAACCGCGTCAACCTAACGCTTCCGCTTTCGGTCTACGAGGGTACGTGGACACACTCTCCCCCTGCTATGCATCTCCTAGATAGATCTTGCGTGAGCGTAGGATTTTTTTTGAAATTGCATGCTATATTCCCCAACAGTGGCATGAGAGCCAGGTCTATGTGTAGATGATATGCACGAGTAGACACAAAGAATTGTGGGCGATAATAGTCATACTGCTTACCACTAATGTCTTATTTTGATTCGACGGTATTGTTGGATGAAGCGGCCCAGACCAACATTACATGACCACGTTCATGAGACCGGTTCCATCGACAGACCCGCAACTTGTTTTGCATAAAGGTGGCTGGCGGGTGTTTGTTTCTCCAACTTTAGTTGAATCGAATTTGACTACGCCAGTCCTTATTGAAGGTTAAAACAACACACTTGACGAAAAATCGTTGTGGTTTTGATGCATAGGTAAGAACAATTCTTGCTAGAAGCCCGTAGCAGCCACGTAAAACTTGCAACAACAAAGTAGAGGACGTCTAACTTGTTTTTTCAGGGCATGTTGTGATGTGATATGGTCAAGACATGATGTGATATACATTATTGTATGAGATGATCATGTTTTGTAAAAGTTATTGGCAACTGGCAGGAGCCTTATGGTTGTCGCTTTATTGTATGCAAGACGACAACGCCGCTACGATGGAGATCAAGGTGTCAAGCCGGTGATGATGGAGATCATGACGGTGCTTTGGAGATGGAGATCAAAGGCACAAGATGATGATGTATGCATCTTATTTTGCTTAGTACGGCGGTAGCATTATAAGATGATCCCTCACTAAAATTTCGAGGTATAAGTGTTCTCCCTAAGTATGCACTATTGCGACAGTTCGTCGTGCCGAGACACCACGTGATGATCGGGTGTGATAAGCTCTACGTTCACATACAACAGGTGCAAGACAGTTTTGCACATGCGGACGAGCCTAGCATGTACAGACATGGCCTCGGAACACTGGAGACCGAAAGGTCGAATGTGAATCATATAGTAGATATGATCAACATAGAGATGTTCACCATTGAAAACTACTCCATCTCACGTGATGATCGGACATGGTTTAGTTGATATGGATCACGTGATCACTTAGATGATTAGAGGGATGTCTATCTAAGTGGGAGTTCTTAAGTAATATGATTAATTGAGCTTTAACTTATCATGAACTTAGTCCTAGTAGTTTTTGCATATCTATGTTGTAGATCAATAGCTCATGTATAGCTCCCCTGTTTTATTTTTGATATGTTCCTAGAGAAAAATAAGTTGAAAGATGATAGTAGCAATGATGCGGACTAGGTCCGTGATCTGAGGATTATCCTCATTGCTGCACAGAAGAATTATGTCATTGATGCACCGCTAGGTGACGGACCTATTGCAGGAGCAGATGCAGATGTTATGAACGTTTGGCAAGCTAAGTATGATGACTACTTGATAGTTTAGTGCGCCATGCTTTACGGCTTAGAACCGGGACTTCAAGAACCATTTTGAACACCACGGAGCATATAAGATGTTCCAAGAGCTGAAATTGGTATTTCAGACTCATGCCCGAGTCGAGAGGTATGAGACCTCTGACAAGTACTTTGCCTACAAGATGGAGGAGAATAGCTCAAACAGTGAGCATGTGCTCAAAATGTCTGAGTACTACAATCGCTTGAATCAAGTGGGAGTTAATCTCCAGATAAGATAGTGATTGAGAGAGTTCTCTAGTCACTATCATCAAGTTACTAGAACTTCGTGATGAACTATAATATGCAAGGGATGACGAAAACGATTCCCGAGCTCTTCTCGATACTAAAATCGGCGAAGGTAGAAATGAAGAAAGAGCATCAAGTGTTGATGGTTAACAACACCACTAGTTTCAAGAAAAAGGGGCAAATGAAAAGAAAGGGAACTTCAAGAAAGAATGGCAAGCAAGTTGCCACTCCCATGAAGAAACCCAAAGCTAGACCTAAGCCTGAAACTGAGTGCTTATACTGCAAAGGGAATGGTCACTGGAAGCGGAACTACCCCAAATACTTGGCGGATAAGAAGGATGGCAAAGTGAACAAAGGTATATTTGATATACATGTTATTGATGTATACTTTACTAGTGTTCATAGTAACCCCAGGGTATTTGATACCGGTTCAGTTGCTAAGATTAGTAACTCAAAACAGGAGTTACAAAATGAACAGAGACTAGTTGAGGGCGAAGTGACGACGTGTGTTGGAAGAGATTCCAAGGTTGATAAGATCACCATCGCACACTCCCTCTACCTTCGAGATTAGTGTTGGACCAAAATAAATGTTATTTGGTCTTTGCGTTGAGAATGAATATGATTGGATCATGTTTATTGCGATACGGTTATTCATTTCAGTCAGAGAATAATTGTTGTTCTGTTTACATGAATAAAACCTTCTATGGTCATACACCCAATGTAATTGGTTTATTGAGTCTCGATCACAGTGATACACATATTCATAATATTGATGCCAAAAGATGCAAAGTTGATAATGATAGTGCAACATATTTGTAGCATTGCTGTTTAGGTCATATTGATGTAAAGCGCATGAAGAAACTCCATACGGATGGATTTTTGGAATCACTTGATTATGAATCATTTGATGCTTGCGAACCATGCCTCATGGGCAAGATGACTAAGACTCCGTTCTCCGGAACAATGGAGCGAGCCACTGACTTATTGGAAATAATACATACCGATGTATGCGGTCCAATGAGTGTTGAGGCTCGCGGTGGGTATCGTTGTTTTCTAACCTTCACAGATAATTTGGGCAGATATGGGTATATCTACTTAATGAAACATAAGTCTAAAACATTTGAAAAGTTCAAAGAATTTCAGAGTGAAGTAGGAAATCATCGTAACATGAAAATAAAGTTTCTATGATCTGATCGTGGAGGTGAATATTTGAGTTACGAGTTTGGTCTTCATTTGAAACAATGTGGAATAGTTTCGCAACTCACGCCACCTGGAACACCACAGCGTAATGGTGTGTCCGAACGTCGTAACCGTACATTATTAGATATGGTGCGATCTATGATGTCTCTTAACGATTTAGCACTATCGTTTTGGGGTTATGCTTTAGAGATGGCTGCATTCACATTAAATAGGGCACCATCTAAATCCATTGAGACGACACCATATGAACCGTGGTTTGGTAAAAAACCTAAGCTGTCGTTTCTTAATGTTTGGGCCTGCGATGCTTATGTGAAAAATCTTCAACCTAATAAGCTCGAACCCAAATTGGAGAAATGCGTCTTCATAGGATACCCAAAGGAAACTGTTGGGTACACCTTCTATCACAGATCCGAAGGCAATATGTTCGTTGTGAAGAATGGATCCTTTCTAGAGAAGGAGTTTCTCTCAAAAGAAGTGAGTGGGAGGAAAGTAGAACTTGATGAGGTAGTTGTACCTTCTCCCGAATTGGAAAGTTGTTCATCACAGAAATCAGTTCCAGTGATGTCTACACCAATTAGTGAGGAAGTTGATGATGATGATCATGAAACTTCAGATCAAGTTACTACCGAACCTCGTAGGACAACCAGAGTATGTTTCGCACCATAGTGGTACGGTAATCCTGTTCTAGAAGTCATGTTACTAGACCATGACAAACCTACGAACTATGAGGAAATGATGATGAGCCCAGATTCCGCAAAATGGCTTGAGGCCATGAAATCTGAGATAGGATCCATGTATGAGAACAAAGTGTGGACTTTGGTTGACTTGCCTGATGATCGGCAAGCCATAGAAAATAAATGAATCTTCAAGAAGAAGGCTGACGCTGACGGTAATGTTACTGTCTACAAATCTCGACTTGTTGCGAAAGGTTTTCGACAAGTTCTAGGAGTTGACTACGATGAGACCTTCTCACTGGTAGCGATGCTTAAGTCTGTCCGAATCATGTTAGCAATTGCCGCATTTTATGATTATGAAATTTGGCAAATGGATGTCAAAACTGCTTTCCTTAATGTATTTCTTAAAGAAGAGTTGTATATGATGCAACCAGAAGGTTATTGTTGATCCTAAAGGTGCTAACAAAGTGTGCAAGCTCCAGCGATCCATTTATGGACTGGTGCAAGCCTCTCGGAGTTGGAATATACGCTTTGATAGTGTGATCAAAGCATATGATTTTATACAGACTTTTGAAGAAGTCTGTATTTACAAGAAAGTGAGTGAGAGCTCTGTAGCATTTCTAATATTATATATGGATGACATATTGTTGATTGGAAATAATACATAATTTGTGGATAGCATAAAAGGTTACTTGAATAAGAATTTTTCAATGAAAGACCTCGGTGAAGCTACTTATATATTAGTGATACGTCTCCAACGTATCTATAATTTATGAAGTATTCATGCTATTATATTATCTGTTTTGGATGTTTATGGGCTTTACTAAACACTTTTATATTATTTTTGGGACTAACCTATTAACTGGAGGCCCAGCCCAAATTGTTGTTTTCTTGCCTATTTCAGTGTTTCAAAGAAAAGGAATATCAAACGGAGTCCAAATGGAATGAAACCTTCGGAAGAGTTATTTTTGGAACGGAAGCAATCCAGGAGACTTGGAGTAGATGTCAGGGAAGCTTTGAGGAAGCCATGAGGCAGGGAGGCACGCCCTACCCCTGGGCGCGCCCCCACCCTCGTGGGCCCCTCGTGGCTCCCCTGACTGACTTCTTTCGCCTATATATGTCCATATACCCTAAAAACATCGGAGAACACAATAGATCGGGAGTTCCGCCACCAGAAGCCTCCGTAGACACCGAAAACTAATCTAGACCTGTTCCGGCACCCTGCCGGAGGGGGGGAATCCCTCTCCAGTGGCCATCTTCATCATCTCGGCGCTCTCCATGACGAGGAGGGAGTAGTTCACCCTCGGGGCTGAGGATATGTACCAGTAGCTATGTGTTTGATCTCTCTCTCCCCCCCTCTCTCTCTCTCGTGTTCTTGAGTTGGCACGATCTTGATGTATCGCGAGCTTTGCTATTATAGTTGGATCTTATGATGTTTCTCCCCCTCTACTCTCCTGTGATGAATTGAGTTTTCCCTTTGGAGTTGTCTTATCGGATTGAGTCTTTAAGGATTTGAGAACACTTGATGTATGTCTTGCACGTGCTTATCTGTGGTGACAATGGGATATCATGTGATCCACTTGATGTATGTTTTGGTGATCAACTTGCGAGTTCCGTGACCTTGTGAACTTATGCTGTTATGCATAGGGGTTGGCACATGTTTTCGTCTTGACTCTCCGGTAGAAACTTTGGGGCACTCTTTGAAGTACTTTGTGTTGGTTGAATAGATGAATTTGAGATTGTTTGATGCATATCGTATAATCATACCCACAGATACTTGAGGTGACATTGGAGTATCTAGGTGACATTAGGGTTTTGGTTGATATGTGTCTTAAGGTGTTATTCTAGTACGAACTCTTGAATAGATCGATCCGAAAGAATAACTTTGAGGTGGTTTTGTACCCTACAATAATCTCTTCGTTTGTTCTCCGCTATTAGTGACTTTGGAGTGACTCTTTGTTGCAAGTTGAGGGATAGTTATATGATCCAATTATGTTATTATTGTTGAGAGAACTTGCACTAGTGAAAGTATGAACCCTAGGCCTTGTTTCCTAGCATTGCAATACCGTTTGCGCTCACTTTTATTACTTGTTACCTTGCTGTTTTTATAATTTCAGCTTACAAAAACCTATATCTACCATCCATGTTGCACTTGTATCACCATCTCTTCGCCGAACTAGTGCACCCATACAATTTACCATTGTATTGGGTGTGTTGGGGACACAAGAGACTCTTTGTTATTTGGTTGCAGGGTTGTTTGAGAGAGACATCTTCAACCTACGCCTCCCACGGATTGATAAACCTTAGGCCATCCACTTGAGGGAAATTTGTTACTGTCCTACAAACCTCTGCACTTGGAGGCCCAACAACATCTACAAGAAGAAGGTTGCGTAGTAGACATCAATTAGGCATCAAGATCTATAGAGATGGATCAAGATGCTTAATTGGACTTTCACAAAGCACATACCTTGATAAAGTTTTGAAGAAGTTCAAAATGGACAAGTCAAAGAAAGGGTTCTTGCCTGTATTACAAGGTGTGGAGTTGCGTAAGACTCAAAGCCCGACCACACGGCAGAAGATAGACAGAGAATCAAAGTCATTCCCTATTGCTCAGCCATAGGTTCTATACGATATGCCATGCTTTGTACCAGACCTATTGTGTACTTTGCCATGAGTTTGGCAAGGGGGTACAACAGTGATCCAGGAGTAGATCACTGGACAGCAGTCAAAATTATCCTTAGAGGACTAAGGAAATATTTCTCGGTTATGGAGGTGATGAAGAGTTCGTCGTAAAGAGTTACGTCAATGCAAGCTTTTACACCGATCCAGATGACTCCGAGTCTCAATCTGGATACATATTGAAAGTGAGAGCAATTAGCTAGAGTAGCTCCATGGAGAGCATTTTAGACATAGAAATTTGCAAAATACATACGGATCTGAATGTGGTAGACCCGTTGACTAAACTTCTCTCACAAGCAAAACATGATCACACCTTAGTACTCTTTGGGTTTTAATCAGATAGCGATGTGAACTAGATTATTGACTCTAGTAAACCCTTTGGGTTTTGGTCACATGGCGAAGCGAAGTATGGGTGTTAATCACATAAAGATGTGAACTATTGGTGTTAATCACATGGCAATGTGAACTAGATCATTTATTCTAGTGCAAGTGGGAGACTGAAGGAAATATGCCCTAGAGGCAATAATAAACTTGCTATTTATTTTTCCTTATACCATGATAAATGTTTATTATTCATGCTAGAATTGTATTAACCGGAAACTTGATACATGTGTGGATACATAGATAAAACACAGTGTCCCTAGTAAGCCTCTATTTGACTAGCTCGTTAATCAAATATGGTTAAGTTTCCTGACCATAGACATGTGTTGTCATTTGATGAACGGGATCACATCATTAGAGAATGATGTGATGGACAAGACCCATCCGTTAGCTTAGCATAATAATCGTTAAGTTTTATTGCTATTGCTTTCTTCATGACTTATACATATTCTTCTAACTATGAGATTATGCAACTCCCGAATACCACAGGAACACCCTGTGTGCTATCAAACGCCACAATGTAACTGGGTGATTACAAAGATGCTCTACAGGTGTCTCTGAAGGTGTTTGTTGGGTTGGCATAGATCGAGATTAGGATTTGTCACTCCGAGTATCAGAGAGGTATCTTTGGGCCCTCTCGATAATGCACATCACTATAAGCCTTGCAAGCAATGTGACTAATGAGTTAGTTACGGGATGATCCATTACGGAACGAGCAAAGAGACTTGCCGGTAATGAGATTGAACTAGGTATGATGATACCGACGATCAAATCTCAGGCAAGTAACATACCGATGACAAAGGGAATAATGTATGTTGTTATTATGGTTTGACCGATAAAGATCTTCGTAGAATATGTAGGAACCAATATGAGCATCCAGGTTCCGCTATTTGTTATTGACCGGAGATGTGTCTCGGTCATGTCTACATAGTTCTCGAACCCGTAGGGTCCGCACGCTTAACGTTCGATGACGATTTGTATTATGAGTTATGTGTTTTGGTGACCGAAGTTTGTTCGGAGTCGCAGATGAGATCACGGACATGGCGAGGAGTCTCAAAATGGTCGAGAGGTAAAGATTGATATATTGGAAGGTGGTATTCGGACATCGGAATGGTTTCGAGTGGTCCGGGTATTTTACCGGAGTACCGAGGGGTTACCGGAACCCCCGCGGGAAATATTGGGCCTACATGGGCCTTAGTGGAGAGAGAGGGGAGCCTACAAGGGGTAGCCACGCGCCCCCATGGGAGTCCGAATTAGACTAGGGGAGGGGGCGGCGACCCCCTTTCCTTCTCCCTCTCCCTCTCCTTCCTTTCCTCCTCCGATGAAAAAGGAAAGGGGGGGATCCTACTAGGAGTGGAGTCCGAGTAGGACTCCCCCCATGGCGCACCACCCTTGTGGCCGTCCTCCTCCTCCCCTCCTTTATATACGGGGCAGGGGGCACCCCATATCACATCAATTATTCTCTTAGCCGTGTGCGGTGCCCCCCTCCATAGTTTACTCCTCCGGTCATAGCGTCGTAGTGCTTAGGAGAAGCCCTGCCCGGATCTATCGGGGAACGTAGTATTTCAAAAAAAATCCTACGATCGCGCAAGATCTATCCAGGAGAAGCATAGCAATGAGCAGGGAGAGTGTGTCCACGTACCCTCGTAGACCGAAAGCGGAAGCGTTTAGTAACGCAGTTGATGTAGTCGAACGTCTTCGCGATCCAACCGATCAGGTACCAAATGCACGGCACCACCACGATCTGCACACGTTTAGCTCGGTGACTAGGGCTGGACCAAAAGCTCGTAACTCGCGAGCTTAATGAGCGCTCGATAGTTCGGCTCGTTAAGCTCGTAGCTCGCTTCTTAATAAATAGAGCCAATCATTGATTTTAGCTCGTTAAGCTTAACGAGCTTAATGAGCAAGCTAACGAGTTTCACGAGTAGCTCGTTAAGCTCATTAGTAACAACACAACACATATTTTCATTTTACGTGACAAACTTTTATAGCACCTCAGCCCATCTATTGAATCTAATCGACCTATGAGACAACAAACTACTGCATTTCTTTTTATAGTCATCATATTTCGTCTTGAAAACCACACCTACACATTCATCCTGTATATCGTAAAACATTATAATCTGTTAACGAGCGCTCACGAGCTTAACGAGCTTCAGACAAGCTGAGCCGAGTAGGGTTTTCTGCTCGTTAATCTTAACGAGCTTAATGAGCCGAGCCTTAACGAGCACGAGCTTAACGAGTATGAGCTTAACGAGCCGAGCTGCTCGTTAGTCCACCCCTATCGGTGACGTCCCTCAAACTCTAGATCCAGCTGAGGCCAAGGGAGAGTTTCGTCAGCGCGACGGCGTGGTGACGGTGATGATGAAGTTACCGACACAGGGCTTTGCCTAAGCAATACGACAATATGATCGAGGTGAAAAACTGTGGAGGGGGGCACCGCACACGGCTAAGAAATCAACTTGCATGTTTGTGGGGTGCCCCTTCCCCCGTATATAGAGGAGGGGAGGAGGGGGCCGACGGCCTCAAGGGGCGCGCCCAAGGGGGGAATCCTACTCCTCACTACAAAAAAAAGACACATCCGTGACATTTTGGGCCGAACGAGAAAAATTTCTGTCATACATATGACACTCCTATGATGATAATTGTGACAAAACCCGGTATCATCATAGATGTGGTGGGCTCCTACTTCTGTGACAAAAAATCATGACAGAAAATGGGCTTTTCGTCCTAGGCAGGCCGGAGACGCAGCTGCATGACATTCTTTGGGCCGTCCATGACGGAAAAAACCATGATAGAAGCGAGGGGGAGGAAAATTTCGGGGAGTTCCCGGTTACAGTGGGAGGTCGGGGGCCGAGCGATGCGCGTTTCTCTCATACACGTACACGCGTGTGTGCGAGGCATTGGCTCTAACTGAACCCGAGTGAGGCTTTGGGCTCTAACTGAACCCGAGCGATTGCACTACAGGCTACGCGTTACTGAACCCGAGCGATCGATCGATGGCTGTTAACTGAACCCGATCGAGCGATTCCTTCGCTACTGCTGCTAACTGAAGCCGATCG
>NC_041388.1:383137821-383230660 GCF_002162155.2 Triticum dicoccoides
GGTGGATGAACAGTTCTCGGTGGGGGTGGATGAACATGATCCCGTGGTGTTGCCTCTGGATGAACAGGACCCCGATCGATCGAGCCGGTTGGGGATGGATGAACAGGACCCCGTGGAGGGCTGGATGAACAGGACCACCCCGTGGAGGGCTGGATGAACAGGAGACGGTGGAGGGCAGGATGAATAGTAGCATGTGGAGGGGTGGTTGAACAGGAGCCCGTGGAGAGGGCTGGTTGAACAGTAGCTGGTGGAGTAGCGCGCAGTGGAGGCTGGATGAACAGAAGCCCGTGGATGAACAGTCGCAGGTGGAGGCTGGAGGAGGTTGACGGTGGATGAATAGTAGCTCGTGGAGGCTGGAGGGGGTCGACGGTGGAGATGAACAGTATCCCGTGGAGTCCCGTTTTGCGGTACGCCACACCCCTCCCGATGAACAGGACCCCCGTTTCGACCGTAGCGCTCCAACACAAGTCCGTTTCATCCATTTTGCGGTACGCCACACCCCTCCCGATCAACAGGACCCCCGTTTCAACCATAGGAGGTCTGTTTCCTCCGTTTTGCGGTACGCCATACCCCTCCCGATCAACAGGATCCCGTTTCGAACGTGGCCGGTCGAACACAAGGCCGTTTCCTTTGTTCTGAGGTACGCCAGGCCTCGTTTCCATCGCCTGTTCTGTCCAAGCCCTCCCGATGAACACGATGCATTCCGTTGCCTCCCCATGAACACGACGCATTCTGTTGCCTCCCTATGAACACAACACATTCCGTTGCCTCCCCATGAACACGACGACGATGCTGTTTCTCCGTTCCGACCCAGCCATGTAAACGAGCCCTGGCCATACGTATGCACGAGTAGGCGTTCGAGACCCCGCCCGTATGTACACATACGTGTCCGTATTTTCTTTCTTGCACCCTGGCCGTTGTACGTATGTGTACATGCTACGTGCGCGCCTCTACTACGACACGTGCATGCCTCTACATCGACCAGTATATATGTACGTACACGTTCGCGACCAGAATAACAACGCTACGTACGCTTCGACCAGGTGGGTCCCGACTGTTAGGTACTTCCTTGTGTGCGAAGATGTAGCTGGTGGGTCCTAGCAGTTAGGGGAAAACGTTTTTTTCACGAAATACGGTGGCCCGTCCGGTGGGTCCCCGCTGTCAGGTGGAGGAATAATTATTTTGCGCGTAATAAGGAGGCACTTCCTTGTCGCGGCCGTGGACCCAGCTGTCAGCGTCTCCACGCATAGTACTCTTCCGATGGAAGTCGGTCGTTGACCACATTGACCATGCCACGCCGAGAGCACCACGGCGGTGGACGACGGCGAGGCCTAGGAAGGGGACGACGCGGAGCCGGGGAAGACGCGTCAGTGGAAGCCCGCGCGGAGAGGAGTACGAGGGTTCACTGGTTCGGCTGCGGTGTGAGGCTGCCGTCGCCGCAGGGCCTGGCCAGCGGTGGGAATAGTAGGGGGCGGTGAGGCTTCCGCGGCAGCATAGCCAGCCACGGGAGGCAGGAGCATGCGGCACGACCGACGCTGCTTTGGGCGGCTGGAGCAAGAAGACCAGAGGTTGAAGAAGCACTACGGCCGTTGGATGGACATCGTACGGTCAGTGGAGCTAGAATCGTTCATATTGACTAAGTTGACAAAGCCCTTCGTCCCCGTCAACTTAGTAGGTCCACAAGTCAGCCTCCCACCAAGGTGGGTCCCAGCTAGTCGGGGGAGTATTAATTTTTTTGTGCGTAATAAGGAGGCACTTCCGGTGAGTCTGAGCTGACAGCGGGGGGAACGTTTTTTTCGCGAAATACGGTGGCCCGTCCGGTGGGTCCCAGCAGTCAGGGGGAAACGATTTTTTCTGCAAAATACTCGTGGCCCGTCCGGTGGGTCCCCGCTGTCAGGTGGAGGAATAATTATTTTGCGCGTAATAAGGAGGCACTTCCTTGTGGCTGCCGTGGACCTAGCTGTCAGCCTCTCCACGTACAGTACTCTTCCGATGGAAGTCGGTTGTTGACCACATTGACCACGCCGCGCCGAGAGCACCACGGCGGTGGACGACGACGAGGCATAGGAAGGGGACGACGCGGAGCCGGGGAAGATGCGACAGTGGATGCCCACGCGGAGAGGAGTACGAGCGTTCACCGGTTCGGCTGCGGTGTGAGGCTGCCATCGCCGCAGAATAACAGGGGGTGTGGGTGAGTAGAGGGATGCCCTGGCCAGCGATGGGAGTGGTAGGGGGCGCTGAGGCCTGCGCGGCAGCACAGCCGGCCACGGGAGGCGGGAGTAGGCGGTCCCGCCGGCGCTGCTTTGGCGGCTGGAGCAAGAAGACCAGAGATTGAAGAAATACAACGGCCGTTGGATTGACATCCAACGGTTACGTCTGCTAGAATCGTTTGTTGACGTATATAATAACTAAAAAAATCTTGCATACGCGTCAACTAAATAGGCCCACAAGTCAGACCACTCCCTCTTTTTTTAATAATTTATATATAGCTCCTGGCAACTTCTTATGCAATTTATTGCAGTCGTTTTTTGGTTGGCCAGGGCCAATTTTGCATATTTCTGTGGGTTCCAAACTATTTTTAATACCGAAATGTCCAGCCAGATTTAAAGTACTTTGAAGATATATTTAAATTAGGTTAATGCCCAGTGAAATAGGAATATGAAAATGTAATAAAATTCAGAAATTATAAAGTAATTGCCAATTTGTCATCTGTTTTTATATTTACAACCCATTTCATATTACTTTCAAGATTTGCAGGCGTCTTGAAAGAGTTGCAGTCCATCAGGGCGTAGAAAAATAAGTAGGCCTGGATTGGGTATTCTTCAGAAAAAATAAACTGGGCTCATTTTCACAAAGAAAAAATAGCTGGGCTGGTCACACGGTGAACATAAAATATAAGCCCGGGCTAGACGGGCCACAGCCCAGTTCAAACCCTGCTCCGTCTCAACAATACCAAACAAAAAAAAATACTGCTCGAGTAGCTACGTCCCAGGTGTCAGCCGATCTTGTGCTGTTCTCTTGTCTATTGACTATATACGCTCCCAATGTCGTGGGCCCCAGATGTCAGGAAAACACTAGGAGGAAGCTTTTTTTTCCATACACTGACGTGGCGGGCCCCTACTGTCATCCTCTCCACGTACTTCTGTCAATTCCTGTTGTTTGTTGACCATGTTGACAACGCGAGAGGGCGGCACTGGGGCGAGCGCACCAAAGCACGCGGAGGACGTCTGCGTTAACGATTTAGGAGACGGTGGGGCAGCGATGCGTGCGCTGAGGCGCAGCCAGCCGTGGGAGGCGGAAGCAGGCGGCCCCGCCGGCGCTGGTTTGGTTTTGGCGGCTGGAGGAAGACAGGACTGAAGAAATACGACAGACTGTAGTACTTAACAACCTTAACTGAAACCAGCAGGGGCACTTAACAACCAAAGCTGAAAGCAGTATGAGTACTTATACAGGTTCAACCATACAAAGCACGCCTCGAACAGTGCTACTTTGCCTACAGTTAACCAAGGGTGAGGCCGCCAAGCCCCAGGACAAGGCCCAGGCGCCACCCCGCGCATCCACAACCTTCTGAAAGCGGCTTCATCTCGCAACGTGGTCAATAAACAGGATTTCACTTTAGAGCCATGGAAAAGCATGAACATAATCTTCTGTCCTATTCTCCAAGATGGACGAGCCTTCGTTATTTGAGACCACCCATGAATAAGTATATTTTCACCTCCAAGGGGAATTGAGTAGGTCGACATAAACATCATGTTGTGACCAAGTGCAAGTCTGACCCGACCATGGTCAGGCATCTGTATAGGAACAATAGAACTCGGCAGTTCCTATTTCAAGAAGATCACAACTGTAAAACTGTGTATAAGCAATAGTTTATGAACAACATATATAACAGAAAACAACTCGTACCATAAGTTTCTCGACACAGTTGGACCTGTTCAACGAGTGCAGCAGTGGCACACATATCCCACGTGGCCTTCCACCATTGAAACGCCCCACAAGGACCTCAAGACTATCAATAAAGTGTAGGAACTTGTGGATGTCGATCCAGTCAACTTCAGTGCCATTAGTAACAGCCGAGTTATTACAGAGTAACAAATGAGCAGACTGCTTTACTCTGAAAAAACCTACACGTGCCACCAATTATAAGAAAATATTAGTTAGAAGTAGCATCTTCGTGAGAGATTCGTTGCTACTTCTAAAGTTAAATTGTGATTAGTTAGACAGAATATGTGGATTAAGAAGTAATCGAGGCAACAAGCAAGAACCAGATACAAAACTAACATGGTTGAACAATTGGAACAACGTCGGGGTGGAAGATCGCAGTGAAGATGAGACCAGGTTCTGCTATTTCCATCAACATTGGTGCGCCAACTTTCAGTCTGTAACACTTGAGAAAGTTTATCCAAGTTCAGCCATAAAAAAGTAGCGATCTTCTTGGTTCATGAACCCAACTCGGAACCTATATCCATGGCTTGTCTTCACTGTGACCATTAAACTAGTGTATTCAGTTATGGCAAGGCCGAGCATCTTGAGTACATGTGTTCTGGCAGAGCAAATAATACATTGCAGGAAAAATAATATGAGAACACAACATGTTCAAAAAAACCCCACCCTCCCGGATAGAAAAGAGGATTCTAGGAACATACTGTGCGCGTTTCGAAATGCTGTGTTAGGATGAGAAGGAACAAGTGTGGCGTCTCGCCGAGGGCACAGAAACCTGTAGGGTACTCGCACTTTGGGCACTGCAATTGAAACACACTAGATTCAGTAGGAAGAAAAATGCATCAACGGCGGCGACTGCCATCCTAGGATTACCTGCGACCAAGGGACTTGGGTTTATCGGGGATGGATGAAGAATTTGTACCTGGTTCTCCATGAGAAAAGCCTATGCAATCGCCGAGAGGGGGTTTTCTCTGAACAAGCAGACGAGGGAGAAAGGGATTCAGGCCCAGTGAAATATTGCCGCTTCGTCCGTCCAGCTTACTGCTAAAGCTGGAAAGGGGGGGGTGTTGTGATTTGACGGCTCATTGGGCATTACTGCGGCGCTACGACCGGGGTGTGTCTACCGTGAAGTTGTGCACTCTAATTTGTGCATATGGCACGTGGACCCCGTTGCCGGTTGCCCCACATATCAGCGAAAGGAAGTAGAAAGACATGAGTAACTAGTTACACATAAATATATATTTTGACAGAGAGATACTCCCTCTGTAAAGAAATATGCAAATCTTTTATATCACAGGCTCACCTTGCGAACAAAAATACTCCCTCTGCAATGCACGGGCATTATGGGGGTTCAGCTGAGAATATAATACTCAGATGTTTTTTTGAGGGATAAAAGCTGCTTTATTGAAGATTAACAGTCATAGGTATACAAATAGTTTCGGGGGTTCCTGTGAGCCAAAGATGGCATCCACAGGGCAAAGAAGTAGCAGCTTTTGCGAGCACATGCGCTTCAACATTACACTCGCGTTTTTCATGTATGATCTCCATGGTTTGGAACATATTCTTCTTCATCTTGATCTCGTCCATAATAACTTTGCTGGGCCCCAAGTATGCCTCTCCGATATGCTTGACTGTTGCTGAACAATCGGTGCTAATCTGAACTTGTTGCAGGTTTAAGTCAAGAGCTAGAGATAGCCCCTCGCAACATGCCATTGCCTCTAGGATCTCTAGATCAGTAACACTTTCACACACCAGTGCCGATGCTCCAAGGAAGAAGCCTGTATGATCCCGGCTCACAACTGCCAGGGCTCCCCTTTCACCATTGCGAGATAACGCAGCATCAACATTCATCTTCGCCCAACCCACAGCAGGAGGAGGATGCCACTTCTGCACTGAGCTAGTGCTTCTCGAAACCAGGTTCTAGACTTTGGGCCGCAGGCCAACCCTGCATGTTTGGGGGCCCATGTGTTCTACCTCAGCGCTTTTCATATTGCAAGCGATCGGTACGGCGCTGGTTTTAGATGATGTCGCAAGGCGAATACACAAAATTGAATAAAGCATGGCAGCTGTTGGAATGAAATCGAACGACAGTTCCTAACCAGCAATCAGAGTTGCAATTCTATCAATGATATACCATGTGATAAATAATACTATCGTACTACTTATACACACATGACACTTGTTTCACCATGCCAGATTATTACATCAAAATCTCTCGAAGGATAGATCAGTTAGGCAGTTGCGTGCTGCTACTGAAGAATTTCAAAGTTGATTTGGACCAGCTCTCCTTGCCGAGAAAGTTCGATTTTGACATCATCCCCTACCGCAAGATATGATTTAGATTTGAACCTTGACCATCCTTTAGCATCAATCATCATGCGAGCATCCTTTGTACTTACGATATATTGAGCAGGTTCATTCACACCAAGGCTGCGCATGGTAAGAGAAACTTGGCCGTGGTCGCCCGGATTGTTGAACGACTCCCTCGTTGCTCTAGGAATTCTTTATTTGCAAACAAGAAGACATACCCAAACAGTTAGATCAACACAGTGAATCATGTGAAACAACATGGAAAGAAAAAAGAACGAAGCACTTGGGCGGCCAATGCTTACCAAGAAGGTGGACATGTCTGTTTTTGTAAGGACTTTGGTATATGAAGTGCGAACTGCAGCCCAGTCTGTTGCCGGTGCAACTGCACGGGCCGGAGCAGATGCAAGTGCAAGTATTGGTGCAGGTGCCGAAGCCACTGCTGCTGCCGGAGATGGTGCTCCTTGTAGAGCTGGTGCCGGTGTTGGAGCAGGTGCCGGTGTCGATGCCCGATCCTTGGGTAGATCAGACTGATCCGCTGACGTGGTCGGTGCCCAATCCTCAGCTGGATCAGACTGAGCTGCTGCCGATGTCAGTGCTAGAGCAACTGTCGGTGCTCGGTCTGTGCGAGACAGCGGCGATCGTGTCTGGTCTGCTATGATCAGCTTTCTAACTTGACTAGGATCCGTGACCGTGATCCAGTCTTTTTCTTCATTTCTTTTAAACGCGAGAAGGACTAATTGTGGCATTTTTGTTAAACCAAACTGCAGTTCATCATAGGGTTCAGCTTGTACTCAGACAACAGACTGATCCAATTTTTTCCAGTAATATAAGTGATGGACAGTGCCTTCATTACTGACACGACATAAGAAGTGAAACCTACAAAAATAGCCATCGTAGAGCAAACCAAACGGTTTATTCTGTGATGAATGTCACATGGCAAAACCTGCATCGTAAAATTGCAGGAAAAGAAAGAAAACATGACATTAAATCAATAAGATTTAGACAGTAAATCAATAAGATTTACTTGATGTGACACGAGTGAATCCTTACCAGGAAATCACTATGTTGAAGTACTAAACAGAAGATTGATCGTTCAACTACGCGTGGCATGCAGAGGCCCCGCCTACTCCCACAAGCAGGACAGTCCAAAGGTCGTGACAAATCGTATGGACCGAACATCCATGGGGCTGGAAATCCTGGTGGGTGCGATAAACCCTGCAATGCATACAAATATTGGAGTGTAACCATAATTGATAGACCGTCCTCACAAAAAATATGATATGGATACTTCAAAATATACAGACTGAATTGAGTGGACAGACATTAACATAGACCGTTCTCAGGACTGACCACACACCAAAAGCGGCAGTACTAATAAACAATACAGGGTTCACAAACACAAATCAAGTACTGAACAATAGTACTTACTACAGACAAGCAAAGTTGCACTAACTAAACTCTGCAGACTATTTTTTGCCACCGACCTACGGGATGAACCCCGCATAACTGACTAGGCCATGGACTTCGTGTGAGATGTCTACATGCACCATCACCATCTTGTCAACCTTGGAGAACCTAACAGAGTGGTCTTTCCACTCATAAACATGATGATGAAGACAGGCCGCATCAGATTTGTTGGGAAGCTTTACAAGAACCACACCCTTCGTAATAGAAGGCACAGCCAAGAAATTGTTGTGGTCAAGTACAGCCTCGAGAACACGCCTGGCAACAATGCTACAGGAAAACACTAGTTTAGGACACATGGCGACAAGGACACAACAGCTGGATAGTTCAGCAGTAGAACTCATCATCAGGTCTTCCAGTTCACACGGCATGACTTTGAGAACTTCATCTCCACCGCGGACCTGGTTCTAATTCAAACAGAAACCATATTTTATTACTACCTCCGTTCAGAAATATAAGATGATTTTCGATATTATACTCCATATATGACTACATGTACGCACAGAAATGAGTGAACAAAGGCACTAGAACATGTCTTCAAAGGCATGAGAGCAGAGGGATTACATGCAATATCCATAACACAAGTTACCGAGGCAAATATACCCTCTTAAAAGGTAGCATTGATGTTCATAAAGTACTAGTTGAAAGTAATCTACAAGAAATCAGTGTCAACCTCTCGCATGTTTTGGTCAAAAGAGGAATTTAGAACCGTCATTTGGCACACAAAAATCACATGCAAGATCACCCAGAAAGTTGTACTACTAGTACTAGTACTGCGTGTTAGATGAAAAAACACGATCAAGATCGAGAAAAAGATCGTCAAGAAGAGATATTACCTGGACTTGCTTAATGAGGGATCCCGGAGAGGGGGGCTTGGACAGGGCGATGGCTTTGAGCTTGTCTACGATAGTCTCGGCGGGGTGCTTGCGCTTCTTAGTACCATGAGCCTCGACGGTTTTGGCCGGAGCCATAGACATCACTTCGGCCGGTGCTCCAGCGTCCATCAAGAAACTGTCAGATAGAAATAAAAGAAAAGAAACCATAATCACAAACCCAAAAGAAGAAAAGAGAGGGAGTTATAGGATCAGTCTCGGGGTTGCAAGACCGGGCCTTGGCCAGAATCAACACCATTGATGCGCTCACCTTTCCTTCTTTGGGAGAGAAGAACAATGGCAGAGGTAGGTCGGTGTTTTCTTGAAGAAATGAGGAAAAAAGATGAGGCAGAAGCGAGGGTTGGGTAGAGACGAAGCTGAGAGAGAAGAGTGAAATGATGGTTGCTTCGTCCGTCCAACTTACTGCTGGAAAGGAGGGGGTTTTGTGATTTGACGGCTCATTGAGCATTACTGCTGCGCTTCGATCGGGGTATCTACCGTCACTCTACTATGGAGTAATTTAGTGCATGGCTGGTGGACCCCGATGTTGGCTGTCCCACACGTCGGCGAAAGTGAGTAATTTAGTGCATGGTTGGAGGAGGATCCGCACGGTAGAGCATGTCCACTATTTTTCAGAAGAAGAAAAATGATTACAGCAAGCATTTCCACTCTTACAACGGAGGAGTGCGAAACATGACAGCCACTTGGACATACACAGTGCTCCTACTACTAGGCATGTGCAGTGGTTCATACGTCAGTACTACACAATCTTGTTGCTAGTGTAGTAAGATATGACGATAACAAATGATGTTGTGCGCATGTTAACTACTCCTATATGTAACATAGTACCGCTTTTTCGACTGTCCGGTCGAGAATGGACGGTGAGATCAATGTTAACAGAACTAGGTCCACAACACATGGAGAGTACGGTGCTACAGTACTCCATGAAACATGAACCACATGAAGCACAAATAGTGTTAGGCAGGGTGTATGAACGGTGCACGGGATGGGAGAAAAAGTTCCCTTCTCGACCCACTTTTGGGTGTTTGGCAGAGTGCATGAAGGGTGCATGAGTCCACACTAGTAGGTTGACAAAAATACACAAAGAGGAAACAACTATATTGAGATGAGAATGCAACCAAACACACCCACACGCTTTGTGCTACAGTGACTGATCTGCACCGTCTGAGTTTGATCCAACGGTCATGTTGCACCGAGACATGGACATGCCCATGCAGAGGGTTTAGCCCGACGGCCAGCATCGTCGCGCTGGCACGACGGTAGGCATCACGCAGCCGCAACACGTGCATGACAACTTGGTTCACCAAGTGGCTGAGGCGATCCTGGACCTCGTCACGATCGGCCCGCTCGCGCTCCAGCTGGCTCCCCTGACGACCTATCGTATCTCCCGCTTTCTACAGCAACGCCGCCGACGCCTCGAGCATCTTTGTGGTGGACGCCTGCCGCTTTTGAAGCTCCGTGAACTCCCGCACATAACGGAGGAGCATGGCACTCCTCTCCTCATTGAGGTCACGGAGCTCCACGTCCTTGGCCCTGAGCTCCGCATCCTTGACATGGAGCTCCTGTGTTAGGAGCCTCACCTCGGACTCCGTGATCTGCTGCGCCGCCATGGCACCAGGTAGAAGCAATGGGGAGAGGAAGCAAAGGGGGCGAAACGGCTGAAAGACAATGCAATCTACGGGAAGGCGGAGGGAGCGGGGAATCTTTTGGTTTTCACCACGGTAAAACACCAGTCGACGACTTCTCACATCAGGGAGCAGTGGGTACAGGCGGAGTCATCATGACTAATTGCTGCCGTGCCTGCTCCTGTCAATCAAAAAATTAAAAATCCTGCCACGCCTGCTCCCGTCAATCAAAAAATTAAAAATCCTGCCGCACCCAAACACCAGAGCAATGCCGCGGTGGATATTTAAATTTACCTGCCGGCAAGTAGATAAAAAAGGGGTGAAAAAACAAATGTGGCGGCGGCCTAGCTAGTCGGTCGAACTAGCCCAACTAGCTAGCCACCGTGCTTCACTGATGTACTCGGCAGGAAAGGTGGTCTTTCGTGATTTGACGACTCATTTACTTGCTTCGGTGCTACGACCGAGGAGGACCCAGAAAACGCACGATAGGGCGTCCCACGTCAGGAAGAATATATGCGTGCACCACTTGGGAGGATCCCGAAACCGCGCGGTAGGGTGTGCCACGTCTCGGCACAGAGGAAAAATGTGCGTGTAAAAATATAATGTATCAGACGTAGTAGAGTACCTATGGTTCGACCTCGGGACCCAGCCAGTCAGTTGAAAACACCCCACTAGCCACACAGCTTCGTCATGCAAACGTGGCACGGAGGATAGATGTGGTTAGCTCCATCTCGACCAGCCACAACATCTCTTGTTCTAGGCGATTCTTCTATTTTCCAAGTTTTTTAGTTGTAATAACACCACGGCAAGCTAGCGCCGCTCTTCGTGTGTGCTCGTGCAAAGGTTAGACGATGGAGAGAAGAGAGATTGAGATCGCAGACCTGGGACCCACCAGTAAGTGAGATAACGGTCATGCACGTGTTGACGAGGCACTCCCTCTACTCTACTCAACGCAAGTACTGTATAAAATCAAGTTATGGGACAAAGCCAACAACCGTTCGTTTTTTCAGGCTATCGACTTACGCTTTGTAGTCCAGGTTGCCAATTCGAATCTCGCCTTTCAGATTTGTTAGTTTTAGGTCCAAATTTGATTAATGACAAGTGGGACCCCCATGTGTTGTTCCGATATTTCAGTGTAGGATGATTTTTTTGAACAAACACTTTGCGCGATTAGACAAGTAACGACACGAGTTACACGTTTTTTTGCAAGTTTACGAACAAAAATGACAGCGGCATAGAATATCACATCCACCCTGCAGCTTAGATACTATGGTGATACGAGTTTTTACACCGTTGGAAGTGAGATCCAATGGCTTGGGAGTAGTCTTTGTAATTATGCGCAATTTCCTAACTCTCCAAAGGTTTTTTTGCAAATAAAACATTCAGGCCTTGTGTGTGCCGCTGCATCTTCGATCCAACGGCTCCCCGGTGCTCATATTAGGTGCTCCTCGTAGCTTAATTACCCGCTACGGTGATTGGAGTAGTTGTGGTCCGAATGCTATGAAAATATAATCTAAACTGATCGAAGTAAATGCCTACACAAATTAATCCAAGGTTGGAGTGCCCCTCGCAATGTAAATAGCTCCGGCTTTGCGAGGGATGGAGAGGTAGTAGCTTCAACGCGTGGAAGATACGGTGTGAGAAAGCGAGGTCGATCGAGAGACATATAGATAGAGAGACAAAGTGAGTGTGGTTCGACATTCATTGAACAAATATATATGCTCTGGAGAGATATTGTCCGATTGAGCTTTTTGGCAAGGGTGAGGGCTGTAAGATAGAGCTTGAGAGATGATCCAGTCACAGACGTGTAGATATATTTTGTGTGTGAGAGGAAGCAAGGTCAAGCGATCACATAGGGTCGCCGTGCGATCGAAAGAGTGAGACGGGTTGGAGAGAGTGACCTAGATAGACGATGTGCGTGAGAGAGTATACAATGTGAATAGGTCGAATTGGGCTCAACATGGTGATATATCGTTTTTGTCCGAGAAAGAGCGAGGTCAATCGAGACATACGGAGAGAGAGAGAGAGAGATTGAGTGAGCGTGGCCCACCATGAGGTCGAAAGAGTGGTGGCAGCTTGGATGGACTGACCTAGATAGACAATCTGCGTGAGAGAGTATATAGTGTGTCGATCGTGGCCCGAACAGGGAGATATATCATTTGTGTGTGAAAGAAAACGAGGTTAAACGAGACTCAGATAAAGAGAGCGAGATTGAGCGAGTGTGGCCCGCCGTGTGGAAGAAAGAGTGAGACAGTCTCGAGGGAGTGACCTAGATATACAACGTGCGTGCGTGCGCATGCACGAGAGGTTGGGGGGCTAGATAGGCAATGCATGTATTTAGCGCGAGAGGGTGAGAGGGAGAGGGGGGAGAGAGAGAGCTCGGCATGGGGTGCAATGGCGGGTGTGTGAGGTAAATACATTTGGTAACAGAGTGGAAAAAGGGGTTGTGTAGTTGAGAGACTAAGAGATCGAAACATGAAGAGAAAGAATGAACGTGTGTTGGAAACCGATAGCTTCCTAAGGTGGTTAGGAGGGGAAGATTGACCGATACAGGAAGTATGTAGGGTTTGTGCGGGGGGGGGGGCTAAAAACAACATTTGAATGTACATAGTACGAGACTTAATATCGATGTTTCAATTCGGTGTACATTGTAAGATTTGAACCGAGGACCAGGCATACGGGTAATTATTTCGAATTCGTGCCATACTAAGTTTCGAAAAGTTGACATTGACTCAGTTTGTTGTGCTATTTTGTAGGTCATATGTTTGAATCCATCCAAAAGTTTTCTCACTACCATGGTGTTCATCATATACATATGAATTTGTATTAAAGAAGTAGCGTGGATACAGTGAAATGCGAAATCCACGTTAGAATTGGAGATCGCTACGTGACACACACTCTAATTCAAATAACTAACTACGTGACACACACTCTAATTCAAATAACTAATTATGTGACACACACTCTAATCCACGTTAGCGTGGGTACCATTTCGATCTTTTTTCAAATAACTCCTCATTAATTAATTTACAGTACTCCCTCTGTTCACTTTTATAAGACCTTGAAGACATTTCAGACAATGTGCAAAATAGTTCATTTTAAGTTGTCTGAAATGACTTACAAAAGTGAACGGATGGAGTATCTCGTTTCGAATGACTAATTATTGCAAGGAAAACAAGGGCATGGTAATACATACATATTCGTTTGCAAATGAAAGAAGATTCGTTTGCATTCTCAAATGTAGGCGCACCAGGCAAACCAGGGTCGTGTCGGGGTGGACGCTGCTTCGGTGCCTTAAAGGCAACTGCCTTTGGGTCACTGACATGTGGGCCAGCCACCTGTTGGGCCCATATGTCATGGGCACAAACGCAGGTGCCTTAAGGCACCGAAGCATAGTCCTGTCGGGGTGGTCGCGTGTGTCGGACGGACGCGTAGCACCCAGCCACCCACCCCCCTCCCCCCCAAAAGGACGACCATAATATAAGTTCACGCTTCCACGTTTCAGATTGAAATATCTGGCGGCCCCAATTCCAGCCCTGAAAAATCTCTCTTCTCCACCGTCCCCTTCCGCGCCCAGATTGCTCAAATCCCTAATTCGCCGCCAACCCTCGAATCGCCCCTCGTCTCATCTCTTTCCCCACCGTTCCCCACCTCTGTGCCGGATGACGACGACGAAGACGACGGTCGCGCTTCACCATCGCACCAGAGCTACCTCATCTACGCCCTCATCCACTACACCGGGTGGTCCACCGACAACGTCGGCCGCCGCAACCGACGTACCTCACAGACACCAAGTTCCACCGCATCAGGTGCGCTTCACCGACGCTCTCTCCCAGCTCACCGGGGCTACTTCACCGAGCACATCGTCGCACCTTCGCCCCCCGAGGCCGTTGGGGCTTCACCAACGGTCTCGTCCACCGCATCGTAGCGCTCCGCTGCCACTCAAGATCTGCATCCGTGCGCGGCCAGCCAACACCAGCGCATCACCCTCAACGACTCTGAAGTGACCCACGCTCTAGCTAGGCGAGCATTCCCAAACGCCGGCCCGAACTAGGTATCCACACATCACTCCCTTGTGAACTGTTCCGACGATGTTTGGATATCCTTTCACTACTCTCTTAGCTTACACGCCTATGCAACTCTAACCTTAACTCTTATTTCTTCTGGAGATATCATCTGAAACAAGCAAATCCATATTTTAGTGAAGCATGACGGTGCTACGGGATTTGGTACACATCCTGCACACCCGTATAACCTTGTAAGTATCTGTCCTCCGGTACAACATCAAGGTCGATTCCTCTTATTTGATCAACCATTCGCCGTGTCAAAAATGCAGAGGGGGATGCAAGGAGCACAAGGCATGCACATCCAAGCAAGTGGTAACATGGACTTGTACATGGAACATCCCAAGCGCAAGCAGAGCTGCAGTGAGCCTGTACAACGAGCTAGCGTAAGTCCTTGCATTTCATTTAATTCGTACTGGCATTCGTGTATGATTTGTGTGCAGTGACTGATCCACGAATTCAAGTTACCAGGGACGAACATTTAACTTAAAAAATATGAAGGCACTTGCACTCCGGAAATCAACATAACTTGAGAAATGTGAAGCTACATGCACTTTGAAAACCAGCTAATGATCCAAAGTAGTTCAGATTATAAACACTAAATGATGCAAGCACCAAAAAACACAAAATGCAACATGGTGTACAAGGACTACAAACATGGTCTGTACCTACTTGAATTATTCGTTCTCTGGCTGAAAATATCGAAGTGTAATTGCACGTATAACCAGTGCGCAACCTGCATATCAATATATCTATCCTGCACAAGTATGCCAATAGTTTCAAACAACAGATTAGAAAAGTATTTATGCTATGTTGTCATGATACGGGGACTTTCTGGTAGATGGCCTCGACGTTTCCTCAAGCTATGAAAATGCACTATAATTTGCTTGTCATCAATGCCTGCAAATCTCTGTCTCTCTCAACATAGTAGATCATCATTAGACACTAAATCCTTCAATGAGTTTGCAAAATGCTTGCATTAGATCCCTCATTAGACACTATATGTTCATCACCAGGAGCATGTAAAATGTTTGCATCAAATCCTTTATTAGCAGTCTGTTCATTAGACACTTCAGGCTCAAGAACAATATGAGCTTGTATGTTTGCACCGGAAACTTGATTAGATACATCAGATTCAGTCAGTTTAGTATTGATTGGGGGAGTTATAAAATAAGTAGAAATTGGTTTCATTTTCTCATAGATTCCCTACATACAAGCAGTTCTACAACACCGTCAGGTTTAACTATTGGCCAGAAATTGAAGAGTTGAATTATATATAATCAGGGATGTGATGTACCTGCTTGTTGCGCATGCTACTCTTGCAAGCTGCGACTTTCCGTTTGCGCAAGCTCGTTGCCATGCCCGTGCTGCCGCCGCTGCCTCCCACGCAGGCTACACCCAGGGTTGGATCTTCATCTTCTTGTCCTTCCGTTCGCTTGAAGCCCGGCGACCACCCTCCAACGAGGGCGCGAGGAAGTGCTGTGTCGGTCTGTCCAGTGGCGGCTAGGTTAGGAGCAAACCAGACTGGAGGCTGGAGTGAATGAATTGGGATTTTTCCTGCTGGCGATCGATATGGGAGGCGCTCGTTTGGGCCGCGAGCCTGCTATAGGGCCTGCCTTGCACTTATGTTATTGGCCCATCCAAATTGAAACATTTTTCTTCATTTTTTACATTGCCTGCTCGTGCGTTGGGACGAATAAAACTAGCGTGGGCCAACCTGGACGACTCAAACTAGGTGCACACTTTCCAGCCACCTGAGGCGGCCGCCCATACAAGCCCCTATGATGGCGTCGCCCCTTTTTGCGTGTATGATTGGATATTGAAAAATATTCCAGTGGCACTTTCGATTTACCCACAGAATGGTTGAATTGCTTGTTTCTATGAACTGAGTTCGCCAATAATGTGAAGGATGCCAGTCTTTTCATCCTATTGTAGATTGCTTAGATCTCGATATGCCAAAAGTAATCGCATGAAATATACAGTAAAAGCCAGTGTGATGTGTTTGGCTACAACTAGTCTGACTACACGTCCTCATATAACATATCAAGGACGCACCATCTTACCAGATTAACCATTCGACTTACCCATGCAGTGTGGGAAGAAAGAAGTATTGGGACTGCGTATCCAAGCAAATGATGCCATGGACTCCTTCGTACAACCTTGTAAGCGAAAAAGAAGTTGCAGTGTGCCTGTACAAAGAACTAGCGTAAGTTCAGTTACCCGCTTCTCGGAATTTTAGTTAGCCACTTATTACAAAATTGTTCAATTACGTTGCTTGGCTTAATTTAGTTTGCTACTGATTACATAATGGCACAACATGTTAATCATATTGTAGACTGCGCCTATCTATGTGTTTGATACTTACTCTTAAGAATTACCTGTTTTCCTTAACTTAAATATCTACTTGTTTATTTAACTGCTTTGCTGTTGCAACATCGGGTTACAATGATGTTAATAACTACTTTTCAGCATCCAATTGAAACTCTTTAATTCCTTGTTTGTTTAACTGATTTGCTGCTATAACTCCCAATTGAGATGTTTTGCTAACTTAAACTTTTCTGAATCCAATCGAAACTTTAATGGCAAAACAAGTTAGCCCAAGATGAAAGAGCGAGGTCCCCATGGACGTTGCATCATCCCACAGCAGTGGCACCGGCCCAATCGTGCATTATGAATTGCCAACTACTGATGCTCTAGAGGCTAAACTAGTGGTAGAAAGAGATTCTGCTTCTGCACTTAGAGATGAAGTTGACATGTTGAGGAAGCAAACAGCACAATCACAAGCAGTACTCAAGACAACCATTAAATATTTGGTGGATTTCAAAATGAAGCAAGTTGAGACTGGCCAGATTGTTAAGGTCCTGAAGGAAAAAAGGAAATTAAATTCCTACTTGGTAAATCATAGGTGAAATGTTCTTTCCATAGTGGAATAACCTTTGTGTTATCTGTTCATGTAATCAATCAAACCATTTGTTTTAGAGATCATGTAATAATTGTTTTTTTGTTTGTAATTTTATTTGAGCACAAGTCTGTATTAATTGATAAGACTCGGAGACTTTTCATTTGGATTGCTGTGCCAGACCTACAAATATGCCAATTAGGCTGAATGTGCATTCAGCAATAGTAGTATAGATGGACCATAAGTGGCACGCATCGGAAAGGGCCAAGATGCTGGCTAAAAAAAGGATGCTGCTGTAGCCAAAAAAAAAGTACAGCGGCCTGGCTTATGTATGTTAGTTGATATTATTGATCCATATACTCTATAAGTGTTTATATGTCTGTTAGTTTCGTACATTCTTGGTTGATTGACTCGGTATTTGAATCTTGATACATCACTTGTGTACATATCTAAATGGGAGTACACATTATGCTGCGTGTGACATTTGAGTTGGACATGAAGTGTTCCAAATATTCGAATTCACCTTAAACTGGATTCTAGTTTCTGAATTTGAGTATCGGCATTTGTAAACCATATTCATATATGACAGTGGAATACATCTTTGTCATCCTTTTGAAGATATATAAAAACACATAGAATGATTTATAAAGATTCATATAGGAATACAAAATGGATTCGAATTTAGTTGCCAGGGTAAATGTGGATGCTTATTGTCCCAAAATTCGAAAGAAACAGCAAAATGTCCACTCCCACATCGGCTTCCCGAAGACAAGTGTTTGGGAGATGGAAATTACTGTCTACCCATTACAGGGACAATCCATCGGCCTGATTTCCACTGCTCTAAATAGGGGTAGGTTATTAACTTCAATTAGACGTGACACGACCGCCTCTGAGCCCATTCTAACGCGGTGGGCGTCAAACATGGGCGGCAAAACTCATTTGATTCAAGCTCGTCCGAAAGACCTCTGTTTCTCCCTCCATCCCCATTCATACACGGTGGGTGGCAAAACACCCTCTCCTTGTCCGAAATAGATGTAGGCTAATATTTTAAATAGGGGCAGATGTGTAACTTCCATCAGACGTGACACAACCGCCCTACCTGTCAGCCCCGTTCATACACCATGGGCGCCAACCATGGGCGGCAAAACACCCTCTCCTCGCCCGAAATAGTTAACGGCAAAAATTTGGGAGATGCGAGATTACCGTCCTATCCCCAACCGACGAGATGTCCAAATTTGAAACAGGGGATAAGTTCGTAACTTTCCCATATTTCAGACAGGTGCGTCCCAAAAACATGGTTCCCCGTACCTCTCCCTCCATTTTCCCATTCATACACCGTCCGCGCTAGAACACCCCATTCCCACACCAGCCTCCGTCCGCCACCCCATCCATCGCCGCCGTCCTCCACCACATCTGTCGCCACCGTCCTCCACCATGCCGGAGCGCCTACCAAGACTGCGTCGTCCACTGCTAGAGATGGACGTTTCTCATCCACGGTGATGGACCAATAGCCTTGCATCGCGTCCTCTCGCTTCATCGGCGCCGTCGTCCTCTTTGTCGGGGCCGCTCACACGACCTTCTCTTCCACCGCAACGGGACTTATCCCCCGATGCACCCGTCTACCATCACAGATCTGCTTCAATGCCACCGACAGCCATCACACCCCCGATGCCTACACGGTGCCGCAAGAGAGGTGGTACTTCATATCTCCTCAACCTTTTGATCTCAACCAGAAAATAGATCTTAACTTGGTTACTCTACTTCCTTTTCAGCTCTTAGAATTTAGTTCTTAGTTCGAAGCAAACAATGGATGCTAAATATCATTTCTCCGGTTTGCAGCTTCAAATCTACCATGGCACAGCTGAGGGAGTCCTGGATTAGGTGGTCTCCGGACGGCCGGACTATATCCTTTGGCCGGACTGTTGGACTATGAAGATACAAGATTGAAGACTTCGTCCCGTGTCCGGATGGGACTCTCCTTGGCGTGGAAGGCAAGATAGGCAATACAGATATGTATATCTCCTCCTTTGTAACCGACCTTGTGTAACCCTAGCCCTCTCCGGCGTCTATATAAACTGGAGGGTTTTAGTCCGTAGGACAACAACAATAACATACAATCATACCATAGGCTAGCTTCTAGGGTTTAGCCTCTCTGATCTCGTGGTAGACCTACTCTTGTACTACCCATATCATCAATATTAATGAAGCAGGACATAGGGTTTTACCTCCATCAAGAGGGCCTGAACCTGGGTAAAACATCGTGTTCCCTACCTCCTGTTACCATCCGTCTTAGACGCACAGTTCGGGACCCCCTACCCGAGATCCGCCGGTTTTGACACCGACATTGGTGCTTTCATTGAGAGTTCCTCTGTGTCGTCGCCGTTAGGCTTGATGGCTCCTACTATCATCGATAGCGATGCAGTCCAGGGTGAGACTTTCCTCCCCGGACAGATCTTTGTGTTCGGCGGCTTTGCACTGCGGGCCAATTCGCTTGGCCATCTGGAGCAGATTGAAAGCTACGCCCCTTGCCACCAGGTCAGGTTTGGAAGCTTAAACTACACGGCCGATGTCCGTGGAGCCTTGATCTTTGACAGATTCGAGCCTCTGCCTTGTGCTTCATGCGGTCACGATGAGTACGATTTAGCTCTACCATCAGACAGTGTTTAGGAGATCGCACCGACAACCGCTCCGACCCTCAACTCGGGGCCAGTTGCACCGTCCATGGATGGGTGGATGGACCCCACCACGGAGGCCTTACCTTCAGCGGCGATCGAGCCGAACATCGACCTTACCTTGCACGAGAGCCGTATTGTTAAACTGCCGGATCTTTCTCCGGCCACGGACTCCGAACCGCCTGCGCCCGTTCCTATCGAATCTGATTGGGCGCCGATCATGGAGTTTACCTCCGCGGATATCTTTCAGCACTCGCCCTTCGACGACATACTGAACTCATTAAGGTCTCTCTCCTTGTCAGGAGGATCCTGGCCAAACTATCTCCGGCAGGACTGGGATGCGGACGACGAAGAAATTCGCGGCCCACCCACCACCCACTTAGTAGCCACTGTCGATGACTTAACCGACATGCTCGACTTCGACTCCAAAGACATTGACAGTATGGACGACAATGCGGGAGACGAAGAGGAACCACTGCCCACAGGGCACTAGACAACCACCTCATCATACGATATATACATGGTGGATACACCCAAAGAAGGCAATGGCGACGAGACAGCAAAGGATGACCCCTCCAGAAAGCAACCCAAACGCCAACGTCAGCGGCGCTGCTCTAGGTCCCGCCAAAGCAAAAGTGGTGATACCAGCACAGGAGGTAATAACACTCCGGATAGTGCCGAAGACAACAATAACCCCCTCCAGCAAGAGTTAGAGCAGGAGGATGGAAGAGCTAGCCCTCCTGAGAGAGCGGCAGATGGAGAAGCGGAGGATGATAATTACATGCCCCCTCCGAAGATGAGGCAAGCCTCGGTGATGACAAATTCGCCGTGCCAGAGGATCCCGTTGAACAAGAGCGCTTCAAGCGCCGGCTTATGGCCACGGCAAATAGCCTTAAGAAAAAGCAGCAGCAGCTTCAAGCTGAACAAGATCTGCTAGCTGACAGATGGACTGAAGTCCTCGCAGCCGAGGAATATAAACTCGAGCGCCCCTCCAAGAGTTACCCAAAATGCAGGTTGCTACCTCGACTGGAGGAAGAAGCGTATGACGCGGCTGATCGGCCACCTCATGGCCGTGATAGAGAGGCATTCCAGCCAAAAGCTCAGCCCGCACCCCGACACCATTCAAATAAAAAAGCATGGGGAAATATTCCAGACCTACGAGACATATTGGAGGACAAAGCAAAACATGCAAGATCGATCTATAGATCACGAGGGCGCGCCACTAAGCGAGACGATAAACGTCACGCCGGATACAGTAAAAGTCAATCCGGCCGGACCGAACACAGCGGGCAAGACCCGTTCGAGCTGCGTCGCGATATAGCCCAATACAGAGGCGCCGCACACCCCCTATGCTTCACATACGAAGTAATGGATCATCAAATCCCAGAGGGTTTCAAACCCGTAAATATTGAATCATACGATGGCACAACAGGTCCTGCGGTATGGATCAAGGATTTCCTCCTCCACATCCACATGGCCCGCGGCGATGACTTACATGCCATCAAATACCTCCCACTAAAGCTCAAAGGACCGGTGCGGCATTGGCTTAACAGCTTGCCAGCAGAGTCCATTAGCTGTTGGGAAGATCTGGAGGCCGCATTTCTCGACAACTTTCAGGGCACTTATGTGCGACCACCAGATGCCGATGACTTGAGCCACATAATTCAGCAGCCAGAAGAATCGGCCAGGCAATTCTGGACACAGTTCCTAACAAAGAAAAATCAAATTGTCGACTGTCCGGATGCAGAGGCCCTAGCAGCCTTCAAGCATAACATCCGCGACGAATGGCTTACCCGGCACCTTGGACAGGAAAAGCCGAAATCTATGGCAGCCCTCACGACACTCATGACCCGCTTTTGTGCGGGAGAAGACAGCTGGCTGGCTCGCAGTAACAACATGTCAAAGAACCATGGTACTTCGGATATCAAGGACGTCAATAGCAGGTCACGTCGCAACAAACATAAGCGCCGCATTAACAATGATAATACCGAAGATACAACAGTCAATGCCGGATTCAAAGGCTCTAAACCCGGTCAACGAAAAAAGCCATTCAAAAGAAGCACTCCGGGCCCGTCCAGTTTTGACTGTACACTCGATCGCTCGTGTCAAATACACGGCACCCCCGACAAGCCAGCCAACCACACCAATAGAGATTGTTGGGTGTTCAAGCAGGCCATCAAGTTAATTGCCGAAGACAAAGATAAGGGGCCACATAGCGATGACAAGGAAGAGCCCCGGCAGCCGAACATCGGAGGACAGAAGAGGTTCCCCCCACAAGTGCGGACGGTGAACATGATATACGCAACCCACATCCCCAAGAGGGAGCGGAAGCGTGCGCTGAGGGACATATATGCGTTGGAGCCAGTCGCCCCAAAGTTCAACCCATGGTCCTCCTGCCCGATCACCTTCGATCGCAGGGACCACCCCACTAGTATCAGTCACGGCGGATTCGCCGCACTGGTCTTAGACCCAATCATTGACGGATTTCACCTCACTCGAGTTCTTATAGATGGCGGCAGCATCCTGAACCTGCTTTATCAAGACACAGTGCACAAAATGGGTATAGACCCCTCAAGGATCAAACCCACAAAAACGACCTTTAAAGGCGTCATTCCAGGTGTAGAGGCCCATTGCACAGGCTCAATTACACTGGAAGTGGTCTTCGGA
The DNA here is from genome assembly GCF_002162155.2 of Triticum dicoccoides. Taxonomy (NCBI): domain Eukaryota; kingdom Viridiplantae; phylum Streptophyta; class Magnoliopsida; order Poales; family Poaceae; genus Triticum; species Triticum dicoccoides. The sequence goes on from NC_041388.1 coordinate 383,160,358, forward strand.
TCCCCGGATAACTTCTAAAGCGAAGAATTAATCTTTGATATAGTCCCGTTCCGTAGTGGTTATCATGCACTGCTCGGGCGAACCACATTTTCGAGATTCAATGCGGTACCACATTATGCATACCTCAAGCTCAAGATGCCAGGACCTCGTGGGGTTATTATAGTTAATGGAAACACAGAGCGCTCTCTCCGAACGGAGGAGCACACTGCGGCCCTCGCAGCAGAAGCGCAAAGCAGCATCTCAAGGCAATCCACCAGTTCGGCGTTTCAAGACCCGGACACCTTCAAGCGCGCTCGGAGTAATTGGCAACTAGACCACCTAGCACGATTTGAGCTCACGTAGCAATGCGTCCCCCACCCCAGTACCAGCCAAGCGGCGAAATCCGTGCCACGCGTACATAATTACGCATTAAAAATACCATGGGCACAGGTGGGGAGGGGGGCACAACTACGGCACGCTCCAAGACGCGGCCTAAACCGCACTAGGGGCTTCCTGCTTTGTCATTTTTCTCTTTCAGGACTTTAATCTTTGGAAACCTTGTCCGACAGCATGATTGCCGAACACATGATGCAGCAACCAAGAGAGGCAGAAAGCTACGTCACACCATGGAACTCCCAGGTGGATTACGATAACGAGTGAAATATTTGCTTTAATACTATTCCTCATCTTGCCCTTGGAAGGGGCATAGTCCTACTTTTTGCTTATCGCACTATCTGTATCATTCTGCTTTAACACACCTCTTTGAATAAACAACGCATAACATTACGACTATTATTGCATTCTTGTTATATATATATGTGTGTTCATTAATGGCACCCTACAACCGTACACTTTGGTACGTCCAACACACTAGGGGCTTAAGTACTCCACAATATGGTGTGAGAAGTCCGAACACTTTCACAAGTGCGGCACCCCGAACTTATAGCATTATATGCATCAGCTCCGAATCATGTCTTTGGTCAAATGTTGGGTTTGCCCGGCTCCTATGTTTTGGTACCTTACTTTCCGCTCTATCGGCTAAGGTAGCGCTAGGAGAACTACTGCGATTGTGCCCCAGTTCTGCTAGGCTAAGCACCTCAGTAGAGAAAGCTAAAACTGACTGTCATGATAAGGCAAGAGACTGGTCGCTGTTCGGCGAGGTTTCGAGTCCCTAAAGACTTATGCCGCTTAGAGCGAGGAGCCGGTCCTAACCGGCTTAAAGGCGTGTATCGCGCCCCGAATTCGGCCTTCCGAATACCAGGGGCTTCACTGAAATTTAAAATTATAGAATTCTATGGCTAAGTGAGAGTGATAAAGCATTATTAGTCCGGTTGCCTTGTTCGCTGTGCTGAGCACCTCCCTCGAAGGACCCAAACATGGGAACAAGAGTGCTCAGGTTTATCCCGAACACCCCAGCACTCGCGGCATGGGGGCAGAAGCCAAGGACTAGCCATCTCTCAGATTGGATAAACAGCCAAACAAAAGGTAATATTTTAAATTCAAACAAGCGTTGCATAGCGCATATGAAACAAGTTTTCATCATACAGGATCACACGAGCAAGTTTACTCAAATATTACATCCTTTGAACATTCGTCCGCTACAAGATGGGTACCCTTCAGGACACCCTCATAATAAATTTCGGGGGTGCGATGCTCCTTGCCCTGCGGCGGTCCCTCCTTGATCAGCTTCACGGCGTCCAGTTTGGCCCATTGCACCTTCACGTGGGCGAAAGCCCGGCGTGCACCTTCGATGCAGGCAAACCGCTTGATGACCTCCAGCCGTGGGCAGACGTCCACAAGCCGCCTCACTAGGCCGAAGTAGCTATTCGGAAGGGCGTCGCCAGGCCACAGCCGGACTATAAAACCCTTCATGGCCTGTTCGGCCGCCTTGTGCAGCTCGACCAGCTGCTTTAGCTGGTCGCTCATAGGCACTGGGTGTTCGGTCCCAGTATATTGGGCCCAGAACAACTTCTCTGTTGAGCTTCCCTCCTCGGCCTGGTAAAAAGTTGCGGCATCCGACACGCTGCGGGGCAAATCTGCGAATGCTCCTGGAGAGCTCCGGATTCGCGTAAGTAACAGGTAATTTACTTTCACATGCTTGCTTTGCATATAGAATGCCTTACCCGCCGCTATCTTCCTCATCGCATCAATCTCCTGGAGGGCCTTCTGTGCTTCGCCTTGGCACTCTTTGCACTTTCACGGGCGGCGGCAAGCTCGGACTCTCGCGTCTTCGAGTCACGCTCCAACGCCTCATGCTTCGATACGAGAGCATGGAGCTCTTGCTGCACCTCGCCCACCCGTGCCTCTTGCTTTTCCCGCTCGGTGCGCTCCTTGGCCGCTTTATCTTCGGCCTTGGGCAGTGCTTGCTTTAGGGTCGCCACTTCGGTCGAGGTCCCTGGCAAACATACGATGATCCTGTCATTTTGCAATCGCGTCTTCTTTTATATATACATATCTACAGATAGGGTATTACTTACCTTTGTTCTCCTCGAGCTGCCTCTTGGCAAGGCCGAGCTCGTCCTTGGACCCTTTAAGGTCCTGCTTCAGTGCGGCGACCTCCGCAGTCAGTGCGGCAGATGCCAGCAGCGAAGCCTGCATACGCATATTGACATACTTATATTAGACTCCTGCGATATTGTTTGATCCTCTGTTCGGCTTTTCTTTGTGAACACCGAACAGAGCATCAGGGGCTACTGTCTATGCGGTAATACTTTTCCTATATTTCAAACACTTACCTCAAAGCCTGTTAGAAGGCTGGCACAGGCTTCAGTCAATCCGCTCTTGGCGGACTGAACCTTCTGGACCACCGCACTCATAATAGTGTGGTGCTCCTCGTTGATGGAAGCGCTGTGAAGCCCTCCCAATAGATTGTCCGGTGCCTCTGGATGGACAGAGGTCACCAGCACAGGCGTCTTGCCCCTCTTGGAAGGAGGCCGCCTGCCCGAATCCGGAACCGCTGGAGGTTCCGGCATGGTGTTCGGCCGAGGGCTGAAATCGGAGCCCTCGGGGGCCTTGTCCCCTTTGCTCCCGGAGTCTGGAAGGTCGCCTTGAGGCGCCTCCGGGACTGTCTCCCCTCGACCTGGTGCCTCTTGAGACAATACCTCGGCGTCGTCCGCAGGGCAAGGGGAGGTGGCGGTCGAAAGTGGATCGCTATCCATATCCGACGAGCCCAGGGAGCCGTCTGACGATACATCAATTTTGGCTCGTGGCGGCCTGCATAATCATATTCGGCGTTAGGGGAAGCGGTGCAACAAAGGAATGCTATGAGTTACTCTGGTATCCGAATACTTACGACTTCGCTAGGGGCTTGGCCCTGATCAGCCACTCATCTTCGCCTTCGACGGCGGTGGTGGAACTGTCCGGAAGGAGAGTCCTTCCCTTATTGGACCCTTCGGCCTCCCTAGTTGGGGCGGCCTTCCTTTTCTTGTCTCCCCCAACTAGAGGGGGAGCATCTTCTTCTTCCTCCTCGTCTTCGGGGGAGGAGTGTGCCGCAGAGTTATCGGACGATGAATCCGATGACGCCTGGTGTCGGGAACTCTTTCGGGTTCCCTTGGCCTTCTTGGTCTTCTCCGGCACCTTGTAAGGGGCCGGAGTCAGCATCTTCGTTAGGAGAGCGTCCGCTGGGCCTTCGGGCAAAGGAGCCGGATAGTCGATCTGTCCAGCCGTTTCCTGCCAGTCCTATCAAAGGTACGGGAGTTTAGATCCCGCATAGAGTCAAACTATGAAAAACAAGTATCCTGTGAGAGGTAAAACAGCTTACCGTGTTGGCTTGGCGCTTCATGCAGAATCCGTGATCCTCGGTAGTGGGAGGGGGAACCTCGGCACCCTTGAATAGCACCTTCCAGGCATCCTCGTGAGTTGTGTCGAAGAGCCTGTTTAGAGTTCGGTGCTGGGCCGGGTCAAACCCCCACAAGTTGAAAGCCTGTTGTTGGCACGGGAGGATCCGGTGGATGAGCATGACCTGGACTACATTGACGAGTTTGAGCTTCTTGTTCACCATGTTTTGAATACATGTTTGGAGTCCGGTCAGCTCTTCCGAACTACCCTAGGACAGGCCCTTCTCTTTCCAGGAGGTGAGCCGCATGGGGATGCCAGATCGGAACTCGGGGGCCGCTGCCCATTTAGGGTCACGCGGCTCGGTGATGTAGAACCACCCCGATTGCCACCCCTTTACGGTCTCCACGAAGGAGCCCTCGAGCCATGTGACGTTGGGCATCTTGCCCACTATGGCGCCTCCGCACTCTGCCTGGCGGCCGCTCACTACCTTCAGCTTGACATTGAAGGTCTTCAGCCATAAGCTGAAGTGGGGCTTGATGCGGAGGAAGGCCTTGCACATGACGATAAACGCCGAGATGTTGAGGATGAAGTTTGGGGCCAGATCGTGGAAATCCAGGACATAGTAGAACATGAGCCCCCGGAAGAATGGGTGGAGAGGGAATCCCAATCCATGGAGGAAATGGGTAAGAAACACTACCCTCTCATGGGGGCTGGGGGTGAGGATGAGCTGCCCCTCATCTGGGAGCCGGTGCGCGATGTCGTCGGGCAGGTATCCGGCTCTCCTCAGATTCTTGATATGTCCCTCCGTGACGGAGGAGACCATCCACCTGCCTCCCGCTCCAGACATGGTTGGAGAAGTTTGAGGTGGGAAATGCGGACTTGGGCGCTGGAGCTCGAGTGTACAAAAATGGATGAGCAAAGGAGGAAGAAGGCGTGGATGAAAATGTGAATCCTTATCCCTTTATATGGGCGGACGAAACTATGCGTCCCCACTAGCCTGGTAAAACTCGCTTATCCCCCAAGCGCCGTAATCGATGGCGCGGTTGGGTTACCCATGCCCGTATTAATGAGAATCCCGTGGTAAGGGGACACGATCTCTGCTTTGACAAGACGTGTCAAAAAACTGCCTCGCATTATGTGCGGGGCTAGTCAAAGGAAATGGTTCAAATAATCACCAGGCCATGACATAATGTCGTGTTGCCAAAACAAGTCAGCAAATTAGATTTGTGGAAATATTATTCTCTCTACGGTGGTATGTGGAAACTTATTTTGCAGGGTCGGACACTATCCTTGTATTCAAATTCTTCCGTGATGTATTCGGAGGAGGAACCTGCCTTGCAATGCCGAAGACAATACTACGCGCCGGACTCATCGTCATTGAAAGCCTGGTTCAGGGGCTACTGAGGGAGTCCTGGATTAGGGGGTCTCCAGATGGCCGGACTATATCCTTTGGCCGGACTGTTGGACTATGAAGATACAAGATTGAAGACTTCGTCCCGTGTTCGGATGGGACTCTCCTTGGCGTGGAAGGCAAGCTAGGCAATACGGATATGTATATCTCCTCCTTCGTAACCGACCTTGTGTAACCCTAGCCCTCTCCGGTGTCTATATAAACCGGAGGGTTTTAGTCTGTAGGACAACAACAATAACATACAATCATACCATAGGCTAGCTTATAGGGTTTAGCCTCTCTGATCTCGTGGTAGATCTACTGTTGTACTACCCATATCATCAATATTAATCAAGCAGGACATAGGGTTTTACCTCCATCAAGAGGGCCCGAACCTGGGTAAAACATCGTGTTCCCTGCCTCATGTTACCATCCGCCTTAGAGGCACAATTCGGGACCCCCTACCCGAGATCCGCCGGTTTTGACACCGACAACAGCCATAATACGGTTTAATTGATCATGCTCAGGGTTTAATTGATCATGTTGGTTCCGTGGTGGTTTCTTTAATAGAAATCAGAGGGGAAACCCTCTTTTTCTAAAAAAAATATATGCTTAGAGTTTCCCCCTTTTATGATCACTATACGATCAGAATACATGCTTCGTGTCATAATAACACTGCTCCACCCATCAAGCTAAACAAGCTTAGTTGTTCAAATACGAATCTGATATTATTAAAACAGAGTTGTTTAATTGGTCAGCTAAATGTTCCTAAATTAGTTTCAAAAATGCATGTTCGCCGCTCGGGTGTGTATCTCTGTGTGTGGTCTGGTCAGCACGGTTGGGGAGGTGAACTTTGCATATGCAGGGGTTTATAGGGAGACACTCTCCGAGTTGAAACCGCAATGCATTCCATAGATAATTTGACTACTTTTTATGTTTTCATGAATCTCAGATTCTGAATAGCATCATAATGATTATGAGCTTGCGCGCATGAAAAGAATAAAGCAGAACAATGCCATGGCTGTCAAACTTGGCATTAAGGGACTGAAATCAAGTCTGGATGCAATGCAATGCAAACACTCTCCACCTACAGATTCATGCTCAGAATATGATCCTAACAGTGATTCTGAGCTAGAGGGAGACCTAAGTCAATGTAGCTCCCTAGTGGAGGAGTCAGAGGAAGATGCCCTATCTTATTCACCCATCAAGGTACTTGCTCTAACTTTCCAAGGTTACATTGCTCGCACATATCTTGCAACTGATGCTTTGCATTGCTTCTACTTTGTTGAACTGCCATTAGCTTAGTTTACACATCGTGTATGTGAATACGCCCTACCTTTCCATTTTCAGTACATATTCCATCTGTCATCATACCATATTTATCCATTCAAATGCTATTCTTGTGTATCAGACGTTCAAAAGGAAGAGGGCGATTGCTGATCATGGAGGAGCACAAGCAAAGTATTTGGAAAAGGTAGTGGCACCTGATAAATCAAATAGCCCATTAGGTGTAGTTGCAATATCACCTGACCCACAAAATACCCCAACTCTAGTAGACTCTAGCCCTACTACACTGGTCATTTCTGATGCCCCAACTCAGCAGACCCCAACTGCAGCAAACAGTATGATTATGCCAGTTGACATAGCACCAGCTGTACGACGCAAAACCCCCATTCCAGCAAAGAGTACACCAAATCCAGTTGCCAAATCCCTTTTTGAACCAGAGAGAGCCCCAATTGCAGCAAATAGGACCCCTGTTCCATTTCTTCCCAGTTTAGAAGACGAAGCTTATGTTGTTGTCAGGAACTTTGTGCGCATATTTCCTTCATGGAAAGATTATACCATAGACACAGAACAATTTCCAGTCTTCCTCCGCAACTTACGCATAAGTAATGTACTAATGTTATTCATGGTCATTACTGCATATGTTTGTGCTGACAGAAGACACAAGATTTCATTCTTTTAAATAGGCGAGGCGCAAACTGGATTGTGATGACGAGCAAGGATTGGTTGCGCTTTTCAAGCACTCGTTGATGAAGTATCATTCCTACCTGAGGCAAGCACATTTCGATGGCAAGCCTCTGAACGAAATTTCTGTAAAGTCTCCGATGCTACATTTATCTGACTATGACTGCAATAATCTTGTTACACATTGGTCTCGGCTGCAGCATAAGGTACTATCTATGATATCACATCACAATTTGAACTACATTTCTGCATTTGCCTTAATGTCTCACTTGTATGAAAACTGTTAGCAGAAGAACATTCATTCTCAAGGGACCACAGAATCTCGCAACTATACTGCACACTGCATTGCTCTTGTGAGTACCTCTTGCCCTGTATGACCATACTTACTTTCATAGCTGTTTGATTATGTAGCATCACTGCACATGTTAGCCTTGTAATCGTCCATTTGGTGGACATTATAAGATCCGTATGGACTCTTACATAAATTTAGAATCAACCCAATGCTTTTGAAGAGGTTTAGCTCTGCAGTCCTCTTGTAAGGACTGAACGTGGTCTATCACTGTAGTTACATTAACAGCTACTCCCTCCGTCCCATAATATAAGAACGTTTTGTATAGTACACTAGTGTTCAAAACACTCTTGTATTATGGGAAGAGGGATTGGTTCATTTTGTAGCATTCTGCATCTTATCTCCCTCGCCCACCATTTACTAAAAAAAGATCAGATCTATATTTAATCTTACCAACAAGTAGAATACACAGACAATGCCAGTGTAGAAGTGTAGCCCATTGCTCTTGTCAGTACATTTTGTCCTGTAACGCTTGTACTTCCAGGGATTGGTAGTTGATTATGTAGCATCAATCTGCATCTTATCTTCATTATCCTCTATCCCTTCCAGTATTATCATATCTATAATTACTCTCTACAAAATGTAGAGTACAGGCAATGCTTATGAAGAAGATTCCGTGCTGAAATTCTTGAGTTATCCTTCCCTTGCCATGGAGAAGGGCATTATAAAGCTAGTGTTAACTGTTAATGTAAGTCAGTCCTTATAAAGCCTTTATCCTCAACTGCTGTTTAATTTGCTCATACTCCCTATCGTTTATTGCTGTTTAGTTTGCTATTTCTACCAAAATGCATGTTCGTAAGAACCATAAGTTCTAAGTTTTACTTGTAAAACCAAAATCCTTATTCATACCATGCACATTACTTAATACTCCCTATATGTATGCTTGTTTTTGTGGATCTATAATCCAGTGTGTGGTGAAGCAGCCCACGTTTGCACCTTGTCATCTCCTGTTTTATCTTACTGATGTGGCTGGTGATATGAACAACATGCCATGCACATTATCCAAAATAGATACAATGATTTTCTTTGCCCTTCATCTATGCTTGTTATGTTGACATGGTAATCCAGTAGTGTGGTGAAGCTCCCCGCATTATGAACAATGCCAAATTATGCTATTGATATTTTGAAAATACTCTTTATTTTCTAATTTGAAATTGGATAGAATTGACATAACAGTTATCATCTTTGTTTATACATGTGCAAAACCTATCATCTCTCTGCTTTGTTTCAGGGTGATATGCCTGATGGCATGCACAAGTCTGCTGAAGGCTGTGAGACAAACCCAACATATATTGCAGCAAAGAAGGCAAAACATCTTGAAGATAGCGAGACAACCCCAAAGTCTTGTCTTGATGCAGTGTTCAAGTTACTTGAGACTAACAGTCAGACAAGCTCACATAATTCGTTGTCTGAATCAGTTCGACTTCTTCATTCCCAAGTTCTAGCAGAAAGGCATTCTGCAACTCAACTTCGACTTGAAGTCCTATATCTAAGAAAGATTGCGGAGAACACCAATGAGAACCTCATCGCTAAACAACCACACCTGGAAGCTATGACCGACATGCTAGGCCGGTCTCACAACCTTGCTCAGCAGCTTGCGTAGCAGTTCCCCGACAAGGCTAACCTTTCTTGAACTGTCTTGGAAGTGGTCTCGGTTCAGTATTATTTTGTTACGCTGCAACGGTGCCCAGTTTTTGTAATCTGCTTCTTCATTGCGCTTTATGATCACTGGTGGCGAACTTTGATGCCCAGTGGATGTAATATACCTTAAATCCTTTATTGTGTAGTGTAGGTTTATTCTTAGTTACTATGCCGTAATTTCTTTATTGTATAGAGTAGGTTTGTTCTTAATTCCTACTAGTCATGCAGCAGCCTGAAATGAACCCCGACCCATGATTGTGCGAATCAAATCACGGGCTTTTAACAGGCCAAAATTGTCTGGGTCCTTGTTTGGCCCAATCAGATATCGGCTGCGAGCAGGCCGGATGCAAACCGGGCCGTAGTTAGGCCCAACTATATGACGGGCTTTTAATAGGCCGAAATTAATATAGGGCCGAAATGTTAAACAGGCCCTTAACAGGCCAAAACTAATATCAGGCCGAATTACTAAGTGGGCCTTTAGCAAGTGGGCCCAAAAGCATAGTGTCCAGTTGACGGGCCGAATCTGATATGGGCCATAATTGAGCCCAAAGCCTCTTAAAGGGCCGGACCTGATCTGGGCCGTAATTTGGCCCAGAACATGGTAGGCTTTTAACGGGCCAGATCTCATATGGGCCACTATTAGGCCCGGAGCGTGGCAGGCCATTAATGGACCGGATCAAATATGGGCCGACATTTGGCCCAAAACATGGCAGCCATTAATGGGCCGGCCTACTAGGGTCCTCAAAATCTTGTGGGCCTACACCTGGGCCGACCCATTAATGTCGGCAAAATCTCGTGGGCCTTTAGCTGGGCCGGCCCATTATGACCCGCAAGAATCTTGTGGGCCTTTACCTGGGCCGGCCCATTATGGCACAAAAAATCTTATGGGCCTTTACCTGGGCCGGCCCATTATGGCCCGCAAAATCTTGTGGGCCTTTAGCCGGGCCAGCCCATTATGGTCCGCAAAATTTCGTGGGCCTTTAGCTGGGCCGGCCCATTATGGTCCGCAAAATCTTGTGGGCCTCTAGTTGGGTCGGCCTATTTAAACTTGTTGGGCCGTGCCACGTGTCGACGTATCATAGGCGCCTTCCGTCCAGTGAGTGGATGACATCTATCCCGACGATGAGCCGACACGTGTTTCCTCTAGCCAATGATGATTTTACACGTGCAAAATCCCCATTGGTCGAGGCTGTTAACGGGTTATTGGATCCAAAACCTGACCCGATAGCTTAACGGCGTTCCGTTACGGTGGATGCCACGTGTCGGTCACCCTTAACGAAAGCACTTCTGTGACGCGTGATTTATCGTCATGGAAGTGGACACTTCCGTGATGATAATTTTGGTAATGTGATATGTCTCCGTCGTATCTACTTTTCCAAACACTTTTGCCCTTGTTTTGGACTCTAACTTGTATGATTTGAATGGAACTAACCCGGACTGACGCTGTTTTCAGCAGAATTGCCATGATGTTGTTTTATGTGCAGAAAACAAATATTCTCGGAATGACCTGAAACTCCACGGAACATCTTAGAAAAAATAATAAAAAATCCTCACCAAAGATGAAGACCAGGGGGCCCACACCCTTCTCACGAGGGTGGGGGCGCGTCCCCCCTAGGGCGCACCCCCTACCTCGTGGCCCCCCTGGATGCCCTCCGATGCCAACTCCAACTCTATATATTTGCTTTCGGAGAGAAAAATATCAGAGAGAAGAAATCATCGTGTTTTATGATACGGAGCCGCCACCAAGCCCTAAAACCTCCCGGGAGGGCTGATCTGGAGTCCGTTCGGGGCTCCGGAGAGGGGGATTCGTCGCCGTCGTCATCATCAACCATCCTCCATCACCAATTTCATGATGCTCACCACCGTGCGTGAGTAATTCCATCATAGGCTTGCTGGACGGTGATGGGTTGGATGAGATTTATCATGTAATCGAGTTAGTTTTGTTAGGGTTTGATCCCTAGTATCCATTATGTTCTGAGATTGATGTTGCTATGACTTTGCTATGCTTAATGCTTGTCACTAGGGCCCGAGTGCCATGATTTCAGATCTGAACCTATTATGTTTACATGAATATATGTGAGTTCTTGCTCCCATCTTGCAAGTCTATAGTCACCTACTATGCGTTATGATCTGACAACCCCGAAGTGACAATAATCGGGACCACTCCCGGTGATGACCATAGTTTGAGGAGTTCATGTATTCACTATGTGCTAATGCTTTGTTCCAGTTCTCTATTAAAAGGAGGCCTTAATATCCCTTAGTTTCCAATAGGACCCCGCTGCCACGGGAGGGTAGGACAAAAGATGTCATGCAAGTTCTTTTCCATAAGCACGTATGACTATATACGGAATACATGCCTACATTACATTGATGAATTGGAGCTAGTTCTGTGTCACCCTATGTTATGACTGTTACATGATGAACCGCATCCGGCATAATTATCCATCACTGCTCCGGTGCCTACGAGTTTTCCATATACTGGTTTATGCTTATTTACTTTCCCGCTGCTACTATTACAATCACTACAAAATACCAAAAACATTACTTTTGCTGTCTTTACTTTTGTTGCCGCTACCACCACTATCATATTACTTTGCTACTAAACACTTTTCTGCAGATACTAAGTTTCCAGGTGTGGTTGAATTGACAACTCAGCTGCTAATACTTGAGAATATTCTTTGGCTCCCCTTGTGTCGAATCAATAAATTTGGGTTGAATACTCTACCCTTGAAAGCTGTTGTGATCCCCTATACTTGTGGGTCATCAAGACTAATTTCTGGCGCCGTTGTCGAGGAGCATAGCTCTATTCTTTGAGTCACTTGGGATTTATATCTGCTGGACACTATGAAGAACTTGAGAGATCCAAAAACCAAGATCTATCCCTCAACTACAAGGGGAGGTAAGGAACTGCCATCTAGCTCTGCACTTGATTCACCTTCTGTTATGAGTAAGTTTGCGACACCTACACCTGCTTCTGCTATTCGTTCTGATATGTCGCATGTTATTGATGATGCCACTTCTGCTATGCATGATACTTATGATGAAACTGCTTCTATGCCTGATACTACTGTGCCCCTTGGTGAATTTCTTGATGAACAAATTGCTAGGGCTAGAGAAAAAGAAATTATTGAATCTGAATACGATGATGATAGTGATGATGAAATTATGCCTGTTATTCCTGAGGGTTATCTTTTTGATATGGAATCTTCTGCCGCTATTTTAGCTTACAAAAAAAGATATGAGCTTAAGAGGTTATTAGTTAAATGGAACAAAGAATCACTTAGAGATAAAATGAAACCTGGCCCTGCTTTTGCTACTTCACCTATCTGTGTTCCTGATAAGGATTATGAATTCTCTGTTGATCCTGATATAATTACTTTGGTGGAATCTAATCCGTTTTATGGCTATGAATCTGAAACTGTTGTGGCACATCTTACTAAGTGAAATGATATAGTTGCCCTGTTCACTAATGATGAGAGATCGCGTTACTTCTATATACTCAAAATATTTCCGTTCTCATTAAAGGGTGATGCTAAGATATGGTTTAATTCTCTTGATCCTGGTTGTGTGCGTAGTCCCCAGGATATGATTTATTACTTCTCTACTAAATATTTCCCTGCTCATAAGAAACAAGCTGCTTTGAGGAAAATATACAACTTCATGCAAATTAAAGAAGAGAGTCTCCCACAAGCTTGGGGGAGGCTTCTCAAGTTACTTAATGCTTTGCCTGATCATCCTCTTAAGAAACCTGAAATACTTGATATCTTTTATAATGGACTAACCGATGCTTCCAGAGTTTACCTGGATAGTTCTGCTGGTTCTCTTTTCAGGGGAAGAACACCGGATGAAGCTGAAATCCTATTGAATAATATGTTGACAAATGAAAATAAGTGGGCACCTCCTGAGCCAACTCCTGCTCCAATTACTGAGTCTATTCCTAAACCAACTCCGAAGAAGAGAGGTATTTTATTCCTCAGTCCCGAAGATATGCAAGAGGCAAAGAAATCTATGAAAGAAAAAGGTATGAAAGCTGAAGATGTTAAGAATTTACCTCCTATTGAAGAAATACATGGTCTTAATTCACCGCCTGTTGAAGAAACTTATGATCTCAATTCTTTATTTATTGAAGAACCTCCTGATCTCGATATCCCGACACAGGTAGTAAAGGTAAATTCTCTCTATAGATATGATAAAGCTGAAGTCCCTCCTACTAAAACTGCTAGTCAGTGCTTGGATGAGTTTGATAACTTTATGTTTAAGCAAGACGACTTCAATGCTTATTTTGGTAGACAATTAAAATAAAATGCTTATATGATTAGACGCTGGGTGATTATATGGCTAATATTAAAGGTGAACTTAAACTTGTTAGCAAACATGCTTCTATGGTTACTGAGGGAGTCCTCGATTAGGGGGTGTTCGGATAGCCGGACTATACCTTCAGCCGGACTCCTGGGCTATGAAGATACAAGATTGAAGACTCCGCCCCGTGTCTGGAAGGGACTTTCCTTGGCGTGGAAGGCAAGCTTGGCGATACAGATATGAAGATCTCCTACCATTGTAACCGAGTCTATGTAACCCTAACCCTATCCGGTGTCTATATAAACCGGAGGGTTTTAGTCCGTAGGACAACATACACATCAACAATCATACCATAGGCTAGCTTCTAGGGTTTAGCCTCTTCGATCTCGTGGTAGATCTACTCTTGTACTACCCATATCATCAATATTAATCAAGCAGGACGTAGGGTTTTACCTCCATCGAGAGGGCCCGAACCTGGGTAAAACTTCGTGTCCCTTGCCTCCTGTTACCATTCGGCCTAGACGCACAGTACAGGACCCCCTACCCGAGATCCGCCGGTTTTGACACCGACATTGGTGCTTTCATTGAGAGTTCCTCTGTGTCGTCGCCGCCAGGCTCGATGGCTCCTACGATCACCAATAACGATGCAGTCCTGGGTGAGACCTTCCTCCCCGGACAGATCTTCGTCTTCGGCGGCTTCGCACTGCGGGCCAACTCACTTGGCCATCTAGAGCAGATCGAAAGATATGCCCCTGGCCGTCAGGTCAGATTTGGAAGTTTAAACTACATGACTGACATCCGCGGGGACTTGATCTTTGACGGATACAAGCCACTGCCGAGCGCGCCGCACTGTCCCGACGAGCATGATCTAGCTCTGCCGCCGAACAGTGCCCTGGAGGCCGCACCTGCATCGGCTTTGACCCTTAATTGGGAGCCAACCGCGCCGATCGAGGATGGGTGGTTAGACGCCGCCTCGGGGGCTGCGATCCCAACGGTGATTGAGCCGAACACCAGCCCCGCACTCCGCGAGACTCGTGACTCCAAGGAGCCGGACTCCTCTCCGGACCCCGAACCCTCCGCGCCCCTGCTGATCGAATCCGATTGGGCGCCGATCATGGAGTTTACTACCGCAAACATCTTCCAGCACTCGCCTTTCGGCGATATTCTGAAGACACTAAAGTCTCTCTCTTTATCAGGAGAGCCCTGGCCGAACTACAGTCAGCAAGGTTAGGGTACGGACGATGAAGAAATTCAAAGCCCACCCACCACCCACTTTGTAGCCACTGTCGACGATTTAACCGACATGCTCGACCTCGACTCCGAAGACATCAATGGTATGGATGCCGATGAAGGAGACGATGAAGAACCAGCGCCTATTGGGCCCTGGAATGCCACCTTGTCATATGACGTATATATGGTGGACGCACCAAAAGATGACGACGAGGAGCGGAAGGACGCACCGAAGTCTTGTTCCCTCGAAAAGCAGTCAAAGCAGCGACGCAAGCGCCGCCCCAAATCCCGCCTCGACAGAAATAGCAATCACACAGACCCAGCGCTGGAGCAGGGCGAACCGCTGCCGCACAATGGCAATCCGGATAATCAAACCGAACAAACAAATCCTATCAAGGATAATGGTCCGGACGACATAACTCCGGACAGGTACCCAGAGCAGCAGACTGCCCGTAAAAGGCTTGTTGCCACCGCGAGGAGTCTGAAAAAACAGAAGCAAAGGCTCAAGGCCGTGCAAGACACACTCCAAATCAGATGGAGTAAAATACTCAACACAGCAGCAAGGTACGGCGACAATCGCCCCTACAAGAGCTACCCAAAGCGGAAGCTGCTACCCGTTTGATGAGGAGGCCTCAGACCCCCCACAACCAAATATCAAAGCAGCCAGCTGGTCGGATAGACGACCCCTCTACCAACATAGAGCGGCATACAACGCGGCTCACCATACAACATGCAAATAATGCGAGGGCTCGCACCCAAAGGACGGTGCAACATGATCCATCTATGGACCACGCAAGCGCGCCCCAGGATACAATGCAACACAACAAACATCCGAACAACGCAGTACACCCAGCTACAGGGGTGCCGCACACCCCCTATGTTTCACCGATGAGGTGCTGGACCACGAATTTCTAGAGGGATTCAAGCCCGTAAACATAGAGGCATACGACGGAACAACAGACCCTGGGGTCTGGATTGAGGACTACATCCTTCATATTCATATGGCTCGAGGAGATGATCTCCACGCCATCAAGTACTGTCGGTGGACTGATCCACGGACACCTATGGGACCGGCGGGCCGAGTCCCTTTTGATTCGGTGAGGGCGGAGGCCGTGCAAAGAGCGGATCGAGGCGAGGCACGCGAGCAGTTTACCCAGGTTCGGGCCGCACGGATGCGTAAAACCCTACTCCTGCTTTGTGGTTTGTATTGATTTCTTGCTCGGGAGCGCGGAGTGCTACAGTACACACCAGCAGCTAACGAGACCGAGCGTGAATATCCTCTGAACTGGCTAACTAGCTAACCTGCTAACCAGCCAACCCCCTCTACGTTGTGCATGGGCCTCCTTTTATATGCTCAAGGGGTCACCGACAGGTGGCAACGTAGACAAGGGTAAAAATGGAAAGGTGCTGCGGTAGGTACAGCTACCTGCTACAGTGTATCATACCTAACCCTGACGGCAGGGGACAAGGGCATTAAATGCCCGTCTATGTCGCCTAAACAGTGCAAAAGGGACCGCCAGGGACGCCACCGCTTGCCACGATGGCAATCTTGTCAGCGCCGCTTGCCACCGTGCACCCCTGGCTGCACAGCCTCCCGCCACGTACGCCTGGAAGGGTCCCAGAGCGACACGTTGGTGGATGTGCTGGAGCGCGGGCGCGGAGTGGTGGCTTGCCGCGGCAAGCGCCTTGCCGTGGTCGTTGCCTTGTCACGTCCGGGAGCTTGTCGCTCATTGGGCCTTGCCGGGGCGCGTGGCGCGTCGCGGCAAGTTCCTTGAGGTGCCTTGGTTGGCCTTCCCGGCAAGCTCCTCTTGCCGGGGTCTTGTCTCCTTGGCTTGGATACTTTGTTCTTGAATGGCTCCAAAGGAACCACGGAGGACCTTGGCGGTCACCCGGCAAGCCTTGCCGCGGGACGCTGCGACTGCCCATGCACAAGTTCGGGATACTAGGTTACCCCTACTCTAGTACACCGACAGGAGCCCCCGGGCCTGGGCCATACACGGTGCCGAGCGTTGTTGGGCCAGGCCCAAAACAGGGCACGGGCACGCGCGGCCTAGGTTACGCCGTATCTCTCTCCGTATCCACCGCGCCCTCCCCGAACGGCACGTGTTGAATGCGGCGTCGTGGGAGAGATCGTGGGTGGTTTCTTTATTTGGAAATGCGAAACGTCCGCCCCCTCCCTCTTTATAAGCAGAGGAAACAGGGGCAGCTCGCCCATTTGCCAGTTGCTGCTTCCAATCTCAGAAATCTCCGCCGCTCCCTCGCCTTCCCAAAGCTGAGAAAGAGAGAGCAGCGCTTCGCCCCCCATCGCCACCAGCACCACCAACGCCGTCGACCTCCTCCACCACTTCCGCCATGGCTCCAAAATCCGACAAGGGGAAGGGCGTGAAGTCGACCGAGGCGCAGCGGCTTGTGGCGCTGCGGAAGGAGCGGGCCGTCTTCCCCCCCAAGCTTGCCGTGAAGGAGCCGAGGGAGAAATTCTACCTCTTCTGGTCAACGGAGACGCGCGCGCATCCGCGTACGAAGGTACTCCCCGCCGCCGCTTGGAAGAAGGCCCCAAGCGGATACCCTTTCTTCGCTTTGTTCTTCTACTGCGGGCTCTGCCCGCCTTTATCTGAATTCTTCTGCGACATCATGAATACCTACGGATTCCACCTCCTTGACTTCACCCCCAATGCCATTCTGACCATGGCAGTTTTCGCACATCTCTGCGAAAACTTTGTCGGAGTCCATCCCAACGTAGCCCTCTTCCGCCACTTCTTCATACCCCGAGTAGAGAGAGGAGAGCCTCTATCCGGCAGAATCGCCTGGATCTCAAGGGCCGGCAAGAAGGAAACGTATCTAGAGGGAGAATTCCGCGGCAAGTGGGAGGAATGGAGAGCAGACTGGTGCTGGATTGACGAGGAGAACCCGCAGCCATTCACCACCCGGCGCAAAACCCCAGTAGCACGCGACAACGATTGGAGTGACGTGGCCCCGGAAGACGACAGGCTGAAGATTGTTGTCACCCGGATCCTACGCCTCAGGCTTGCCGGGCTTACTGTAGGCGCTGTTGGCGCAGACTTTCTTCGCCGCCGCATCGCCCCCCTACAGGAACGGGGGAGGCCCACTTGGGAGTTCAAGAATGCGGCAGATATCATGAGGCTGCGGCCGGGCCTCAACTACAACTTCACTGTCCTGGAGCTCAACGCGATGCTGCAGGAGCTGTTCAAGTATGACCCCCAACATCCCGAGGTTTTCAGGTTGCCGGGGGGCGTCGTTCCACTGTGCAACAATTCCTCGCTCGACCGCATCCGTGCAATGATGCCAGAGTGCGACTCACATGGAATTGTGCCAACTTGGCAGGAGCCCGCAGACGACGTTGTGCAGCAGTTCTTCGATGACTTGGTGGAAGTGCCGATCCGCTCCGACGAGAAGGATGGCCTCACCCGCGACACCACCGATGCGGAGATGGCACTCATCGCCACCAGGCTGGAAGAGGCGGCGGCAGCCGCAGCCGCGGGCGACTTTGGATTCACCATGGAGGAGGCAGATGCAGCAGAGGCGGCAAGCCGTGCCGAGCGAGGGGAGCCCGCCGGCAAGAAGGAGCTTGCCGAGCGTGACGCCGAGCCGAGCGAGCCCTCCAGGGATACGAGCGGCTCGCTGGACATGAACTCTTCTTCCTCCTCATCTTCAGGCAGCTCACCACAAGCAGAGCCTCGATCCCCACCAAGAAGGCGTCTCCGCAAGGCCGGTGATGTGGCGGAGCGGCAAGCGGGTCAACAGTCGCCACGCCGCGTGACACGCTCCACCGCAGCAAACACCGTTGCCGCAGGAGCGCCTCATGCTGCGACGGCAACTGGAGCGGAGTCTAGCCGGACCACCGCGTCAGTTCCTGCCGCTGCTCACGCCGCGCCGGCAGCCGGAGCGGGGTCGTCTCAGACCACCACCACTTCTCCCGCCAAGCGGCCAAGGGAAGCTTCTCCTCCGCCTCCTCGATCCGGGCGCGCGCCGGACTTCGACTTCTCCGCGTTCAGCTCCGACGAGGAAGAAGAAGAAGAGTAAGCTTCTCTTGCTGTACTTGCGTTTCTTCAATCCTTGCTGTATTATCTTGTATCTCACTTATTTTACTCTGAACTTGTTCCTCATTAGGACTCTGGCCCAGAGGGCAGCAAAGAGGGCCAAGGCCCCGGTGATCGTCATCGAGGACGAACCCACCGCGACGGCGGGGGGGGCGCGCCCGAGACAACCTTGCCTGACCCGGCAACCCTTCTCCAGAGCAGCCCCCAGCGTAAGTATATGATTTGCTCTCCGCTTGTGAGGTGCGCATGGATACCCTGTCTTTGCTGACATTTGATTGCTGATTTATGTAGGAGCAGAGCAGCCCCACCAGGAGCCAAGGGAGAATCCTCCGACAAGGGAGAGCTCTCCGGCAAGGGAGGGCTTTCCGGAAAGGGAGAAGTCTCCGGCAAGGGAGGGTTCTCCGGCAAGGGACAGCACCAGCGGCCCCCCGACGGCGGAGACCACGACTGCAGAACCCGGCACAGGTAATCCCTTCGCTTCAAGGCTTCCCTTGGGTTCTTGTTCTTGGGTTTTTGTTGGATTTTGCTTGACTCCTCTCCCCTTTCCGGCTGTCAGATCCATCTGCTACGGAGCCAATGGAGATCGAGGTTGCCGCCGAAGAAGCAGCCGAGGCTGGCGATCCCGCTGGCGCAGAGGCCGCCAAGGCTGCCGCCACAGCAGCTGGCGAGGGGTCTGGCGATCGCACTGACGGCCCTGAGGCCGCAGGAGCGCCAGGCGCTACACCGACCGCCGACCCGTCCGCCGCTGCCGCAGCGCCCGGCTCCGAAGAGCCCCAGCCTGGCGTCTACTTGAAGGCCGGCGACGATGTCTTCATCAACCTCCCCTGGGCGTCAAGCTCCAGGGCGCCGATCGAGGGAGAGATCTTCGACGGGGAAGTGCTTGCCTCCGCGGGACTGACGCTGGTCGATGCGCCAAGCAGCAGCAGCAACGAGCCTGAAGAGGAGCGGCTACTGCGGAAGCTGTTGTCGCTCTACCGCGTGCGGCAAGCCAAGCTGGAATCCCGCGAGGCGCTTGTCGTGAAGGCGGGAGCAGATATTGAGAAGCGCGCGGAAGAGCTCGGGGGTTTCCACCGGGAAGCTCTCCGGTCCCTGGCGGAGGAGCGGGAGCAACTCGACGAAGCGCAGAAGGCCTTCCTCCTCGAGAAAGCTGAAGTCGAAGAGCAACAGCGGCTTGCCGCTGTGAAGCTATCCGCGGAGGAGGGCGAGCTGGCGCAGCGGAAGGTCAATCTTGACGCCCACGAGGAGGAGCTTGCCGCGCGCGAGGAAAGACTTGGCGGAGCCCTCAGGCAAGCAGAGGACGCTGCCGCCGCCGCTGAGGCCGCCAAGAAGGAGCTGGAGACGAAGGTGGCGCAGCTGGAGGCCGATCTCGCCGAGAAGGGTGAAGAGCTCAGCGCCGCCAAGGACTCCAATGCGAATCTTGAGTTGAAGCTGACCGCTTTGACCAAGACTCTGGACGGCGCCAAGAATTAGGAGGCGGCCTTGAGGGAGGAGATCAAGGCCAACAAGGCGCTGCTAGAAAGTGTTGCCACCACCCAAAATGCCTTCAGGGAAACTGTGGAGCACTGGACGGAGAGTCTTGTGAATGCTGCCACAGACATCGACAAGGAGCTGGCGCAGCTGGGGATGGAGGATCTCGGGTATCCCTCCGACGAGAACCTCCAACCCAGCGCCAAGCTCGTCTTGTTCTTCAAGGGCGTGGCGACGTCCCTCCCGCGACTCCGGGAGAGGATCCCAAAGCAGCTGGCCGATGAGTCGCGCAAGATCTGCGCGGGAGCCCTTCAGAAGGTGTTTATGAAGGTGGCCTTCTGCAACCCGGGCCTCCGCCTCACGAATGTCCTCAGGACCTTGCCGCCGGATGCCGATCTGGAGGAGCTCAAGGTGAGCGGGATCAAGAGGATTGAGGGCGATCGCGCAGACTAGGCCACCCGTTTCCTCCTTTTTCTTGTCGCTGTCGATCTAGTTATGAAAACGATCTGTTAGAGCTGCGACAAGCTATTTTGTAATATAACTCTATTTTGGGTAGCCATTGCAATGTTATTCCCTTTACTTGACTCCTTGCTTTGTATGCTTTTACCCTACGCTTTTAGGGAACTTGCCGGCGCAGGCACCTTAGCCGCGAGCGCTGAGTGCGGGACGTCAGCAGCCTGCTGGTGGTGCCGCTGCCGACAAGAAACCTTGTCGCAACTAGTCGCAGCTCACTTAAGCTGTTGAGCGGACTCGAAACAAAGTAAGGGCGCGACAACTAGTCGCAGCTCACTTAAGTTGTTGAGCAGACTCGAAACAAAGTAAGGGCGCCACTAGCTACGAGCTGGTTCCTCCGCGCACAGGTTTTCCATACAAAGCACGGTCGTTCAAGGAAGATAACTTAAATTCTTTTAAAAAATCTGACTGCTCAAACTTTGGTAACTTATCTTTTCTGTTGTTTGCTTCCCGGCAAGGCGAAACTTTCTTGAACGACGCCTGGTCCATACCATTATCTTCTCCTTTCCCCCCGGCAAATTTGTGGGCGAGGGAACCTTCCTTTCCTTGAGAAAAAAGAAAGAAGAGAAAATAAAGATATGGAGCCTTATGGCTCGTTATCGCTTACCGTGGAGTAGGTGCTGCACAAAGTGTCAGATCATATATGCCAACAATAAAAAGCATGAAATCGACAAAATGTGCGGAGCACATGAGGTTTACTTATGCACGGGGTCTGCGCCCGGCTTTGTACAAAGGATTACATGCAACAGCGGCAAGACTTGTACAAAAGGTGGTTGCCGGAACGGGTTCCGGCAACCGCGCCTTACGGGTAAAACTTACGAAGATGCTCAATGTTCCAAGAGTTGCTCACCAGAATGCCATCTTCGGTCTCAAGGCGGACAGCGCCAGGCCTAGTGACTCGTTTCACCCGGTAAGGGCCTTCCCACTTCGGCGTCAACTTGTTGGAATTCTTGGCGGACTGAACACGCCGAAGAACAAGGTCGCCTTCCTCGAGACTTGTGGCATTAACTTTGCGGCTATGGTAGCGGCGCAAAGCTTGCTGGTAGCGAGCAGCTCGCACAGCAGCCTGAAGACGGTCTTCCTCAAGGAGCAGCGCGCCATCTTGTCGCAGCTGCTCTTGCTCAAGCTCATCATAAGCGAGCACTCGAGGTGACCCGTATACGAGTTCCGTGGGGATAACTGCCTCTGCTCCATAGACTAGAGCGAAAGGTGTCTGGCCAGTGGCTCGATTTGGCGTCGTCCTGATCGACCAAAGAACCACCGGCAGCTCCTCGATCCAGTTTCTTCCGCACTTGTGCAGCCTGTCAAAAGTTCTGGTGTTGAGCCCGCGCAGCACTTTAGCATTTGCCCTCTCCACTTGACCGTTGCTTCTCGGGTGAGCAACAGAAGCGAAGCAGAGCTTGGCGCCAAGATCTTGGACGTACTGCATGAAGGTGCGGCTCGTAAATTGCGTACCGTTGTCGGTGATTATCCTGTTAGGGATCCCGAAGCGGCAAACAATCGACCTGAAGAACTTGACTGCTGACTGTGCTGTCACCTTCCTCACTGGTTCCACTTCCGGCCACTTTGTGAACTTGTCGATTGCAACGTACAAGTACTCAAAGCCCCCGATTGCTCGGGGGAAGGGGCCGAGGATGTCGAGCCCCCAGACCGAAAATGGCCAGGATAAAGGGATTGTCTGGAGAGCTTGAGCTGGTTGGTGTATCTGCTTGGAATGGAACTGGCATGCTTCACACTTGGTTACTTGTGCAGTCGCATCCTGGAGGGCTGTCGGCCAAAAGAAACCTTGCCGGAATGCTTTGCCGACAAGTGCTCTTGCGCCAATGTGGTGTCCACATATGCCTCCATGTATCTCTGCCAACAGCTTTTGTCCGTCTTCCCGGTGAATACACTTCAATTTCACACCATTGAGTCTTCTTCTGTACAGTGTCTTGTCGACAAACTGGTACATACTTGACTACCGGGCTACTCTTTCCGCTTCTTCTTGCTCTTCGGGAAGTTCTCCTGTCTGAAGGAAATGGACAATCTGCTGTGCCCATGCTGGAGCTTGTGGCTCGACAACAAGGACTAAAGGCAAATCTGCTGCTGCGGGAACATCCGCTTCTACGGCGAGAACCTGTGGCTCTGCCGGAGCCTGACGTTCCCTGGCAAGCTTGCCGGATCAAAACTTGTCGGGAGCTTCTGCTTCAACGGAACAAACCCTAGGGCTTGCCGGAGCAGATTGGTCCTCAGCGCAAGGCAAATCTGTTGCTGCGGGAAAGTCCGCTTCTATGGCAAGAATCTGCGGTTCTGCCGGAGCTTGACGTTCCCCGGCAAGTTTGCCGGAGCAACACTTGTCGGGAGCTTCTACTTCAATGGAACAAACCCTGGGGTTTGCCGGAGCAGATTGCTCCTCAGCGCTCTTGGCGTTGATCTTGGGGACCTTCTTGGCGGCGGCTTCGGGGAGCTCTGCCGGTAAATAGTCACCAGAAATCAACTTCCTCTTCTTGCTCTGCCTATTTGATGGCGTTACAGACGGTTGAGTCAGCTTGAGCACAAAGATCCCTGGTTCCACAGGTAACTTAAGTGCGGCGCACTTTGACAGGCCATCGGCAATGCCGTTCTGGGCTCTTGGAACATGCTCCATCTGTAGGCCGTCAAAGTGCTCTTCTAGCTTTCTCACTTCATCGACGTAAGCTTCCATCAACGGACTCTGATAGCTCTTGTTTACTTGGCGGACGACAAGCTGTGAGTCACCCCTGACAATGAGCTTCTTGATCCCAAGGTCTGCCGCGATCCTGAGGCCGGCAAGCAAGCCTTCATACTCTGTAGTATTGTTTGTTGCTTGCTCCTTGGGAAAGTGCATCTGGACTACGTACTTGAGGTGCTCTCCGGTGGGTGCGATAAGCAGCACGCCAGCGCCGGCGCCTTGCAGCGAAAAGGCACCATCGAAGTACATCAGCCACTCTTTGCCTGCTTCCTTGACGGGGATGCTCGTTTCTGGAATTTCTTCATCTGGTGTTGGCGTCCATTCTGCTATGAATTCTGCCAATGCTCTGCTTTGGATAGTTGAAGCACTTTCAAACTTGAGGCCAAAGCTTGACAGTTCCAGTGCCCACTCAACAATCCTGCCTGTCGCTTCTGGATTCTGTAGTATCCTCTTCAGCGGAAAGCGAGTGACAACTGTGATCTCATGTGCTTGGAAGTAATGGCGCAACTTTCTCGAGGCCATAAGAAGGCCGAAAAGCAATTTCTGCACGCCAGAGTACCTTGACCTAGCCCCCTGCAGAAGGGAGCTGACAAAGTAAACTGGGTGCTGCACCATTTTCTTCTGTATTTCCTCGTGCATCTGCGCAGATTCATCTTTGTCGGGACCAGAGCTTGTCGGGGAAGCCCCCTGCTTGTCGCTAGATGTGCTTGCCGTGGTTGCGGGCTCGTCATCTGCCTCCCTCTCTGCTACTAACGCAGCACTAACCACTTGATTGGTTGCCGCTATATACAGCAGCAACTTCTCTTGTGGCCTAGGTGCGACAAGTATTGGAGGGGAGGACAGGTATCTCTTCAAGTCTTGCAGCGCAGCCTCCGCTTCCGGAGTCCATTTCATTGGACCTGCCCTTTTCAATAATTTGAAAAATGGCAGGGCGCGCTCAGCAGACCTAGAGATAAACCTGCTAAGAGCAGCCACGCAACCGGCAAGTCTTTGTACATCCTTGACGCGCTTTGGTGCTTCAATCTGCTCAATGGCCTTGATCTTGTCGGGATTGGCTTCAATTCCCCGCTAAGACACGAAGAACCCGAGAAGCTTGCCGGAGGGAACTCCAAACACACACTTCTCTGGGTTGAGCTTGAGGCTGATCTTGCGCAGATTTGCAAAGGTCTCGTCTAAATCTTGAATCAGGGTTGCTCTGTCCTTGCTCTTGACTACTATGTCATCCATGTAGGCCTCCACATTTCTGTGTATTTGTGGCTCAAGAGCGACAGAGACTACTCTTGCAAATGTTGAACCAACATTCTTTAATCCGAAAGGCATCCGTATGAAACAGTACGTGCCACATGGAGTAATAAATGTGGTCTTCTCCTCATCCTCTTCTGCCATGAAGATCTGATGGTATCCTGAGTATGCGTCAAGAAATGAAAGCAAATCACATCCGGCTGTGGAGTCAACAATCTGGTCAATGCGCGGCAAAGGAAATTGGTCTTTGGGACAAGCTTTGTTGACATCGGTAAAGTCGATACAAAGTCTCCATTTCCCGTTCGCCTTGCGCACGACTACAGGATTGGCCAACCACGTAGGATGGAGCACTCCTCTGACAAGGCCTGCTGCTTCCAACTTCTTGATCGCTTCTGCAATGAATTCTTGGCGCTCCACTGCTTGCTTCCTGATCTCTTGCTTGACGGGCCGCGCATGAGGACAAACGGCAAGGTGGTGCTCAATTACTTTCCTGGGAACACCGGGGATGTCAGACGGTTGCCACGCAAACACATCGACATTCGCCCGCAGGAAAGCAATGAGCGCCCTTTCCTATTTGGGGTCAAGAGTGGCACTGATGGTGAAGGTTCCACTAGTGCCGTCCTCCTTGGCGGACACCTTCTTGGTCTCTGGCGGAGCTGCCATTGTCTGCTTACACTTGCCGGTGGAGCTCGATGGTGCGTCCTCGACGGCAGCGCAGCACTCCGAAGAGGTGCGCTTGCCAGAGTAGGCATCAGAACTCTTGCCGAACTTGGTCTTCTTCCCCCCGGGAGCTTCAACAGCAAGTGACTTGCAATCTGCTGCGGCTGCCGCTTCCCGGTAGATCTTGTCGGTGCAGATAAGAGCATCTTTCTTGTCGCCGGGGACAGAGATGACGCTTATCGGGCCTGGCATCTTCAACATGTTGTATGCATAGTGAGAGGCTACCATGAACTTGGAGAGTGCTGGACGGCCAAGTATCCCATTGTAAGGCAATGGAATATCGGCAACGTCAAAAGTGACCCTCTCAGTCCTGAAGTTCAGCTCGCTGCCAAATGTTACTGGCAACGTGACCTTCCCCTTCGGCTTGCTCCTTCCCGGATTGATTCCTTGGAATGTGCCGGTCTCTTCAAGCTTGCTGTCAGGGATCTGGAGTTTCTGGAGTACAGCGGAGGAGATCAGGTTCAAGCCGGCCCCACCGTCAACTAGCATCTTAGTGACCTTGAGGTTGCGAATAGTTGGTGAAACCAACATCGGCAAACACCCGACCGCAGTTGTGCGATCAGGGTGGTCCTCAATATCAAAGATGATAGGCGTGCTGGACCGTTTCAGAAGCTTGCGTGATTCGACGGGTGGTTCTGCTGCATTGACTTCCCGCACCCACTGCTTGAGCTGGCGGTGCGAAGTATGCAGAGAAGCACCACCGTCAACGCACAAGACCTCTGTGGCTTTCTGGAACTCCTGCTCACTGGTCTCGACATCATACGTGTCTTCATCGTCGTCGTCGTCTTCATCGTTGCCGCGGCCGCGGGGAGGTCTATCTCCTTGCCGCTGCTTGGCCTTGCCGCGGCGTCCTCCCCGGCCGGCGCGCTTCTTGCCGGATTCTCCAGCGCCACCTTGGGCCCTCTCCTTGTCGCGTCGCTCGTATTCAGCTTTTTGCTGCCGGACAAGCTGCTCGACCTTCTTGCAGCTTTGGAGGTCATGGCCCTTGGTGCGGTGGATCTTGCAGTACTGCTTGTCGGAGCCGTCCTGCTTGTCGGCGACCGCTACAGCCTGGCAGTTGGTGCATGCGGCAATCTCCTTGCCGGATCTACCAACATTGGCTTTCTTGGCGCCACCTTCGTTGCCGGACTGCTCAACGACTAGCACATCTTTACCTTTCTTCTTCCTATTCCGCCGCCGGTTTTTCTTTACCGGGGCAGCATCCTCACTGTCAGATCCTCCTGCTTCTGTATTCTCTCCGGGGAGTCTCCTCCCTTCCTCAGCACGTGCACACTTGTCGGCCAGGGCATACAGCTCACTGACGTCTCTGATCTTGCACATCGCCATCTCCTCCCGCATCCTGCGGTTACGCATGTTCTGATGGAACGCACTGATGACCGCGGCGAGGTGGACATCTGGGATGTTGTGCTGTACACGGCTGAATCTCTGAATGTACTTGCGCAGAGGCTCTCCTTCCTTCTAGGCGAGCAGATGAAGGTCACTCTCTTGGCCATGAGGTTTGTGGCCGTCTGTAAAGGCGCCGACAAACGGATGGCAAAGGTCTGCCCAGGAGGATATGGAGTTGTCCGGCAAGTGCATGAGCCAGGATCTGACGTTGGGCTTGAGCACCGGCGGGAAGTAGTTGGCAAGGATCTTGTCGTCCCGTCCCCCGGCAGCCTGCACCGCGATGGTGTAGATGCTGAGGAACTCCGACGGATGCGACTTGCCGTCGTACTTCTCCGGTACGTCTGGCTTGAAATTCTTCATGCTGGGCCACTGGACTTGCCGCAGCTCACGGGTAAACGCAGGGCAACCTACCGCGTACGGCAAGTTGCCTGGTTCCCCTGGCGCATGCATGTCGACAGAGGGCCCAACGCGTTGGTCTGATTGACGTCGCGCTTCTCTTCAGCGCTCGATGCGAGTACGAGCATCTTCTTGTTGCCGTTCGTGAAGAACTTGGTGCTGATCGCGACGAGCTCGTGGATCTGATGACGCGGTGGAGTCGCTGTCAAGGTGGATCCGGCGAGTCGGCGATCTTGGCCTTCGGGGCGGAGAGTGCACAGTGGTTGCACCCCTACCGGTCTTGTCGCCACCGGCTTGTGCCTGGCTGACTTGCCGCGGCAGCGACGTGCCCGGCTGCCGTTGGGCGTCGCCGTTGGCGAAGCCGATGAGACTCTGAATGGTGGCCCTCCAGTCGTCAATCTTGTCTGCCGTTGGAGGGTAGTCTAGGAGCAGTTGAGCTCGCGCCAAAGCTTCTGCTGCAGTGGCGGGTGGCGGTGGCGAACGGTGCGAGGAACGGGATATGCTCGGACTTCTAACCACGTTAGAAGGAGCAGTATCCCGTCCAGGCGGCCATGTCTCGCTCGCGCCAGCATGTTGGTGTGCATGGTGGTCCTAAGCGCTCCGAGATCCACCAGCTCGATCTTGGTCTAGCAAACGCATGGTACCGTGGGTACCATGATGCTGCCAGTCCCGCGCCTCCTGAGATGGGTGCGGTGCATGTACGGACGCCGAGGTCTTGGAGTGCGCCCGGTCGTTGTGGGAGCCGGCCACGCCGCCGATGGGCAGCGCAGCCTTGTCCTTGGACCTGGCAGCACCGTGAGCTCCCTCGTCGGCGCCCATTCTTCCGCCGGCACCTGCCCCATCAGCCACTTGCTCCGGCGATGGTGGGTTCGGCGCAGACGGAGCAGCCGCCTTAGAAGCCTTCTTCTTCGGCGGCATGTCGATGAGGATGATGAAGATCTAGCTCGCGTGGTCGCCGGATCTGGTTCACACAACCTCGACGCCCCCTACCTGGCGCGCCAAAGATGTCGGGGGACTGATCCACGAACACCTATGGGACCGGCGGCCGAGTCCCTTTCGATTTGGTGAGGGAGGAGGCCGTGCAAAGAGCGGATCGAGGTGAGGCACACGAGCAGTTTACCCAGGTTCGGGCCGCACGGATGCGTAAAACCCTACTCCTGCTTTGTGGTTTGTATTGATTTCTTGCTCGGGAGCGCGGAGTGCTACAGTACACACCAGCAGCTAACGAGACCGAGCGTGAATCTCCTCTGAACTGGCTAACTAGCTAACCTGCTAACCAGCCAACCCCCTGTACGTTGCGCATGGGCCTCCTTTTATATGCTCAAGGGGTCACCGACAGGTGGCAACGTAGACAAGGGTAAAAATGGAAAGGTGCTGCGGTAGGTACAACTACCTGCTACAATGTATCATACCTAACCCTGACGGCAGGGGACAAGGGCATTAAATGCCCGTCTGTGTCGCCTAAACAGTGCAAAAGGGACTGCCAGGGACGCCACCGCTTGCCACGATGGCAATCTTGTCAGCGCCGCTTGCCACCGCGCACCCCTGGCTGCACAGCCTCCCACCACGTACGCCTGGAAGGGTCCCAGAGCGACACGTTGGTGGATGTGCTGGAGCGCGGGTGCGGAGTGGTGGCTTGCCGCGGCAAGCGCCTTGCCGTGGTTGTTGCCTTGTCACGTCCGGGAGCTTGTCGCTCACTGGGCCTTGCCGGGGCGTGTGGCGCGTCGCGGCAAGTTCCTTGAGGTGCCTTGGTTGGCCTTCCCGGCAAGCTCCTCTTGCTGGGGTCTTGTCTCCTTGGCTTGGATACTTTGTTCTTGAATGGCTCCAAAGGAACCACGGAGGACCTTGGCGGTCACCCGGCAAGCCTTGTCGCGGGACGCTGCGACTGCCCGTGCACAAGTTCGGGATACTAGGGTACCCCTACTCTAGTACACCGACAAGTACCTACCCCTCAAGCTCAAAGGGCCAGCTCGTCACTGGCTCAAAGGCCTCCCCGAAAGCTCCATTGGAAGTTGGGAAGAGCTCAAAGACGCCTTTCGGGCAAATTTTCAAGGGACGTATGTCCGACCTCTGGATGCGGACGATTTGAGTCATATAACTCAACAGCCCGGAGAGTCAGCCCGAAAGCTTTGGAACAGGTTTCTTACTAAAAAGAACCAGATTGTCGACTGTCCGGATGCCAAAGCCTTAGCGGCTTTCAAGCATAGCGTCCGTGACGAATGGCTCGCCAGACACCTCGGCCAAAATAAGCCGAGAACGATGGCCGCATTAACAAACCTCATGACCCGCTTTTGCGCGGGGGAGGACAGCTGGCTAGCCAGATGCAGCACCAGCGACCCCAGTACATCTGAAGTTAGAGATGGAAACGGGAAATCACGGCACAACAGCAATAACAAACGCCGGAATAAAGAAGATAACACGAAAGGCACGACAGTAAATGCCGGATTCAAAAGCTCTCGGCCAGGCCAAAAGCCGCCCCCTAAAGGCACCAGGGACGAATTGTCCAGCCTCAATAAAATTCTAGACCAAGTATGTCAGATTCATAGTACCCTTGGTAAACCTGCTAATCATACCCATAGAGAATGTTGGGTCTTCAAGCAGTCCGGCAAGCTCAACGCCGTACACAAGGGGGAGGATACACCAAGTGAAGACGAGGACGAGCCTCCAAGCAAGACACGGGGGAACAAAAGCAATTTCCACCAGAAGTCAAAACAGTAAACGTGTTACACGTAATCAAGGGAAAAAACAATGCGGCACTCCCAGGAAAGTATACCCAAGTGCCTATCACCACGAAGTCCTGCCACTGGTCATCTCAACCGATCACTTTCGACCATCGCGATTACTCAGCAAGTATCCGACACCCAGGATGGGCTCCCCTGGTATTAGACCCAGTAATTGGCGGATATCACTTCACAAAGGTCTTGATGGACGGCGGCAGTAGCCTAAACCTAATATATCAGGATACAATCCACGGGATGGGGCTAGACCCAACACAAATTCGCCATAGCAATACTACCTTTAAAGGAGTAACACCAGGCCCAGGGGCTCATTGTACGGGCTCCCTCCTACTACAAGTTACATTCGCCCCCCCCGATAAGTTCCGTCGCGAGCATTTAACTTTCCACATTGCTCCGTTTCAAAGTGGCTATCAAGCACTGCTCGGACGCGAAGCTTTCGCTCGCTTTAACGCAATACCACACTACGCCTCCCTCACACTCAAGATGCCCGGTCCATGTGGCATCATTACAGTACACGGAAATATCAAGCGATCTCTGCGCGCCGAAGAGAGTGAGGCTGCCTTGGCCACCGCACACTAAAGGCGCCCGGATAAACGAAAGCATCCAATAGGTCGTCAAGACCTCAGATACAACTAATCAAGTCTGGCGCCGCTATTTATACGGAAATAAGTGGTCACACCCCTATTTGTCAATACAAGGGGCTCAACGCGCGCAGACTAGTGGCAATTTCTTATCATCTTGAATTATACATGGTTTCTTTAAAAACTATCCTTTTGCACGGCAACTTTTTCACCTAACTTACTCTCTTTTACAGATGATCATCGTGCTACACCCGTCCAGGATACGGCACAACGGAGACACAGGCACAGACGTGCAGCAGGGACCCGCTCCAAGGATTCTTTTTAGATTAAGACCCTGCGTAAACCTTTTTTACCGTCTCTTGTTGATACATATCCACCGTTGAGAAGGATGCTAACGTCTTGGCATGTGGCCACGCCAGAACAATGCACGTACCTGGACACACGGGGCTTCTTACAAAGGCCACTATTTAAGCCCGGTTTATACCACAAAGACCGAATACCTTAGGGAGTGTTCGGCATCGCGAGTTTGGCCCTATATGCATCACCTCCGAATCATTGTCTTTGGTCAAATGTTGGGTTTGCCCGGCTCCTGTGTTTTGGTGCCTTACGTTCCGCTTTGCCGGCTAAGGTAGCACCAGGAGAACTACTGCGATTGTGCCCTGGTTCATCCGGACGAGCACCTCAGTAGAGAAAGCCGAAAACTGACTGTCATGATATAGCGCGAGACTGGTCAACCACTCGATGACCTGTGGGAATGTTAGAATTCCTCTGCCTTAACGAAGGGCCGTTTTCCGGCTAGGCATGTACGCACCCCGAAATCGGGATAGTGCGGTGCCACCAGGGGTTATCTAGTAGCCCCACTGTCAAACTCCTATGGCTAAGTGAAAGTGCTAAAGCATTATAGTCCTGTTGCCTCGCTCGCTCCGCTATCACCTCCTTAATAGGACCAAGACGTTGGGTTAAGTGTGAACGCGTGTTTTTGCGAGCACCTCCGCATTATATGCGTGGGGGTTGAAGCCAACGACTGCAATCTTTCAGGTTATACGCATGTATACATAAACGGCCGCCCAGGAGGCATCATATTACTTTCAGGCAAAAGTATAAAAATAGCCTTCTAAAAATTCATAAAAGCATTTCACTTACAATGAGATTACATATCACTCAAACATAATATTTTTTGAGCACTGGGTCTCTATCAAACGGGCACCCTCAAGAACTTCTTCAAAGTAGTGCTCAGCAGCCTTTTGACCTATAGCCGAATCCCGTGCTGCAACATTGGTAGCATCCATCTCCGCCCAGTATGCCTTAACACGGGAAAAGGCCATCCGTGCGCCCTCTATGCACGCCGACCTCCTCATCGCATCAATGCGCGGCACCACGTTAAGGACCTGCTGCACCAAGCCGAAATAGCTGCTCGGTCTTGACCTTTCCGGCCACAGCTGATCCACAACAGACCTCATGGAGAGTCCGGACAACCTATTTAGTTCGGCCCATTCGGCTAATTGGTCAGTCAATGAAAGTGGACGCTTGGGAGAATGGAATTTTCTCCAAAACAGTTGGTCTACTTCATGGTCCGTCTGACCCTGGAAGTACTTGGCCGCATCGGCAGCACTTGCCGTCAAATCCATATACACATCCTCCGAACTCCACAGCCGATCCATAGGGGCATACCGTGGATCTCCGAATTTCCTCCGCAGCATAAAGGATTTCCCAGCTACAATATCCCCAGCTTCCCGCAGCTCCTCCTTCTTTGCCCTCATAGCAGAGCGGAGATCCTTTTTCGTCGCAACAGCCTTTTGAAGGTCCGATGCCTTCGCTTGGTTTTCCTTTTCAAGAACCCGGCAACGGTCGGTGGCGGCTTTTAATTCTATAGCCATCTTGGCCATCTTGTCTCGGATCTCGCCATGCGCGGCCTTCTCGGCTTGCAACTCTTCGGCCGCCTTCACAGCAGCCGCATTACCCAACCTCGCTTGTTCCTTGGCTCGGGCAAGTTCTGCCCGTAAGGCTTCAACAGTGGCAGCTCCATCTGCAGTCACAACATATTAAAGATACTTGCATCATGCTGCTCTTCCTATGTGA
Source organism: Triticum dicoccoides (assembly GCF_002162155.2). Taxonomy (NCBI): domain Eukaryota; kingdom Viridiplantae; phylum Streptophyta; class Magnoliopsida; order Poales; family Poaceae; genus Triticum; species Triticum dicoccoides. Next base: position 383,192,860 of record NC_041388.1, read on the forward strand.
CGTTTACCAGATAATGACACTTACCCTGCGCCTCGTCAAGCCTTTTGTTAACAAGCTCGATGTCAGCGTCTGCCGCATCCAACTGCCATTCTAAATGGGCAAACTCGCTAGTCCGGCTAGCCACCAGAGCTTCCATCACCTGCACATAGAGGCAGTATGGTTATTACCTGGGAATATGATCCTCTGTTCATCGTTGTTTCCGACGACAACCAGAGTCTCAGGGGCTACTATCTACACAGGGCACACCTAGCATGTGCATGACTATCATACATTCTTTTACGTACCTCAAAGCCTGTCAGTAGACTCATAAAAGCTTCATGCAATCCGCTTTCGGCGGACGATATTCTCTCCATCATCGTGTTCATCAGCACACGGTGTTCATCTGAGATGGCCGCTCGCCCCACCAACTCCCTCAGAACATCTGATCGCACACCAGACGGTGCGGACTCTTTTGTCTGCTCTCTTCAGGAGCCGGACACTGGGAGCTTCAGGGGTCAATGGGATTATCTTCTGGCCTCACCGGACTCGGAGAGGCCCTCCGCGATGACACTTTAGGGTCGCCCGCCTCTGGCGCGGAGGAGTCCAGAGGAGGCGTTTCGCTCTCCATCATCTCTGGAAGAAGATCCCCCGAAGACGATCTCATTTGAGAGGGGCTAAGGCCCGAACTGCAAAAATATATGCGGTGGTTATTTTTTCAGAAGAAAAAGATGGCATATCTGTACCATTAAAAGTATTTCGGGTCACTTACGACTCACGGGAGAATTGATCCCCCCGCGGACTTTGTGCTGCAACGACGCCCCCCGAGGTAGGACCCTCTGTGGGAGACTTCTTCTCCCGTTTGGAAGCTTCGGCTTCTGAATCCCCGGGTGCAGTCCTTTTCCTCTTCTAGTCGCCTTCCTTCATGGAGACGCTCGCTCCCTCGGTTAGAGTGGGCAGCGTTGGGGGCCCGCGTCTGCCCGCATTATCCTCCACAGTGTCTTCCTTCAAGGGCTCCGGGCAAGGTACGGTCTGGAGCATCTTTTCCAATACCGGATTTTCCAAACCCTCAGGGAGGGGGGCCGAACACCGAATGAACTTCGCCTTTGTTAGCCAGCCCTGGTCAAAAAGCGAACTTTGAGAAATAACTTCGTAATGAAGAGAGATGTTCGGCCGGAAGATGCCTTACCTCATCGGTGGCACGGTTACTACTCAGGCCCATGTCCTCGGTGATCTCCGGACACTCCACTTGAGGTCCGAAGAATGACTTGTACATCTCCTCGTGCGTCGGACTGAGGAAATTTTGAATGGCACGCGGTCCCTCAGGATTGAACTCCCACAGGCGAAGAGGCCGGTGTTTGCAAGGCTGGACTTGACAGACCAGCATAACCTGTATTACCGCAACCAAACTGAAATCTCCATTGAAGAGATCTCGAATGCGACTTTGCAGTATAGGCACGTCCTTGGCTGGCCCCCAGCTCAGACCTCTGCTGATCCATGACATCAGCTGTGGTGGGGGGCCCGGACGGAAAACAGGGGGAGCCGCCCACTTGGCACTTCTAGGAGCCGTGACGTAGAACCACTCTTGCTGCCACAATTCAGACACCTCTGGGATGGAACCTTTGGGCCACGGAGCTCCCGTCATCTTGCGTATTGAGGCACCTCCACACGCTGCATGTTGCCCCTCGATCATCTTCGGCTTCACTTCAAAGGTCTTGAGCCATAGGCCAAAGTGAGGGGTAACCCGGAGGAAGGCCTCACACACGACAATAAATGTCGTGATATGAAGAAAGGAGTTCAGAGCTAGATCATGAAAGTCTAGCCCATAGTAAAACATCAAACCCCTTACGAAAGGATCCAGAGCGAGGCCCAGGCCTCGGAGGAAGTGGGAGACGAACACGACGTTTTCGTTAGGTTCGGGGGTGGGGACGGCCTGCCCTCAGGGAGGCAGCCGATGCAAAATCTCGGCGGTCAGATATCTGGCCTCCCTCAACCTTTTGATGTCTTCTTCCATGACGGAGGAAGGCACCCATCGGCCTTGAAGGCTAGATCCGGACGTGACTGAAGGTTCGGAGCACCTGACCTGAACTTCGGGCATTTTGAGCTTGAGGTGGGGGAAGGATTCGATTGAGCACGGGAGGGAAAAATAAAGGCCTTGTCCTCTTTATAAAGAGGGTGAATATCAAGCGTCCTCTCCGTGTTCGTTTGGACTTGCCTATAATCTAGGAGTCCTAGAAGCGGTTGGGTTACCCATGCCCGTATTGATGAGAATCCCGGAATAAGGGGACACGATCTCTGCTTTAACAAGACGTGCCAAGGAAACCGCCTCACACGACGCACTGAGGTGGGATAATGAAACGACTCGGATAAAGGCTTGGCCGTGGTGTGTCACGCTACGGAATACGTCAGCAGATTAGATTGGTGTAAATATTATTCTCTCTATGGCAATATGTGGAAACTTATTTTGCAGAGCCGGACACTATCTTTGTGTTCAAAGTCTTCTATGAAGTACTTGGAGGAGGAACCCGCCTTGCAATGCCGAAGACAATCTGCGCGCCGGACTAGTCGTCATTGAAGCCTGGTTCAGGGGCTACTGAGGGAGTCCTCGATTAGGGGGTGTTCGGATAGCCGGACTATACCTTCAGCCGGACTCCTGGGCTATGAAGATACAAGATTGAAGACTCCGTCCCATGTCCGGAAGGGACTTTCCTTAGCATGGAAGGCAAGCTTGGCGATATGGATATGAAGATCTCCTACCATTGTAACCGACTCTATGTAACCCTAACCCTATCCGGTGTCTATATAAACCAGAGGGTTTTAGTCCGTAGGATAACATACACATCAACAATCATACCATAGGCTAGCTTCTAGGGTTTAGCCTCTTCGATCTCGTGGTAGATCTACTCTTGTACTACCCATATCATCAATATTAATCAAGTAGGACGTAGGGTTTTACCTCCATCGAGAGGGCCCGAACCTGGGTAAAACTTCGTGTCCCTTGCCTCCTGTTACCATCTGGCCTAGGCGCACAGTTCAGAACCCCCTACCCGAGATCCGCCGGTTTTGACACCGACAGTTACCACTCAAGTAGAACAAGTACTTAAGGCTCAAAAAGAAGTGCTTGATGAAATGAATAGTAAGAAAAATGATTATGCTGTTAGAGTGGCTACTAGAACTGGTAGAATGACTCAGAAACCTTTGTATCCTGAAGGCCACCCTAAGAGAATCGAGCAAGATTCTCAAAGAAATAATATTGACGTTCCTAGTTCTTCTAAAAAGAAGAAGAAGAAAAATGATAGAACTGTGCAAACTTCTAGTGAACCTATTGCTGAACCACCTGATAATCCAAATGATATCTCTATGTCTGATGCTGAAACACAATCTGGTAATGAACATGAACCTAATGAAAATATTAATGATGATGTTCATGATGATGCTCAACCTAGTAATGATAATGATGTAGAAATTGAACCTGCTGTTGATCTTGATAACCCACAATCAAAGAATCAATGTTATGATAAAAGAGACTTTGTTGCTAGGAAACATGGTAAAGAAAGGGAACCTTGGGTTCAGAAACCCATGCCTTTTCCTCCAAAACCATCCAAGAAAAAGGATGATGAGGATTTTGAGCGCTTTGCTGAAATGGTTAGGCCTACCTTTTTGTGTATGCGATTAACTGATGTGCTCAAAACAAATCCTTATGCTAAATATATGAAGGATATCATTACTAATAAAAGAAAGATACCGGAAGCTGAAATTTCCACCATGCTTGCTAATTATACTTTTAAGGGTGGAATACCAAAGAAACTTGGAGACCCCGGAGTACCTACTATACCTTGCTGCATTAAAAGAAATTATATTAAAACTGCTTTATGTGATCTTGGAGCCGGTGTTATTGTTATGCCTCTCTCTCTTTATATCGTAGACTTGACTTGAATAAGTTGACACCTACTGAAATATCTTTGCAAATGGCTGATAAATCAACTGCTATACCTGTTGGTATTTGTGAGGATGTGCGTGTTGTGGTTGCAAACGTTACTATTTTAACGGACTTTGTTATACTTGATATTCCTGAGGATGATAGTATGTCTATTATTCTTGGAAGACCTTTTCTTAATACTGCAGGGGATGTTATTGATTGCACTAAAGGCAATGTCACTTTTCCTGTTAATGGTAATGAGCATACAGTACGCTTTCCGAGGAAACAACCTCAAGTTCATAGTATCAACTCTATTGGAAAAATTTCATCGATTATATTTGGAGGTTTTGAATTTCCTCTTCCTACTGTCAAGAAGAAATATGATATTCTTATTATTGGGGATGTGCATATCCCCGTTGAGGTAACTTAGTGTTATTCGAAATTTCTCTGGCTTCATGATTATCGGAATGAGTTTGTTAACAAGACTTGATCAACCTTGTTAGTGGATTCTTTTTGATGAGCATGAGATGGATGAAACTAGAAGCACAAACTTCTGTACCCTCTCTATACTTTCTGTTAATTAGTAGAAATAAAGTAAAAATAGTATTTTTCTGTTTGTTTCCTGACTTATCCGTGCAATATAAAAATATCTCGAAAATAAAAGTCCTCAGAATGGCATGCCAATTTAATATGATTTTTTTTTGGGAATATTTGAGGATTTACTGTGCAAAAATTACCGCGGGAGGAGCTGCCACCTGTCCATGAGGGTGGTGGGCGCGCCCCCCTGCCTTGTGGGCCCACGGTGGCCCTCCTCCACTTATCCCAGCACCCATCTTCTTCCTCTATCTCACACAAACCCGAAAAACCAACTCAAGCACGAGTTCCAGCCACTTTTGCTGTGATTTTCGATCTCCTTGCTCAAAGCACCTCTCGCAAAACTGCTTGGGGAGATTGTTCCTTGGTATGTGACTCCTCCATGGGTCCAATTAGTTTTTGTTCTAGTGCTTTATTCTTTGCAAATTTGTGCTGCATAGGTAACCATGTTCTTGAGCTTGCATGTCAAATTTATATGGTTCCAAGTAGTTCTAATGCTTGATATAGGCTCTAGGCACTTGTAGGGGTAGTTGCTATCAATATTATTGAAGTTAGTTTACTTTTGTTTGAAGTTACTAAAAATTTCAGAATTTTTCAGAGAAAAACAATATGCTTAGGAAGATGTTCCAAGGTGGTTCCTCTAAGAAGCAAGGACCTAGGATTGCTATGCGCGATGCTGACGAGGATCCACCAAGAGACGCTCCAGTACGGCCTTGCGAATGGCCGTCGGAAAATTTTATGGACCGTGCGGGAATTTAAGAAGAATTCAAAGCATATTTGTGCAATGCCGGTCTTGAGGATTTTGAGGCTAACAAATGCCCCCAGTATCATGATCTCACAAGTTCATTTGTGAGGAGGTTTGAGTATTCATCTTCGCGTAATTCTCCTTTAGTCATGTTTGATCTTTATGACAAATCTTATACCATGGACCTAGAGGATTTCACTCTTGCATGCAAACTTCCATCATGGGGCAGTATTAGGGATCCCCCTAAATCTGAATTTAGAAACTTTCTTGCTAGTATAACTGTAGGGGAATCTAGAGATATAACGCAGGCTACCATATGGAGCATTCACTTTCCCGCTATACATTATTTTGCTCTCTTCATCGGAAGATGCATAAATGCTAAGGATGAAGCATGTCACATGTGTGTCCCTGATCTTAGCATTCTTAGGAGTGCTGTGTTAGGAGACCAATCTTATCATATGGGAGCCATTGTAACTCGTAGGTTGCATCATAATAGACATAATGGAGATTTCTTTGGAGGAATTTATGCAACCCGCTTAGCTCATTTTCTTGAGATAGACATTCGTGAGGGTGATACGGAGTTGCCTCCTGCATATTTACATTATGACTCCATGGCTTCGCATCAGTTTGTCGAGAGGCCTAAATCACCTCTCTTATATCGTTTAATTTTTGATAAACGATGTGTTTTCCGTATTACTCTCCCTGCTCCTGCCTTCTTTGATTCACAGACAAAAAGAAGATACATTATTACCAGAGAGGAGGCAGAAGAGTACGAGAGAAGAGCGGAGGCAGCTCGACTGGACGCCGCAGCTCAGCAGGCGATAACCGCTGCACATCAGTATGATCCCAACTATTCTTCCTCATCACAGTACGACCCCAAAAACTATTATTATGAATATCTGATGACCCACAAGTATAGGGGATCTATCATAGTCCTTTTGATAAGCAAGAGTGTCGAACCCAACGAGGAGCAGAAGGAAATGATAAGCAGTTTTCAGCAAGGTATTCTCTGCAAGTACTGAAATAAGTGGTAACAGATAGTTTTGTGATAGGATAAATTGTAACGAGCAACAAGTAACAAAAGTAAATAAAGTGCAGCAAGGTGGCCCAATCCTTTTGTAGCAAAGGACAAGCCGGAACAAACTCTTATAATAGGAAAAGCGCTCCCGAGGACACATGGGAATATCGTCAAGCTAGTTTTCATCACGTTCATATGATTCGCGTTCGATACTTTGATAATTTGATATGTGGGTGGACCGGTGCTTGGGTGCTGTTCTTACTTGAACAAGCATCCCACTTATGATTAACCTCTATTGCAAGCATCCGCAACTACAACAAAAGTATTAAGGTAAACATAACCATAGCATGAAACATATGGATCCAAATCAGCCCTTTACGAAGCAACGCATAAACTAGGGTTTAAGCTTCTGTCACTCTAGCAACCCATCATCTACTTATTACTTCCCAATGCCTTCCTCTAGGCCCAAATAATGGTGAAGTGTTATGTAGTCGACGTTCACATAACACCACTAGAGGCTAGACAACATACATCTTATCAAAATATCAAACGAATACCAAATTCACATGACTACTCATAGCAAGACTTCTCCCTTGTCCTCAGGAACGAACGTAATTACTCACAAAGCATATTCATGTTCATAATCAGAGGGGTAATAATATGCATATAGGATCTGAGCATATGATCTTCCACCAATTAAACCAACTAGCATCAACTACAAGGAGTAATCAACACTACTGGCAACCTACTAGCACCAATCCCGGACTTTGAGACAAGAATTGGATACAAGAGATGAACTAGGGTTTGGAGATGAGATGGTGCTAGTGAAGATGTTGATGGAGATTGCCCTCTCCCGATGAGAGGAGCGTTGGTGATGACGATGGTGATGATTTCCCCCTCCGGGAGGGAAGTTTCCCTGGCTGAACAGCTCTGCCGGAGCTCTAGATTGGATCCGCCAAGGTTCCGCCTCGTAGCTGCGGAGTCTCGTCCCGAAAAGTTCCTTTTTTATTTTTTTCTCATCGAAAGACCTCATATAGGAGAAGATGGGCATCGGAGAGCCACCAGGGGGCCCACGAGGTAGGGGGCGTGCCCTAGGGGGGGCGCCCTAGGGGGGGGCGCCCCCCCACCCTCGTGAGAAGGGTGTGGGCCCCCTGGCCTTCATCTTTGGCATGGATTTTTCTTTATTTCTTTTAAGACGTTCCGTGGAATTTCAGGACTTTTGGAGTTGCGCAGAATAGGTCTCTAATATTTGCTCCTTTTCCAGCGCAGAATTCCAGCTGCCGGCATTCTCCCTCCTTATGCAAACCTTGTAAAATAAGAGAGAATAGCCATAAGTATTGTGATATAAAGTGAAATAACAGTCCATAATGCGATAAATATCGATATAAAAGCATGATGCAAAATGGACGTCTCAACTCCCCCAAGCTTAGACCTCGCTTGTCCTCAAGCGAAAAGCTGATAACAATAAATATGTCCTCATGTTTAGAGGTAGAGGCGTCGATAAAAATAAAATACGGACATGAAGGCATCATGATTATTCTTATAACAATAACATATAAGGTTTTGTCATATGATTACTTATGTTCAAGTGATGATCTATTCACAATGCAAAAGTATAAATCATAAACCTTATTGGGTTCCAACAAACTATAATCTCAGTCATTGAAGTAATTGCAATTTATCATAACATCGGAAAGAGTCTATGTCAGAGCTAAAAAGCAAGTCCACATACTCAACTATCATTTAGTCCTCCATAATTGCTAACACTCACGCGATACTTGTGGTTACAGAGTTTTAATCGGACACAGAGAAACATAGGGGCTTATAGTTTTGCCCCACATCCTTTTACCTCAAGGGTAATGTCAACAATAATGGTTCATGCTCCCCTACATCCAATTAGATATATATATATATATATATATATATATATATATATATATATATATATATATATATATATATATCATGTTCTTTCCAACATGCTGAGCTTGCCAAAGGATAAAATGAAAAAGGAAAGGTGAAGATCATCGTGACTCTTGCATAAGGTAGAAGATAATAATAAAGGATAGGCCCTTCGCAGAGGGAAGCAGAGGTTGCCATGCGCTTTTGTGGTTGGATATATAAAATCTCAATGCGAAAGAACGTCACTTTATATTGCCACTTGTGATATGAACCTTTATTATGCAATCCGTCGCTTTTATTACTTCCACATCACAAGATCGTATAAAGCTTATTTCTCCCACACCAATCAATCATACATATTTAGAGCAATTTTTATTGCTTTGCACCGATGAAAACTTACTTGAAGGATCTTACTCAATCCATAGGTAGATATGGTGGACTCTCATGGCAAAACTGGTTTAGGGATATTTGGAAGCACAAGTAGTATTTCTACTTAGTGCTGAGAATCTGGCTAGCATGAGGGGGAAAGGCAAGCTCAACAAGTTAGAGGAACCATGACAACATACTTTATCTCAGATATAAGAAAGACATAACTCATTACGTTGTCTTCCTTGTCCAACATCAACTCTTTAGCATGTCATATTTTAATGAGTGCTCCCAATCATAAAAGATGTCAATGATAATATATCTATATGTGAAAATCTCTCTTTCCTTATTACTTCCTATTAGTTGCAACAATGACCAAAGCTATGTTTGCCAACTCCCAACAACTTTTAATCATCGTACTCTTTCTATGTGAAGTCATTACTCTCAATAAGATCAATATGAACTTTTTGTTTCTTTTTATTCTTTTTATTTTTTCTTTTATTCACCCAAGATCATGGAAAAATAATCAAGCCCTTGACTCAACACTAATCTTTATTTTATATAGCTCACGGACTCGATTACATAGAGGGATCATAAAGCAAAACTCAAAACTAGATCATGCCATAAACTTTATTCTACAAGATCAAGATACTACTAATAGGACCAAACTAAAAAAATAGTAAAGATATGAGTTGTGATTGTGATACGATACCGGGGCACCTCCCCCAAGCTTGGCAGTTGCCAAGGGGAGTGCCCATACCCAGATACTCAATTCTTCTTTGTTGGAGGAGAAAGTGGAGGTGTTGTTGATGATGCGGGCTTGTCATCCATCTTCCAAGGCATAGGTTCACCATCATAGAAAGATGATTGAGTCTCCGGAATCCTCAAATCTGCAGCCAAACTCATTCTTTTGAATCTATATTCATACTCATAGTTTTGGTTTTGAAGGTCATAGACTTAGGCTTGGAGGTGCTCGATCTTCTCATGTAGCTTGAAGATGGCTTCCTCGGTATTCTTGGCATCCGGCTTGTAGTTGTTGGTGAACTCCGCGGGCATCATGTGGCCAGCATTGATTCCACGCTCCACCATCCTTTGGCACTTGAAAACTTGTTACTCCACTGCTTCGAGCCTCGTCTCCATGCTTCCGGTCCCCTTTGGTCCCTCTTCATCGCGGATGTGCAGCAACCCATCATGCATCTCAATGGTTTGAGGGTGTTGCAACACCTCCGCGAGGTAAGGGTTGATGACCTTCTCTAATAACTTGTCCTTGGAGGCGCTTGGGGCCGTCATGATAACCTAGATCTGTCAGAAAAACAGCTTGAAACAAGAACAGGAGATTTTTGCGTGATACGGGAGTCAAAACCTTCTGGAGGTTATATAATGAATTTTTACTGACCAAAATACGTAACGTGCAAGAAAACGGAGTTCGGAAAGCACACGAGGCGCTCACGAGGTAGGGGGCACGCCTAGGGGGGTAGGGCGCGCCCACCACCCTCTTGGGGCCCTCGTGTCCTTCCCGGACTGCTACTTATTTTTCTATTTTTCTAAATATTCCAAAACGGAGAAATATTGCCTTAAAAATTGTTTTGGAGTCGGTTTACTTACCGTACCACATACCTATTCCTTTTTGGAGTCTGGAACGTTCCGGAAAGTGTCCCTTATGTATTCCTTCGGGGTTATGGTTTCAATAATATTGGTTTCAACATTTATGGGATTACCTGAGATATAATGTTTAATTCTTTAACCATTTACCACCTTTGGATTTGTTCCCTCGAAGTTGTTGATTTTTATGGCACTGGAACAATAGACCTCTTCAATAACATAGGGGCCTTCCCATTTAGAGAGAAGTTTTCCTGCAAAAAATCTTAAACGAGAGTTGTATAGCAATACATAATCACCTACATTAAACTCACGCTTTTGTATCCTTTTGTCATGCCATCTTTTAACTTTTTCTTTAAACAACTTGGCATTTTCATAAGCTTGGGTTCTCCATTCATCAAGTGAGATAATATCAAATAACCTCTTTTCACCGGCAAGTTTAAAATCATAGTTAAGCTCTTTAATAGCCCAATATGCCTTATGTTCTAGTTCGAGAGGTAAGTGACATGCTTTTCCATAAACCATTTTATATGGAGACATACCCATAGGATTTTTATATGCAGTTCTATATGCCCATAATGCATCATCAAGTTTCTTAGACCAATTCTTTCTAGACCTATCAACAGTCTTTTGCAAAATTAATATGAGCTCTCTATTGCTCAACTCTACTTAACCACTAAACTGAGGGTGATAAGGAGATGCAATTCTATGATTAACATCATATTTAGCAAGCATTTTACGGAAAGCACCATGAATAAAGTGTGAACCACCATCAGTCATTAAATATCTAGGGACTCCAAACCTCGGGAAAATAACTTCTTTAAGCATTTTAATAGAAGTGTTATGATCAGCACTACTAGTTGGAATAGCTTCTACCCACTTAGTAACGTAATCAACAGCAATTAAAATGTGTGTGTATCCATTAGAGGCAGGAAAAGGTCCCATATAATCAAAGCCCCAAACATCAAACGGTTCAATAACAAGCGAACGATTCATAGGCATTTCTTGACGTCTACTAATATTACCAATTCTTTGACATTCATCACAAGACAAGACAAACTTACGGGCATCCTTGAAGAGAGTAGGCCAATAAAAACCAGATTGCAATACCTTATGTGCAGTTCTATCTCCAGCGTGGTGTCCTCCATAAGCCTCGGAGTGACACTTGCGTAGGATCTGTTCCTGTTCATGCTCAGATATACAACGTCTAATAACACCATCTACTCCTTCTTTATGAAGACGTGGATCATCCCAAAAGTAATGTCTTAAATCATAGAAAAACTTTTTCTTTTGCTGGCATGTGAAGCTAGGTGGTATAAACTTAGCAACAATATAATTAGCATAATCAACATACCATGGAGTACTACGAGAAGTACTTATAACATTTAATTGTTCATCAGGAAAGTCATCATTAATAGGTAGTGGGTCATCAAGAATATTTTCTAACCTAGATAAGTTGTCTGCAATGGGGTTCTCAACTCCCTTTCTATCAACAATATTCAAATCAAATTCTTGTAGCAAGAGAACCCATCTAATAAGTCTAGGTTTAGCATCTTTCTTTTCCATAAGATATTTAATAGCAGCATGATCAGTGTGAATAGTTACTTTAGAATCAACAATATAAGATCTGAACTTATCACAAGCAAATACAACTGCTAAAAGTTCCTTTTCAGTAGTAGCATAATTTCTTTGAGCATTGTCTAGAGTCTTACTAGCATAATGGATAACATTTAATTTCTTATCAACTCTTTGCCCTAGAACAACACCTACAGCATAATCACTAGTATCACACATAATTTCAAAGGGTAAATTCCAATCAGGTGGCTGAACAATAGGTGCAGAGACTAATGCTTTCTTAAGTATTTCAAATGCTTCTACACAATCATCATCAAAGACAAATGGTATATCTTTTTGCAATAAATTAGTGAGAGGCCGAGAAATTTTTGAGAAGTCCTTAATGAACCTCCTATAAAATCCAGCGTGACCAAGGAAACTTCTTATACCTTTGATGTCCTTGGGACATGGCATCTTTTCAATAGCATCAACCTTGGCTTTATCAACTTCAATACCTCTTTCAGAAACTTTGTGCCCCAAGACAATACCTTCATTAACCATAAAGTGGCACTTTTCCCAATTCAAGACAAGATTAGTTTCTTCACATCTCTGCAAAACTCGATCAAGATTGCTCAAGCAATCGTCAAAAGAGGAACCATAGACGGAAATGTCGTCCATGAAAACCTCACAAATATTTTCACAAAAGTTAGAGAATATAGCCATCATGTATCTTTGAAAGGTAGCAGGTGCATTACATAAACCAAAAGGCATACGTCTATAAGCAAAAGTACCAAAAGGGCATGTAAAAGTAGTCTTTGATTGATCTTTAGCCGACATAGGTATTTGAGAGAAACCAGAATAACCATCTAGAAAGCAATAGTGTGTATGTTTGCATAATCTTTCTAGCATTTGATCAATAAAAGGTAAGGGGTAATGATCTTTCTTAGTAGCTTTATTTAATTTGCGGAAATCAATTACCATCCTATAACCCGTGATAATTCTTTGTGGAATCAATTCATCTTTATCATTAGGAACAACAGTAATACCTCCCTTCTTAGGGAAACGGACAGGACTTACCCACTCACTATCAGCAACGGGATAGATTATACTTGCCTCCAGAAGCTTTAGTATTTCTTTCCTTACCACTTATTTCATTTTAGGATTCATACGTCGTTGAGGATCACAAACTGGTTTGGCATCTGCTTCCAAATTTATTTTATGTTGACATAGAGTGGGACTAATGCCCTTAAGATCATCAAGAGTATATCCAATAGCAGCACGATGCTTCTTCAGAGTTTTCAATAATCTTTGTTCTTCATGCTCTGAAAGGTTAGCACTAATAATAACAGGATATATCTTCTTTTCATCAAGATAAGCATATTTAAGATTATCAGGCAAAGGTTTAAGCTCAAACACGAGATCACCCTTTGGCGGAGGAGGGTCCCCTAGGATTTCAACAAGCAAATTGTGTTTCAGAATAGGTTCCTGTTTAAAGAATACTTCATCTATTTCCCTTCTTTCATTCATGAACATATCATTTTCATGGTCTAGCAAATAGTGTTCTAAAGGATCACTAGGAGGTACGGAAATAGAAGAAAGACCAATAATCTCATCCTTACTAGGTAATTCTTCCTCACGATGTTGTTTACTAAATTTAGAGAAATTAAACTCATGAACCATATCATCCAAGCCAACAGTAACAACATTCTTTGTGTAATCTATGGTAGCATTGACAGTATTTAAGAAGGGTCTACCAAATATAATGGGACAAAAGCTATCTTGTGGGGAACCAAGAACAAGAAAATCAGCAGGATATTTAGTTTTCCCACACAAGACTTCAACATCTCTAACAATTCCCATTGCTGAAATAGTATCTCTATTGGCAAGTTTAATTGTGACATCAATATCTTCTAACTCAGCAGGTGCAATTTCATTCTTAATTTCTTCATATAAAGTATGCAGTATAACACTAGCACTAGCACCCATATCACATAAGCCATGATAACAATGATCTCCTATTTTAACAAAAATAATAGGCACGCCTACCACAGGTCTATGTTTATCTTTAGCACAAGGCTTAGCAATTCTAGTAGTTTCACCTTCGAACTGAATAACGTGCCCATCAATATTATCAGACAAGAGATCTTTATCAATAGCAATATTAGATTCTACTTTAACTTGCTCAGGAGGTGTATAAGTTCTAATATTACTTTTACGAACAACAGTTGAAGCTTTAGCATGATCCTTTATTCTAACAGGGAAAGGTGGTTTCTCAATATAAGAAGTAGGAACAATAGGATCATTATAAGTGACATTCTTTTCTTCAACTTTAATAGGTGCAGCTACTTTTACTTCTATGGGAGGATGATATTTAAACCACTTCTCCTTAGGGAGATCAACATAAGTAGCAAAAGATTCACAGAAAGAAGCTACTATCTCAGAGTCAAGTCCATATTTAGTGCTAAACTTACGGAAAATATCGGTATCCATAAAAGATTTAACACAATCAAACTTAGGTGTCATACCTGACTCCTTACCTTCGTGGAGGTCCCAATCTTTAGAGTTGCATTTAATTCTATCCAATAAATTCCATCTGAATTCAATAGTCTTCATCATAAAAGAGACAGCACAAGAAGTATCGAGCATGTTGCGATTGTTTTCAGAAAGCCGAGCATAAAAACTTTGCATAATTATTTCTCTCTGGAGCTCATGATTGGGGCATGAATATAACATTGATTTAAGCCTCCCCCAAGCTTGAGCGATGCTTTCTCCTTCGCGAGGCCAGAAATTATATATATAATTGCGATCACGATGAACAAGATGCATAGGGTAATACTTTTGATGAAATTCCAACTTCAATCTTTTATAGTCCCATGATCTCATATCATCACATTGCCTATACCATACCAATGTGTCTCCCTTTAAAGAAAAAGGGAAGACCTTCTTCTTAGCAACATCATCGGGTATACCTGCAAGCTTAAATAATCCACAAACTTCATCCACATATATTAAGTGCTCATCAGGATGCTTTGTTCCATCTCATGTAAAAGGGTTAGCTAGCAGTTTTTCCATCATACCCGAAGGAAATTAAAAAGGAGTTTCATTTTCAATAGGTTTAGTAGGTTGAGGAGCAACTCTTTGCTCTACTGGACGGGGTGAAGATACCCCGAACAAGCCCCTCAGAGAATTACTTTCCATAGTAACAAGTGATAGTAAATTTCAGCACACTATATAAAATTTTCCTTACCAAATTCCACCTACCAAAGGCGCTACACTCCCCGGCAACAACGCCAGAAAAGAGTCTTGATGACCCACAAGTATAGGGGATCTATCGTAGTCCTTTCGATAAGTAAGAGTGTCGAACCCAACGAGGAGCAGAAGGAAATGATAAGCGGTTTTCAGCAAGGTATTCTCTGCAAGTACTGAAATAAGTGGTAACAGATAGTTTTGTGATAGGATAAATTGTAACGAGCAACAAGTAACAAAAGTAAATAAAGTGCAGCAAGGTGGCCCAATCCTTTTGTAGCAAAGGACAAGCCGGAACAAACTCTTATAATAGGAAAAGCGCTCCCGAGGACACATGGGAATATCGTCAAGCTAGTTTTCATCATGTTCATATGATTCGCGTTCGATACTTTGATAATTTGATATGTGGGTGGACTGGTGCTTGGGTGCTGTTCTTACTTGAACAAGCATCCCACTTATGATTAACCTCTATTGCAAGCATCCGCAGCTACAACAAAAGTATTAAGGTAAACCTAACCATAGCATGAAACATATGGATCCAAATCAGTCCCTTACGAAGCAACGCATAAACTAGGGTTTAAGCTTCTGTCACTCTAGCAACCCATCATCTACTTATTACTTCCCAATGCCTTCCTCTAGGCCCAAATAATGGTGAAGTGTTATGTAGTCGACGTTCACATAACACCACTAGAGGCTAGACAACATACATCTCATCAAAATATCGAACGAATTTCAAATTCACATGACTACTAATAGCAAGACTTCTCCCTTATCCTCGGGAACAAACATAACTACTCACGAAGCATATTCATGTTCATAATCAGAGGGGAAATATATGCATAAAGGATCTGAACATATGATCGTCCACCAATTAAACCAACTAGCATCAACTATAAGGAGTAATCAACACTACTAGCAACCTACTAGCACCAATCCCGGACTTTGAGACAAGAATTGGATACAAGAGATGAACTAGGGTTTGGAGATGAGATGGTGATGGTGAAGATGTTGATGGAGATTGCCCTCTCCCGATGAGAGGAGCGTTGGTGATGATGATGGTGATGATTTCCCCCTCCGGGAGGGAAGTTTCCCCGGCCGAACAGCTCTGCCGGAGCTCTAGATTTGATCCGCCAAGGTTCCGCCTCGTGGCGGCGGAGTCTCGTCCCGAAAAGTTCCTTTTTATTTTTTTTCTCATCGAAAGACCTCATATAGGAGAAGATGGGCATCGGAGAGCCACCAGGGGGCCCACGAGGTAGGGGGCGCGCCCTGGGGGGGGGGGGGGGCGCCCCCACCCTCGTGAGAAGGGTGTGGGCCCCCTGGCCTTCATCTTTGGCGTGGATTTTTCTTTATTTCTTTTAAGACGTTCTGTGGAGTTTCAGGACTTTTGGAGTTGCGCATAATAGGTCTCTAATATTTGCTCCTTTTCCAGCGCAGAATTCCAGCTGCCGGCATTCTCCCTCCTTATGTAAACCTTGTAAAATAAGAGAGAATAGCCATAAGTATTGTGATATAAAGTGAAATAACAGTCCATAATGCGATAAATATCGATATAAAAGCATGATGCAAAATGGACGTATCAATATCCGCCAGGCCAGCCGTGGCCATAGACAAACTTAGGCCAAAAGCCTAAGCTTGGGGGAGTACGTATTTCTCACCGACATTACATTTATGTTCACACACACTCATTTCTAGATGTCGGTGCTCATACTCTTTCACTGTAATATCCATGCTAGTTTATTTTCTTTTTCCGGCTTTCTTCTTATGTGTTTGTTAAACCTTAAGAAAAACCAAAAAAAATTAGTAGTAGTTTATTTTTCTGTTGTAGTAATAATAGTTAAAAAGAAAACCCAAAAATATTTCCCGTTCTTCTTTTGCTTGTTGGGAGCTTTCCCGTGTAAATAGTTTTATTCCTTTTCTTTTCTTTGGGGGTCAGTAGGAGAAGACCATAATTAAATTGTTAAAGTGGCTCTTATATGCATTATTGTTGATTTAACCAAGAGCCCATATTGCCTTGTCTTCTCCTGTCTATTGAATGCTCGTGGATTCCAGTTTAGTCCAATGCATGTACACTCTTATTATTATTCACACCGTTCGGTCGTGCAAGTGAAAGGCAATTATGATGATATATGATGGGCTGACTGAGATGAGAAAAGCTGGTATGAACTCGACCTCTTTTGTTTTTGTAAATATGATGAGTCCCTCGTTCTTGATTCAGCTTATTATGAATAAACATGTTTGCAATAACAATTAGAGATCATAGTTGCTTGTGCCATGCTTGATTAGCTATGAGTTATAATGATTCACCTTGTGTGCCAACATGCTATTGAGATGGTTATGATGTGGTATGATGGGGTGGTATCCTCCTTTGAATGATTTAAGTGACATGACTTGGCACATGTTCACGCATGTAGTTGAATCAAATCAACATAGCCTTCACGATATTTATGTTCATGGTGGATTATATACTACTCATACTTGCATCCAATGTTTATTAATTTTAATGCATGTACATGGCTATTGTCGCTCTCTAGTTAGTCGCTTCCCAGTCTTTTGCTAGCCTTCACTTGTACTAAGCGGGAATACTGCTTGTGCATCCAATCCCTTAAACCCCAAAGTTATTCCAGGTGAGTCCACTATACCTTCCTATATGCGGTATCTACCTGCCATTCCAAGTAAATTTGTATGTGCTAAACTCTAAACCTTCAAATAATCATTCTGTTTTGTATGCTCGAATAGCTCATGTATCAACCAAGGATGTCCTTATCTTCCGTGTTAGGCGGGTTATTCTCAAGAGGAGTGGACTCCGCTCCTCACCCATGAGAAAATGGCTGGTCACCGGGGTGCCCAGTCCCATGCTTTATGCAAACTAAATCAAAATTAATTGCAAACAAAACTCCCCCTGGGACCTGATGTATGTTGGAGGCACTCGTTGTTTTGAGCAAGCCATGGATTGATGCTTGTTGGTGGAGGGGGAGTATAAACTTTACCATTCTGTTTGGGAACCGCCTATAATGTGTTTAGCATGGAAGATATCGCCATCTCTTAGTTGTTACGTTGACAATGAAAGTATACCGCTCAAAATACAATTTATCTCTATTTCAAAACCGAGCTCTGGCACCTCTACAAATCCCTGCTTCCCTCTACGAAGGGCCTATCCATTTACTTTTATGTTGAGTCATCACCCTCTTATTAAAAAGCACTAGTTGGAGAGCACATCTGTCATTTGCATTCATCACTGTTAATTTATGTTGGGTATGACTATGATTGGATCTCTTTTACCATGAATTACAATGTCTAGTCAGTCCTTGATCTTTAAAGGTGCTCTGCATTTATGTTTTGCGGTCTCAAAAAGGGCTAGCGAGATACCATCTTGTTATATCATATTATGATTGTTTTGAGAAAGTGTTGTCATCCGAGATTTATTATTATGACTTGCTAGTTGATTATGCTATTGATATGAGTAATTATGAGACCTGAGAATTATTGCAAATGTGGTTCGTTATGATCTATGCTGAAAACTTGAATGCTGGCTTGACATAGTTACAACAATAGGAGCAAACAGAGTTTGTAAAAGTTTTTCTTTCTTTCTTTCAGTTTGTCAACTGAATTGCTTGAGGACAAGCAAGGGTTTAAGCTTGGGGGAGTTGATACGTCTCCGTCGTATCTACTTTTCCAAACACTTTTGCCCTTGTTTTGGACTCTAACTTGTATGATTTGAATGGAACTAACCCGGACTGACGCCGTTTTCAATAGAATTGCCATGATGTTGTTTTATGTGCAGAAAACAAATATTCTCGGAATGACCTGAAACTCCACGGAACATCTTAGAAAAAATAAAAAAAAATCCTCGCCAAAGATGAACACCAGGGGGCCCACATCCTTCTCACGAGGGTGGGGGCGCGCCCCCCTAGGGCGCGCCCCCTACCTCGTGGGCCCCCTGGATGCCCTCCGACGCCAACTCCAACTCTATATATTTGCTTTCGGAGAGAGAAAAATCAGAGAGAAGAAATCATCGCATTTTACGATATGGAGCCGCCGCCAAGCCCTAAAACCTCTCGGGAGGGCTGATCCGGAGTCCGTTCGGGGCTCCGGAGAGGGGGATTCGTCGCCGTCATCATCATCAACCATCCTCCATCACCAAATTCATGATGCTCACCGCCATGCGTGAGTAATTCCATCATAGGCTTGCTGGACGGTGATGGGTTGGATGAGATTTATCATGTAATCGAGTTAGTTTTGTTAGGGTTTGATCCCTAGTATCCATTATGTTCTGAGATTGATGTTGCTATGACTTTGCTATGCTTAATGCTTGTCACTAGGGCCTGAGTGCCATGATTTCAGATCTGAACCTATTATGTTTTCATGAATATATGTGAGTTCTTGATCCCATCTTGCAAGTCTATAGTCACCTACTATGCGTTATGATCCGGCAACCCCGAAGTGACAATAATCGGGACCACTCCTGGTGATGACCATAGTTTGAGGAGTTCATGTATTCACTATGTGCTAATGCTTTGTTCCGGTTCTCTATTAAAAGGAGGCCTTAATATCCCTTAGTTTCCCATAGGACCCCGCTGCCACGGGAGGGTAGGACAAAAGATGTCATGCAAGTTCTTTTCCATAAGCACGTATGACTATATACAGAATACATGCCTACATTACATTGATGAATTGGAGCTAGTTCTGTGTCACCCTATGTTATGACTGTTACATGATGAACCGCATCCGGAATAATTATCCATCACGGATTCGGTGCCTATGAGTTTTCCATATACTGGTTTACGCTTATTTACTTTCCCACTGCTACTGTTACAATCACTACAAAATACCAAAAACATTACTTTTGCTGTCTTTACTTTTGTTGCCGCTACTACCACTATCATATTACTTTGCTGCAGATACTAAGTTTCCAGGTGTGGTTGAATTGACAACTCAGCTGCTAATACTTGAGAATATTCTTTGGCTCCCCTTGTGTCGAATCAATAAATTTGGGTTGAATACTCTACCCTCGAAAGCTGTTGCGATCCCCTATACTTGTGGGTCATCATAATGTCATGGAACACTTCTACGACAACACAGGTATGACTATCTTGATTCTGTCATAAATTTGTCATAGATGTACATGCATGACAAAAAAGCAACCTACTGTGACAAACACGTATCATCACGGAAGTGTATTTTTTTTGTAGTGCCTACTAATACTAGGAGTAGGTTCCCCCCTTTCCTAGTCCAACAAGGAGGGGAAGGAAGGAGGAATGGGAGAGAAGGAAGGAGGGGGGTGCCGCCCCCACCCCTTGTCCAATTCGGACTAGGGGGCACCACCTCCTGGCCGACCCTCTCTCCTCTAAGGCCCATGGTGGCCCATTAACTTCCGGGGGGGGGGGGGTCCGGTAACCCTCCGACACTCTGGTTTTATCCGAAACACTTCCGGTGTCCGAATAACATGGTCCAATATATCAATCTTTATGTCTCGACCACTTCGAGACTCCTCGTCATTTCTATGATCTCATCCGAGACTCTGAACAACCTTTGGTACATCAAATCACATAAACCCATAACACCAATCGTCATCGAATGTTAAGCGTGCGGACCCTATGGGTTCGAGAACTATGTAGACATGACCGAGACACTTCTCCGGTCAATAACCAATAGCGGAACCTGGATGCTCATATTGGTTCCTACATATTCTATGAAGATCTTTATCGGTCAAACAGCACAACAACATACATTGTTCCCTTTGTCATCGGTATGTTACTTGCCCGAGATTCGATCGTCGGTATCATCATACCTAGTTCAATCTCGTTACCGGCAAGTCTCTTTACTTGTTCCGTAATACATCATCCTGCAACTAACTCATTAGTCACATTGCTTGCATGGCTTATAGTGATGTGTATTACCGAGAGGGCCCAGAGATACCTCTCCGACAATCGGAGTGACAAATCCTAATCTCGATCTATGCCAACTCAGCAAACACCATCAGAGACACCTGTAGAGCATCTTTATAATCACCTAGTTACGCTGTGACATTTGATAACACACTAAGTGTTCCTCCGGTATTCAAGAGTTGCATAATCTCATAGTCATAGGAACATGTATAAGTCATGAAGAAAGCAATAGCAATAAACTAATCGATCATAGTGCTAAGCTAATGGATGGGTATTGTCCATCATATCATTCTCTAATGATGTGATCCCGTTCATCAAATGACAACACATCACTGGTACGTGTCGGTCCTAAACAAACAGTTTTTAACCCCTTTCCGCAACGGCATTTGGAACCGTCGCCAAGTGAGTGTGGGCGATAGGGGGGGTCCTTCCCACATGACCTAGAAACCGTTGGGATATGCCCTCCTGGCACACACGCTCGGGAAAATGAGGCCGTGTGCGACCGACGAGCGCTCAAATACGAAAATACGTACAGTAGAGCTAAAAAACAATTACACGGCGAAATTATTTCCGGTCGCAAGTACATCCCACATAGTCAGTCCCCGCTAAACATTTCCATTCGTATGTACATCCCACACAGTCGCTCCAAGGAAAATGTTTATGTTCACAGGTACATCACACACAATTTTTCCCGTTAAACCGTTTGCGTTATTTAATGTATGACACATGGTCCATAGAAGAAACTGTGTGGCAAAGGTTGTCCATCACACATAGTTTTTATGTGGTAAACGTTTACGCAAGGTGACCTAACGCAAACAGTTTTCAAGAGAAAGTCGTGTGTGATTGTTCATTGACCCAACATGGTTTATTCCTAGAAACTGTGTGCGTTGCCTGAGGTCATCGCCCACAGTATTTTTTCAACAACCATTTGCAATAGCAAAATCCAGTTAGCATGCTAATTGCCCTATTATTAATAATTCATTTATTAATATAATTGACATTCATATTAAGCACATAATATATTTCATTTCCATATTAAGGAAGCAAAATTTCATAATTGAAATACATCAAAGTACAACATGATATAACTTCAGCACTCGGCTACCCCATTACATAACTGCACCAACACCAAGTTTCACATGCAACATGTAGAACCTTTTGAAATTAGCATCATAGACGGTATATAGACAGATGCATCTCACTGGAAAACTGCTGAAGCGGAATGCGAATATTGAGCCTTCATTCATATTGAAGGTCTTTGCAACTTTAGGCCAGTGCATGTGGATGATTGACCGTCCGTATTCCGTCCTCTTTAGGAACACTTCAATATTGAACCGTGGGTGTTGTATGAAAACCTTCCTCGCCTCATGACCATAGAGGTGGGTTGAGAGGTAATCATCAGTGAACTGCTTTGGAAAGGCCTGAAAACAAGGATTTGCATAAATATCTTCTCTATATTGGAAATGGGGCAAATAAATAAAAAAAGGAAAGGTATAATAGTTAGTACCATCTTGTAGTGAACTGATGTCTTCTTCATTGTGCAGACAAAGATCTTATTGTTTTTTGTCGCTAATTTATTTATCCTAACAATTTTTCTGAGTTTCTTGATTTGATTAATATTCATGGACAACTCATTTCCCCATATGCAAAAAGGGTCGAACAGTGGGTCAAAAACCTCTGACAATAGGACCTACATGTGCAAGACCAAATTGTTAAAAACCAAAATATTAGAATGGTTCCTGCAATTGCACAATAATGTGCTATTAGACAACAGACCATGCACGTGCTAACCTCGATTGTAAACCTCAGTGCTTCCCATTGTTTCCTTGCAACACATATGAGGTAGTTAGTCATCAGGTTAAGTATTTACTATAGCCAAATTCAATTTATTCCTCACATGGTATACAATAACAGAATGCACCCACAACTATTGAACAACGCATTGCAGAATTGAACCAAACAGTTAACTAAACACCACAACACAAATGAACCAAACGTTAACTGAGCACCACATTGCACAATGTATAACCAAACCAAGCATGCTTGACAACTTGGAAATATAGCAATTGTATTTGTTTCTCATGTATTTTGTAAAGATAAATTCGATTTATTTCTCACATGGAAGACAATACAAAATTGCAGCCTGAAGAATTGAACATCACATTTGCAGAATTGAACCAAATAGTTAACTGAAGACGACAACTAATTAAAAAACAGTTAATAAGTGAGCGCCACACTGCATGACATATAGAACATATACGCCAGAGCAACAGATTCACTAGAATTTGTGAAGGAAATGCAAGAGCAGCACACGCAACGGGTAAACCGAGCATGCTTAACCGGTGTAGCTAGCAAATGGCAAGGTGCTCCTCCAAGATCTGGGGTCGGCACGAATGGCAGCCATCGTGACCTCATTCGCGCATGCTGTCGCGAGTTGCTTCTCCGCTGCCAAATGCTCCTTGAGATCCTGGCTATACTATGTGCACCATGGCTTAGGGCCGCGCTTATTTGGTGGAGGTGTCCGTGATTTGGGTGGAAGGTGTCGCGCTCGGGCCGGTGGTCGGGGCACGTGGGATGTGGAAGGAGGAAGAAGATGGGGGTCGGGTGTGGATTACCTGCCTAGATAGACAAGGCCGAGCAACGTGAAGGAGGGTCGCCGACGAGGAGGCGGCGCTGCAAGCAAGGAGTGAAGGTTTCAACTTGGAAAGGAAGGCAGAAATGGGGGAATGTGGGTTTTGGTAAGGGGAAGGGCGCGGGTGATATGTCTCCAATGTATCTATAATTTTTGATTGTTCCATGCTATTATATTATCAACCTTGGATGTTTTATATGCATTTATATGCTATTTTATATGATTTTTGGGACTAACCTATTAACCTAGAGCCCAGTGCCAGTATTTGTTTTTTCCTTGTTTTAGAGTATCGCAGAAAAGGAAAACCGAACGAAGTCCAATTGACCTAAAACTTCATGGAACTTATTTTTGGATCAGAAGAAGCCCAGAAGACTTGGAGTGCACGTCAGGGGATCTACGACGAGGCCACGAGGCAGGGGGCGCGCCCTCCACCCTCGTGGGCCCCTCGTGGCCCCCCTGACGTACTTCTTCCGCCTATATATCTCCATATACCATAAAAACATCCGGGATCACAATAGACCGGGAGTTCCGCCGCTAGAAGCCTCCGTAGCCACCAAAAGCCAATCTAGACCCGTTCCGGCACCCTGCCGGACGGGGCAATCCCTCTCCGGTGGCCATCTTCATCATCCCGGTGCTCTCCATGACGAGGAGGGAGTAGTTCTCCCTCGGGGCTGAGGGTATGTACCAGTAGCTATGTGTTTGATCTCTACCTCTCTCTCTCTCTCTCGTGTTCTTGAGGTGGTACGATCTTGATGTATCGCGAGCTTTGCTATTATAGTTGGATCTTATGATGTTTCTCCCCCTCTACTCTCTTGTAATGGATTGAGTTTCCCCTTTGAAGTTATCTTATCAGATTGAGTCTTTAAAGATTTGAGAACACTTGATGTATGTCTTGACGTGCGTATCTGTGGTGACAATGGGATACCACGTGATTCACTTGATGTATGTTTTGGTGATCAACTTGCGGGTTCCACCCATGAACCTATGCATAGGGGTTGGCACACGTTTTCGTCGTGATTCCCCGGTAGAAACTTTGGGGCACTCTTTGAGGTCCTATGTGTTGGTTGAATAGATGAATCTGAGATTGTGTGATGCATATTGTATAATCATACCCACGGATACTTGAGTGACATTGGAGTATCTAGGTGACATTAGGGTTTTGGTTTATTTGTGTCTTAAGGTGTTATTCTAGTATGAACTCTAGGGCTATTTGTGAAACTTATAGGAATAGCCCAACGAATTGATTGGAAAGAGTAACTTTGAGGTGGTTTCGTACCCTACCATAATCTCTTCATTCGTTCTCCGCTATTAGTGACTTTGGAGTGACTCTTTGTTGCATGTTGAGGGATATTTATGTGATCCAATTGTGTTATTATTGTTGAGGGAACTTACACTAGCGAAAGTATGAACCCCAAGCCTTGTTTCAACGCATTTCAATACCGTTCGTGCTCACTTTTATCATTAGTTACCTTGCTGTTTTTATATTTTCAGATTACAAAAACCTTTATCTACTATCCATATACCACTTGTATCACCATCTCTTCGCCAAACTAGTGCACCTATACAATTTACCATTGTATTGGGTGCGTTGGGGACACAAGAGACTCTTTGTTATTTGGTTGCAGGGTTGCTTGATAGAGACCATCTTCATCCTACGTCTCCTACAGATTGATAAACCTTAGGTCATCCACTTAAGGGAAATTTGCTACTGTCCTACAAACCTCTGCACTTGGAGGCCCAACAACGTCTACAAGAAGAAGGTTGTGTAGTAGACATCAAGCTCTTTTCTGGCGCCGTTGCCGGGGAGGTTAGCGCTTGAAGGTATATCTTTAGATCTTGCAATCGAGTATTTTAGTTTCTTGTTTTATCACTAGTTTAGTTTATAAAATAAAATTACAAAAAAATGGAATTAAGTTTGCCTCATACGCTTCATCTTTTTAATATCTTTCGTGAGTTTGATGGAAGGGAAAATTGTGCCAAAGTGTTAGAAGAAGAATGCATTAAAATGTTTGGCACTAAACCTTTGAATGATGAGCATGATTGCAATGTTGTTAATATGAACTCCTTGAATATCCATGGTACTAATGATGATTGCACTAGTTATGATGAAAATGTCTCCTATAAACATGTCAATTTTATTGGAGTGCATTGGGTTTGTAAATACACACCAAATAGGGAAGATAGATATTGCAAGAGGCATAAGTACTTAGAAACTAAATTGTTGCAAGAAAGGCTAGATGATTGTGCTGAAAATTTAAATTTTCTTGGCCATACTTGTGAGCTTTGCAATGAACGTGGTCATTTAACCATCCGAGCAAATTGTTTCATGATCTAATCGTGTCCAAAAATTGTGATGAGTTGATTTCCCTTGCACATCATAATGAACTTAGTTTGCTCTTGGGTTATGAAGAAATGAAACGTATAACTAAGGATATTCCAAAATATTCCCTTGATAGAGTTCTTCATTTTGATCTAGAGGAAATTTATGTGTATTGTGCGGTGAATTGCATTGAAAATCCTTATATTGCCAATTACATAAAGAAAAGAAAAGAAATAGACGATGAAGAGAATACTAATGAAAGGGAAGAGACTTCCCAATATACTCTTATTTTTTCTTATGATGAATCAGGTAACGAGGAGGAGCCTCCTATTCAACCAATCTCATTAATAAGGAGCTCCAAAAAGAGGATTGAACCCACACATGATGTGGTGAAGAAGAAGAAAAGAAAAAGGAAGAGAGGTAAAAAGATATCTCCCCCAAATAATGCTGCTCCTATTACTATTATGCCTCATGAAAATATAATTGCGGAGAATAATGATACTTCTTATGATCTTGAAAATCTTTTTGGCACTTTCTTGGAAGAATATGATAATTGCTATACTATTGGTGCTATCCATACTATTAATGATGAGAGTGATTATGCTTATGATATGAAAAGGCCCAACCTTGGGGATGCTATGTTTGATGAAGATGATGTTTTTGAGAATATATTTGTTTCAATTAATGTTTGTCCCAAGCTTGGGGAAGCTATGTTTAATGACGATATTTTTAGTTTCCCAAGTTTTGATATGCAAATTTATAATGATGATAGCATGCCTCCTACTTATAATGATTATTGTGATGATACTTATGCTATAAAAAGTAGTGACTATATTTATAAAACTTGTCATGATTATGGTTACCCCTTTTCTGAACATTACTCTTTTAATGTGGAAACAATTTATAGTATTCGAATCTCTTATGATACTCCCACTATTCCGAATGAGAGGAATCTTGCTTATGTGGAGAATAGTAAATTTTCTATGCTTGTAGATCATGAAAAGCATGCTTTAGGTGATGGTTATATTGTTGAATTCATTCATGATGCTTCTAAAAATTATTATGAGGGAGGAATATATGCTTGTAGGAATTGCAATAATATCAAGTTTCCTCTCTATGTGCTTAAAGTTTTAAAGTTATGCTTGTTTTGCCTTCCTATGCTAGTTGATTATTGTTCCCATAAGTTGTTTGCTCACAAAATCCCTATGCATAGGAAGTGGGTTAGAATTAAATGTGCTAGTCATATTCTTCATGATGCTCTCTTTATGTTACAATTCTTATCTTTTATGCGAGCATCATTGAAATCATCATGCCTAGCTAGGGGCGTTAAACGATAGCGCTTGTTGGGAGGTAACCCAATTTTATTTTTGTTCCTTGCTTTTTGTTCCTGTTTAGTAATAAATAATTCATCTAGCTTCTGTTTATATGTGGTTTTATGTGTTTAATTAGTGTTTGTGCCAAGTAGAACCTTTGGGAAGACTTGGGGAAAGTCTTTGCGATCATGCTGTAAAAAACAGAAACTTTAGCGCTCACGAGAATTGCTGCCATTTTTTATTGGAGAGTGATATTTAGTTAATTACTTTTGTAGATGATTAATAGAGAAATTACTCACGTCCATAAACTTAATTTAGAATTTTATGAGTTCCATAAGTATACGTTTGATCCAGATTACTACAGACTGTTCTGTTTTTGACAGATTCTGTTTTTCGTGTGTTGTTTGCTTATTTTGATGAATCTATGGCTAGTAAAATAGTTTATAGACCATAGATAAGTTGGAATACAGTAGGTATAACACCAATATAAACAAATAATGAGTTAATTACAGTACCTTGAAGTGGTCTTTTATTTTCTTTCGCTAACGGAGCTCACGAGATTTTCTACTTTAAGTTTTGTGTTGTGAAGTTTTCAAGTTTTGGGTAAAGATTTGATGGATTATTGAGCAAGGAGTGGCAATATCCTAAGCTTGGGGATGCCCATGGCACCCCAAGATAATCTAAGGACACCTAAAAGCCAAAGCTTGGGGATGCCCCGGAAGGCATCCCCTCTTTCATCTTCGTTCATCGGTAACTTTACTTGGAGCTATATTTTTATTCGCCACATGATATGTGTTTTGCTTGGAGCGTCAATTTATTTTCTTTAGCTTTGCTTGCTGTTTGAATGAAGTACCAAGATCTGAAATTATTAAATGTTAGAGAGTTTTCATATAGTTGCATAATTGTTCAACTACTCATTGATCTTCACTTATATCTTTCGGAGTAGTTTGTTGTTTGCTCTAGTACTTCACTTATATCTTTTAGAGCATGGTGGTAGTTTTATTTTGAAAAAATAGATGAACTCTCGTGCTTCACTTATATTATTTTGAGAGTCTTTAGAACAACATGGTAGTTTGCTTTGGTTATGAATCTAGTCCTAATATGATGGGCATCCAAGATGGGTATAATAAAAACTTTCATATAAGTGCATTGAATACTAAGAGAAGTTTGATACTTGATGATTGTTTTGAGATATGGAGATGGTGATATTAGAGTCATGCTAGTTGAGTAGTTGTGAATTTGGGAAATACTTGTGTTGAAGTTTGTGATTCTCGTAGCATGCACGTATGGTGAACCGTTATGTGATGAAGTCGGAGCATGATTTATTTATTGATTGTCTTCCTTATGAGTGGCGGTCGGGGACGAGCGATGGTCTTTTCCTACAAATCTATCCCCCTAGGAGCATGCGCGTAGTACTTTGTTTCTATAACTAATAGATTTTTGCAATAAGTATGTGAGTTCTTTATGACTAATCTTGAGTCCATGGATTATACGCACTCTCACCCTTCCACCATTGCTAGCCTCTCTAGTACCGCACAACTTTCGCCGGTACCATAAACCCACCATATACCTTCCTCAAAACAGCCACCATACCTACCTATTATGGCATTTCCATAGCCATTCTGAGATATATTGCCATGCAACTTTCCACCGTTCCGCTTATTATGACATGCTCCATCATTGTCATACTGCTTTGCATGATCATGTAGTTGACATCGTATTTGTGGCAAAGCCACCGTTCATAATTCCTTCATACATGTCACTCATGCATCATTGCACATCCCGGTACACCGCCGGAGGCATTCATATAGATTCATATCTTGTCCTAAGTATCGAGTTGTAATTCTTGAGTTGTAAGAAAATAAAAGTGTGATGATCATCATTATTAGAGCATTGTCCCAGTGAGGAAAGGATGATGGAGACTATGATTCCCCCACAAGTCGGGATGAGACTCCGGACGAAAATAAATAAATAAAAAAAAGAGGCCAAGGAAGCCCAAATAAAAAAAGAGGCCATAAAAAAAGAGAAGGCCCAAATAAAAAAAATGAGAGAAAAAGAGAGAAGGGG
Source organism: Triticum dicoccoides (assembly GCF_002162155.2). Classification (NCBI taxonomy): domain Eukaryota; kingdom Viridiplantae; phylum Streptophyta; class Magnoliopsida; order Poales; family Poaceae; genus Triticum; species Triticum dicoccoides. The sequence goes on from NC_041388.1 coordinate 383,221,996, forward strand.
CAATGCTACTATCCTTTTACCACACTTGTGCTTCAAAGTAGCACCATGATCTTCATGATAGAGAGTCTCCTATGTTGTCACTTTCATATACTAGTGGGAATCTTTCATTATAGAACTTGGCTTGTATATTCCAATAATGGGATTCCTCAAAATGCCCTAGGTCTTCATGAGCAAGCAAGTTGGATGCACACCCACTTAGTTTCTTTTGTTGAGCTTTCATATACTTATAGCTCTAGTGCATCCGTTGCATGGCAATCCCTACTCACTCACATTGATATCTATTGATGGGCATCTCCATAGCCCGTTGATACGCCTAGTTGATGTGAGACTATCTTCTCCTTTTTGTCTTCTCCACAACCACCATTCTATTCCACCTATAGTGCTATATCCATGGCTCACGCTCATGTATTGCGTAAAGATTGAAAAAGTTTGAGAATGTCAAAAGTATGAAACAATTGCTTGGCTTGTCATCGGGGTTGTGCATGATTTAAATATTTTGTGTGGTGAAGATAGAGCATAGCCAGACTATATGATTTTGTAGGGATAGCTTTCTTTGGCCATGTTATTTTGAGAAGACATAACTGCTTAGTTAGTATGCTTGAAGTATTGTTATTTTCATGTCAATATTAAACTTTTGTCTTGAATCTTATGGATCTGAATATTCTTGCTACAATAAGGAGAAATACATGATGAATATGTTGGGTAGCATTCCACATCAAAAATTCTGTTTTTATCATTTACCTACTCGAGGACGAGCAGGAATTAAGCTTGGGGATGCTGATACGTCGCGAACGTATCTATAATTTTTGATTGTTCCATGCTATTATATTATCAACCTTGGATGTTTTATATGCATTTATATGCTATTTTATATGATTTTTGGGACTAACCTATTAACCTAGAGCCCAGTGCCAGTTTCTGTTTTTTTCCTTGTTTTAGAGTATCGCAGAAAAGGAAAACCAACGGATTCCAATTGACCTGAAACTTCACGGAACTTATTTTTGGATCAGAAGAAGCCTAGAAGACTTGGAGTGCACGTCAGGGGGTCTACAAGGAGGCCACGAGGCAAGGGGCGCGCCCACCCCCTGGGCGCGCCCTCCACCCTCGTGCCCCCCTTGACGTACTTCTTCCACCTATATATCTCCATATACCCTAAAAACATCCGGGAGCACAATAGACCGGGAGTTCCGCCGCCAGAAGCCTCCGTAGCCACCAAAAGCCAATCTAGACCCGTTCTGGCACCCTGCCGGAGGGGGCAATCCCTCTCCAGTGGCCATCTTCATCATCCCGGTGCTCTCCATGACGAGGAGGGAGTAGTTCTCCCTCGGGGCTGAGGGTATGTACCAGTAGCTATGTGTTTGATCTCTCTCTCTCTCTCTCTCTCGTGTTCTTGAGGTGGTACGATCTTGATGTATCGCGAGCTTTGCTATTATAGTTGGATCTTATGATGTTTCTCCCCCTCTACTCTCTTGTAATGGATTGAGTTTCCCCTTTGAAGTTATCTTATCGGATTGAGTCTTTAAAGATTTGAGAACACTTGATGTATGTCTTACCGTGCGTATCTGTGGTGACAATGGGATACCACGTGATTCACTTGATGTATATTTTGGTGATCAACTTGCGGGTTCCGCCCATGAACCTATGCATAGGGGTTGGCACACATTTTCGTCGTGATTCTCTGGTAGAAACTTTGGGGCACTCTTTGAGGTTCTATGTGTTGGTTGAATAGATGAATCTGAGATTGTGTGATGCATATCGTATAATCATACCCACGGATACTTGAGGTGACATTGGAGTATCTAGGTGACATTAGGGTTTTGGTTGATTTGTGTCTCAAGGTGTTATTCTAGTACGAACTCTAGGGCTGTTTGTGACACTTATAGGAATAGCCCAACAAATTGATTGGAAAGAATATCTTTGAGGTGGTTTTGTACCCTACCATAATCTCTTCGTTCGTTCTCTGCTATTAGTGAATTTGGAGTGACTCTTTGTTGCATGTTGAGGGATAGTTATGTGATCCAATTATGTTATTATTGTTGAGGGAACTTACACTAGCGAAAGTATGAACCCTAGGCCTTGTTTGAACGCATTTCAATACCGTTTGTGCTCACTTTTATCATTAGTTACCTTGCTGTTTTTATATTTTCAGATTACAAAAACCTTTATCTACTATCCATATACCACTTGTATCACCATCTCTTCGCCGAACTAGTGCACCTATACAATTTACCATTGTATTGGGTGTGTTGGGGACACAAGAGACTCTTTGTTATTTGGTTGCAAGGTTGCTTGAGAGAGACCATCTTCATCCTACGCCTCCTACGGATTGATAAACCTTAGGTCATCCACTTGAGGGAAATTTGCTACTGTCCTACAAACCTCTGCACTTGGAGGCCCAACAACGTCTACAAGAAGAAGGTTGTGTAGTAGACATCAGCGGGAAGGTAGTTATTCCTGCGGAAGCTGAAAATTTGGAATCGCTTCAGCGAAAAAACTGGCGCGCAAAGTGTCATCAGACACGGTCCCTTATTCAGAACTGTGTACGATATGTGAACATCACAAATGATTCAGATAGCTTAACCCATGTGTGATGAGTTTGAATGTCAAAAATTTTGGTTCGAATTTCCATGGTTACAATGGTCATCCACGTCATTGCATAATTTGGATACACAAAGGAGACTAACTTCTTAATCAAGCAAGTTCAACAATTAAACAGAGCTAGCCGACCTAAACATTACTCTAACAAATTAAAGATCGGCGCTCTTAATTAAACAACACAAAGAGTACTACTACGGCTGGTGCTCGTCGATCTCCGCCGCCGCCTCCATGTCCAGCTCGCGCCCGACGGTCTCCTGGGGAAGGGGCTCCATGGCATTCATCGCACCATACTCGGCAAGCATCTCGCCATCCGCGTCCGCCATCTCTTTGGAAAAGGCCGCCACGAGCTAGGCGTGGGCGGACGCGATCTGGGCTTGGACGGGCTCCGTCGTTGCAAGGTATGCGACGGAGAAACGGACGGCTGCTCAAGCGCTCTCGGTTATTGCCAGCTCTTCGGCCGTGGGTTGCCGACCGTTGTCGGAGAGGCTTTGTTCGATTTGTGCGGTGACCGCCAGGAGCTGGGCATGGGCGGCCTCGACATGGTCGTGGGCGGCCTCCATCAGGGCTAAGGCCGCCGCTGCGGAATGGACAACAACTGTGCTGCTCTCGCCAGTTGTTATCCCCAAGCCAGATGTTGCTACCGCCACCTGAGAAGCAACAACGACCGTTTGGGCTGCCATGGCCGCTCGGTTGCAGATTGCGGCCGTGCTCATGCACCTTGTTAGCACGCGCATGGCGGCTGTGGCCACGCTCTTGCCGGAGTGGGCCACCAAAGTTGCACTGACGATGCGGGTCCACGTGCCCATCTTTCACCAGGGATGATTGAACGGTGAAATGATATTTGGGGAGCGAGCTAGTGTGCTTGAGATGCCGGTTGTGGACTATAGCCGACGCACCTTCTCGCGTAAGCCATAGGTGTACTATACACCGACAGTGCTCCAAGATATTTTGTACTACATCTCACACGGTTGGTGATAATAAACTGTGTGGGATCTACTTGATTTGAATTACAAAATGGGGTCACAGCAGCAATGGACACTGTTTGAATTGCAAGACCTTTTATCTGCAGTGAACATGCAACTATATGTGTGTCGTAAAGAATTGGATTATTCAGGGTTCTTTTGAATATTTTATACATTAAATTGGTTTTCTAGCCATTTCAGGTGCACAATTCAAAAATTAATTACATGCACATGCTCCGGTGCACCAACATGGGTTGTAAAATCATATACGTGTCCATGGGTTTATGCTTATCTCCCATGCAAGAAATGGGGATGAAATTCGAACACCACAACATCGTGGCTCTCCGGCAAACGTCGACGCACTTGCTTTTGTAATTCTAGTAAATCCAAAATTCGTCCGAAATTCATGAAACTTGGCATGCTATCATGGAGCGGCATCAACATGCCATGGTAAAAATTTGGTCCCATTTGGGGCAGGTTTGTGTATAAGCTTCTCATAAACCAGAGTTTGTCACACAACAAGTGTGATGGTTTCGGTAGGGAACGTTTCACCTTTCTGGACAAAACGATATCCGTTGCCTCTTCTCGATTTCAATTTTTTTCCTAGTGTCAACATAGAACAACAGGAGTGTTGTGTCATTTTTTGTGATTTTTCGGGGTTCGCTTGGATATTGTTATACATTAACTGAGTTTTATGTGCATTCATGTGCATAATTCAAATTTGAACTACACGCACATGCTCTAATGCATCTAAATTAGTTGAAAATTCAAATATGTGTCCTTGGTTGCCTGCTTAGGTCCCATGCAAGAAATGGGAATGAATTTCAAACACTAGGGCACCGTTGATTGCCAGCAATACATTGAGATGCCTGGTTTTTAAATTCTAGTAAATCCAAAACTCGTCTGAAATTCATAAAACTTGGCATGCTATCGTGGAGTGGCATCAACATGCCGTGGTAAATTTTTTGTCCCATTTGGGGCAGGTTTGGGTATATGATTTTCACAAACCAGAGCTTCTCACAACAAGCATGATGGTTTCGGTAGGGAACATCCCACCTTTGGGAACGAAACAATATCCATTGCCTCTTGTTGCTTCCAAAAAATTTCTCATGTCAACATATAACAACAGGAGTTTTGTGTCATTTTTTGTGATTTTTGGGGTTCATTTGGACATTTTTATGCATTAATCGAGTTTTCAATGCATTTATGTGCATAATTCAAATTTGAACTACATGCACATGCTCCAGTGCATATAATTTGGTTGAAAAATCAAATTTGTGTCCTTGGTTGCCTGCTTAGGTCCCATGCAAGAAATGAGAATGAATTTCAAACACCAGGGCACTGTTGATTGCCGACAAAACATTGAGATGTCTGGTGATACGTCTCCGTCGTATCTAATTTTCCAAACACGTTTGCCCTTGTTTTGGACTCTAACTTGTATGATTTGAATGGAACTAACCCGGACTGACGCTGTTTTCAGCAGAATTACCATGGTGTTGTTTTATGTGCAGAAAACAAATATTCCCGAAATGACCTGAAACTCCACGGAACATCTTAGAAAAAACAATAAAAATTCCTCGCCAAAGATGAAGACCAGGGGGCCCACACCCTTCTCACGAGGGTGGGGGGTGTGCCCCCTACCTAATGGGCCCCCTGTTGCGTCTTTGACTCCAACTCCACCTCCATATATTGAGTTTCGATGAGAAAAAAAATCAGAGAGAAGAAATCATCGCGTTTTACGATACGGAGCCGCCGCCAAGCCCTAAAACCTCTCAGGAGGGCTGATCTGGAGTCCGTTCGGGGCTCCGGAGAGGGGGATTCATCGCCGTTGTCATCATCAACCATCCTCCATCACCAATTTCATGATGCTCACCGCCGTGCGTGAGTAATTGCATCGTAGGCTTGCTGGTCGGTGATGGGTTGGATGAGATTTATCTTGTAATCGAGTTAGTTTTGTTAGGGTTTGATCCCTAGTATCCATTATGTTCTGAGATTGATGTTGCTATGACTTTGCTATGCTTAATGCTTGTCACTACGGCCCGAGTGCCATGATTTCAGATCTGAACCTATTATGTTTTCATGAATATATGTGAGTTCTTGATCCTATCTTGCAAGTCTATAGTCACCTACTATGTGTTATGATCCAGCAACCCCGAAGTGACAATAATCGGGACCACTCCCGGTGATGACCATAGTTTGAGGAGTTCATGTATTCACTATGTGCTAATGCTTTGTTCCGGTTCTCTATTAAAAGGAGGCCTTAATATCCCTTAGTTTCCAATAGGACCCCGCTGCCACGGGAGGGTAGGACAAAAGATGTCATGCAAGTTCTTTTCCATAAGCACGTATGACTATATACGGAATACATGCCTACATTACATTGATGAATTTGAGCTAGTTCTGTGTCACCCTATGTTATGACTGTTACATGATGAACCGCATCCGGCAAAATTATCCATCACTGATCCGGTGCCTACGAGTTTTCCATATATTGATTTACACTTATTTACTTTCCCGCTGTCACTGTTACAATCACTACAAAATACCAAAAACATTACTTTTGCTGTCTTTACTTTTGTCGCCGTTACCACCACTATCATATTACTTTGCTACTAAACACTTTGCTGTAGATACTAAGTTTCCAGGTGTGGTTGAATTGACAACTCAGCTGCTAATACTTGAGAATATTCTTTGGCTCCCCTTGTGTTGAATCAATAAATTTGGGTTGAATACTCTACCCTCGAAAGTTGGTGCGATCCCCTATACTTGTGGGTTATCACCTGGTTTTTAAATTCTAGTAAATCCAAAACTCGTCTGAAATTCATGAAACTTGGCATGCTATCATGGAGTGGCATCAACATGCTGTGGTAAAATTTTTGTCCCATTTGGGGCAGGTTTGGGAATATGCTTCTCACAAACCAGAGCTTCTCACAACAAGCATGATAGTTTTGGTAGGGAACGTCCCACCTTTGGGGACGAAATGATATCCATTGCCTCTTATTGCTTCCAAAAAAATTCTCGTGTCAACATAGAACAACGGGAGTGTTGTGTCATTTTTTGTGATTTTTTGGGGCTCGGTTGGACATTTTTATGCATTAACTGAGTTTTCAATGCACTTATGTGCATAATTCAAATTTGAACTACATGCACATGCTTCAATGCATATAAATTTGTTGAAAAATCAAATATGTGCCCTTGGGTGCATGCTTAGGTCCCATGCAAGAAATGGGAATGAATTTCAAACACCAGGGCACCGTTGATTGCCGGCAAAACATTGAGATGGCTGTTTTTAAATTCTAGTAAATCGAAAACTCGTCTGAAATCCATGAAACTTGGCATGCTATCATGGAATGGCACCCGACATGATGTGGTATTTTTCGTGTCCATTTCGAGAGAAGGCGCACTCGAATAATGAGACCCAACAAAGGCATTTTGAAAAAATAGCTGCCACTTTAATATCTCAAACATTTGTATAATACAAATTGTGTGCGTTCTGTTAACCATTCACGTGATGCCACGTGTCTTGGTTTTAATGGCTGTAGGAGGTGCCGTGCAGACAACTGCTTGACCTTGACTGAACGGGAGTCATACGTCTCCGTCGTATCTACTTTTCCAAACACTTTTGCCCTTGTTTTGGACTCTAACTTGCATGATTTGAATGGAACTAACCCGGACTGACGCTGATTTCAGCAGAATTGCCATGGTGTTATTTTTGTGCAGAAATAAAAGTTCTCGGAATGACCTGAAAATCCACGGAGAATTATTTTGGAATATATAAAAAATACTGGAAGGAAGATCCATGTCAGGGGGCCTCCATCTGTCCACGAGGGTGGGGGGCACGCCCTACCCTCCTGGGCGTGCCCCCTACCTCGTGGCCCCCCTGACGCTCCACCGACCTCAACCCTGACTCCATATATTCACTTTCGGGGAGGAAAAAACCAGGGAGAAGGATTCATCGCGTTTTATGATACGGAGCAGCCACCAAGCCCTAAACTCTCTCGGGAGGGCTGATATGGAGTCCGTTCGGGGCTCCGGAGAGGGGAACCCGTCACCATCGTCATCATCAACCTTCCGCCATCACCCATTTCGTGACGCTCACCGCCGTGCGTGAGTAATTCCATCCTAGGCTTGCTGGACGGTGATTGGTTGGATGAGATTTATCATGTAATCGAGTTAGTTTTGTTAAGGTTTGATCCCCTAGTATCCACTATGCTCTGAGATTGATGTTGCTATGACTTTGCTATGCTTAATGCTTGTCACTAGGGCCCGAGTGCCATGATTTCAGATCTGAACCTATTATGTTTTCATCAATATATGAGAGTTCTTGATCCTATCTTGCAAGTCTATAGTCACCTACTATGTGTTATGATCCGGCAAACCCGAAGTGACAATAGTTGGGACCACTCCCGGTGATGACCGTAGTTTGAGGAGTTCATGTATTCACTATGTGTTAATGCTTTGGTCCGGTACTCTATTAAAAGGAGGCCTTAATATCCCTTAGTTTCCAATAGGACCCCGCTGCCACGGGAGGGTAGGACAAAAGATGCCATGCAAGTTCTTGTAACGCCCGGATAATCACGCTACAGTGATCTCAAGTTAATGGTGACACATCACCTCTGTCACTGTAATTAATCTCAGGTTAATTCAAAACCGTTTCAAATTTAAATCCTAAATAAGTCAAACGACAAAAGTTTTCAAATATTAAAATAAAATGTTTGGGCTATGTCTATTATTGCATCGGTAATTATGGTGAAATAAACACATTTTTATAAAATGCCTAAATACTTTTAAAATGAATTAAACAGAAAAGAAATAATAAAAGAAAATACAAAAGGGGGAAAACAAAAAAAAAACAAAGAAAAGGAAAAAGTGCCCCTGGCCCGACTGGGCCAACCGGCCCAGCTGGCCACTTCCGCCGGCCCGGTCGAACCGGCCCAACCGGCCACCCCTTATCCCCACGACCGAACCCTAACCCCACCCCGTCGCCCCACTCGCACCCCCCACTCCTCTCCCCCTCTCCCGATCCGATCTGGGGGCGGGATCGAACACCCCCAGCGCCCGAGGCCGCTGCCCCTGACGCCGCCCCGACGGCCGCGCCCCGCCAC
>NC_041388.1:383230670-383231903 GCF_002162155.2 Triticum dicoccoides
GGGGCGGCGAGGCGAGGCGCGGTGGGGCGGCGGCGGGCGCGGGGCGGCGGCGGTGTGACGCCCGGGTAATTGAGCTACAGTGATCCTCTGCTAATGATGCCATGTCACCTCGATTACTGTTCCTAATCTCGTGTTAGTTCGTAACTGATTCAAATTCAAATTCAAAATCAACCAAAGAATAAAAGTTTTTGAATATTAAAACTAAAATGTTCGGAGTGAACCAAATATTGCATAGGTAATTATGGTGGAGAAAGCACACCTTTATAAAATGTTTAAACACTCTAAAATGAATAAAATAGTAACAATAATAATTATTTAAATGCTTTCAAAATGTTAAACAATTTCAAAACTATTTTGCTTCAATGCTAAGTGGTTTGTGGCTGTGGCTTAGCTTGCAACCTCTATTTTCTTGCCACTGTAGTATTTTACTAAAATGATAAATAAAAGAAAACAAATAACCCGAAACTATAAAAGAAAATAAGGTTTAAATACAAAGAAAAGGAAAAGTGCCCCTGGCCCGACGGGGCCAACCGGCCCAGCTGGCCACTTTCGCCGGCCCGGTCGAACCGGCCCAACCGGCCACCCCTTATCCCCACGACCGAACCCTAACCCCACCCCGTCGCCCCACTCGCACCCCCACTCCTCTCCCCCTCTCCCGATCATATCTGGGGGCGGGATCGAACCCCCCCAGCGCCCGAGGCCACTGCCCCTGACACCGCCCCGACGGCCGCGCTCCGCCACCCGGTGCTGCCCGACGCCGCTTGCCGTTGCCCGCCGATGCCGTTGCTCGTCGCCTTCCCGACCCCGTCGCTGGTGCCGTCCCAGGCCGCCGTCACCGCTCGCCGGAACCACCGCGCGCCACGACTCCGTCGCCGCCCGTCATCCCCGACTCCTCCTCGACCCCCACTGCCCCAGACCCTGCTCCGCGCCGTGAGCCCCCCTTCTCCTTCCCTTCCCTGCTCGACGCGCCACCGCGCGAGCTCGTGCGCCCCAGCACCCACGCTCACCATGGCCCCCGCGCCCGCTGGCCGCGTTAGGCGCTCCCCCAGTGCCTCGCGTCCCGGTCCTCCTCCTCCCCGTGCCCGCGCGCCGCGCTCGCCCGCGGCTCTGCTGCATCTGCTTCTGCCGCCGCACGAGCTCCCGCTCACGGCCACCTTGGCCCTTGCCGCCCCCAGCCGTGCCTGTACCCCTCCTCGACGCCGTTCAAGCCGCCCCGGTCGCCGCCGTCGCACG
>NC_041388.1:383231913-383241072 GCF_002162155.2 Triticum dicoccoides
AGGCGCCCCCCCAGCGCCTCGCGCCCCGGTCCTCCTCCTCCCCGTGCCCGCGCGCCGCGCTCGCCCGCGGCTCTGCTGCATCTGCTTCTGCCGCCGCACGAGCTCCCGCTCACGGCCACCATGGCCCTTGCCGCCCCCAGCCGCGCCTGTACCCCTCCTTGACGCCGTTCAAGCCGCCCCGGTCGCCGCCGTCGACCGCCGTCACGTGCCTGGTCCCAGGCCGCGCCGCGCCCGTGCCCCCTGCTGGCCTCTCCGAGGCCACAGCCTTGCACCAACGTGCCGGGCTACGGCCTCGCCGACGCCCCTGTTGCCCCGTGCCCTCGCACGGGCGCACGCCTGTGAACCGCGCCCGATAGGCCCCCTGGGCCTATGACAACGGGCCCCGCCCCAGAACAAAAAAATGATGAATAATAATAATAATAATAATAAATAATTGATTATTTAATTAATTAATTAAGTTAATTAATCCTGTTAATTAATCTAATCAATTAGTTAGGTTAATTAAACCCTAATTAACATAAACAGTGTATGACAGGTGGGTCCCACTGGACCCACTGGTCAGGTTGACCAAGTCAATTCTGTTGACTGCTGATGTCAGCATGACATCATGCTGATGTCATTAATCTGTTTTTCGAATTAATTTAAATAATTAATTAAATTCCATAAATTAATAAAATCTTTAGAAAATCATATCTTTTAATCCGTAATTCGGATTAAAATATTTTCAATATGAAAGTTGCTCAAAATGTCAAGACGAATTTGAATACGCAGCCCATTTATCCGCCACGCACCCCTAACATGTCAAACTCGCAACTTTCCCCCTCCAGCTCCTCTGCCCGAAAACACGAAACACCGGGGATACTTTCCCGGATGTTATCCCCCTTCACCGGTATCACCTACTACCGCGTTAGGGCACCTCTAACGTCGTTACTTGTCATGTCATGCATCACTATGCATATGCTTGCTTATATATATTTATTGTTTCTCCCCCCTCTTCTCTCGATAGACACCGAGACCGACGCCGTTGCTACCCAGTACGACTACGGAGTTGACGACCCCTCTCTCTTGCCAGAGCAACCAGGCAAGCCCCCCCCCCCTTGATCACCAGATATCGCCTACTCTCCTCTATACTACTTGCATTAGAGTAGTGTAGCATGTTACTGCTTTCGTTATTCCTATCCTGATGCATAGCCTGTCCTTGCTACTACTGTTGATACCTTTACCTGCAATCCTACTTGCTTAGTATAGGATGCTAGTATTTCCATCTGTGGCCCTACATTCTTGTCCGTTTGCTGAGCTATACTATCGGGCCGTGATCACTCGGGAGGTGATCGCGGGTTTATACTATGTACTTTATACTTGATACATGTGGTGATTAAAGACGGGTCCGCTCGTAGGAGCACCCGCGAGTGGATCTTTGAGGCGGAGCGACAGGGCAGGTTCAGACCACCTAGGAGAGAGGTGGGCCTGGCCCTGGACAGCGTTCGCGGATACTTAACACGCTAAACAAGATCTGGGTATTTGACCTGAGTCTGGCCATATGGCTTATACGCACTAACCATCTACGCGGGAGTAGTTATGGGTATCCCGGCGTCGTGGTATCAGCCGAAGCCTTCATGACGTCAGCGACTGAGCGGCGCACGCTGGATTGGAACGTAAGCCTGCTCTTGTATTAAGGGGGCTAGTTCTGTTTCTGGCCGCGTTCACAACGTGCAGGTGTGCTAAGGGCGATGGGCCCAGACCCCTGTGCGGTTAGGTTTAGACCGGCGTGCTAACCTCTCTGTTGTGCCTAGGTGGGGCTGCGACGTGTTGATCTTTCGCGGCCGGGCATGACCCCGAAAAGTGTGTCCGGCCAAATGGGATCAAGCGTGTTGGGTTATGTGGTGCACCCCTGCAGGGAAGTTAATCTATTCGAATAGCCGTGATCTTCGGTAACAAGACGACTTGGAGTTGTACCTTGACCTTATGACAACTAGAACCGGATACTTAATAAAACACACCCTTCCAAGTGCCAGATACAACCGGTGATCGCTCTCTCACAGGGCGACAAGGGGAGGATCATCGGTTAGGATTATGCTATACGATGCTACTTGGAGGTCTTCAGTCTACTCTCTTCTACATGCTGCAAGGCGGAGGCTGCCAGAAGCGTAGTCTTCGAAAGGACTAGCTATCCCCCTCTTATCCGGCTTTCTGCAGTTCAGTCCACATATAATAGCCTTATTCCAGTTGATACGAATGCATACTTATGTAGTGTAGCTCCTTGCTTGCGAGTACTTTGGATGAGTACTCACGGTTGCTTTCTTCCTCTTTTCCCCCTATCCCTTCTACCTGGTTGTCGCAACCAGATGTTGGAGCCCAGGAGCCAGATGTCACCGTCGACGACGACTCCTACTACACCGGAGGTGCCTACTACTACGTGATGCCCGCTGACGATGACCAGGAGTAGTTAGGAGGATCCCAGGCAGGAGGCCTGCGCCTCTTTTGATCTGTATCCCAGTTTGTGCTAGCCTTCTTAAGGCAGACTTGTTTAACTTATGTCTGTGCTCAGATATTGTTGCTTCCGTTGACTTGTCTATGATCGAGCTCTTGTATTCGAGCCTTCGAGGCCCCTGGCTTGTAAAATGATGCTTTTATGACTTATTTTTATTTGTAGAGTTGTGTTGTGATATCTTCCCGCGAGTCCTTGATCTTGATCGTACACATTTGCGTGCATGATTAGTGTACGGTCAAATCGGGGGCGTCACAAGTTGGTATCAGAGCCGACTGCCTGTAGGAATCCCCCTTCCACACTCCTTGGCCAAAGTTGAGTCTAGACATTACAAAATCTTGTACTAACATGGTTGTGTGCCTTACAGGCCCACATCGCCATCTAGGTGGTATTAGGCTCTTTTACTCCTCGATCCTTACTCTGGGACACTGAACTCTCTCCTACTCGGGTTAAACGATTGTACTAACTCTAACACTAGGATCCCGTGACCACGTTCACCCCAAAGTTGGATAAGCCCTAGTTATTCTTTAGAGTAGTATTTGAACATTATCCACATTGTCATTTGACTCCTGTGAAAACATCCTTGTTTTCAGATGGAACCCATGAGGCAGGTCGTGCACCACACGACGGCCATTGGTGCCTCAGGATCACCTGCTGTGTTGGTTGAGATGATGACCTATCTGGGTTATCGCTGGCACCCTGAGTACACCGTCTATGAGGAGTATCAGGACTTCAACCAAGAGCAGTACCGTGCCATCATCCACCTCTACTCTCGGGAGTATGACTCCACTACTATGCTGCACACTGCTCATGGTGTTGGAGTGACTATCGATATGGCGGTCCACGATGCTGCTTATGCTGCTCTGACACGTCTTCGCGGAGAGTATCAGGAGTTGGACACCTCCCCCTTCAGGCACATTGCTATCGCATCTGATGTTGGTGCAGAGGGATACTACACTGCTGCCTACTCCACCGTCACCCGAGAGCCCTTCTACCATCAGAACCTGGTTCTGCATGCTGATGGGCTGGATAGAGCTAACCGAGCTCTTCGCCACGAGTTGTACACCACCCGTCAGCACCTGTATCGTGCTCTGACGCTGTTGCACCCCTCTGTCCGATCTGGTGATCTATCGCGTTCTGCGGTCTACCCTGCCAGGACCGTGATGCCTCAGGGCGTCGGCTGGCCAGATGTGGGAGGCTACTCTCCTGCACTTGGTCCTCTCCTGCCACCTATGCATCGGGTTCCGCACCAGAGTATCCGCGGACCCCAGGCTGCTCGCGTGGAGGTCTTCCCTTCGCGACACTACCAGCTGTCAGGCTACACCTACCTCCACAGTTCCACCTGGGACTGATGAGGGCTTGCTTATTAGTGTTAGATGCATTCGTCGCGAGCCTGCGTGCCGCCTATGATGTCTTAGCCTATGTATTGAACACTGTGTAACGAACTCTATGCATAATCTCTTTTGTAAGATATGCCAACCACTATGTAGTATCTATCGAGCTGCTTTCGTTGTGCATGTTTCATCATGAATGATTCTTGTTTTTTGCAAATTTCTCAATGCTGAACTACCCCTGTTAAATATTAGCAGGATGGTTAGACCAGGTGGTCGTGGTCGTGGTGGCAACGCCCCACCACCGCCTGAGTACATGGCTAGGATGATGCAACAGTTTGAGCTGAATCGTCAGTTCATGGAGAATATTATGGCTCAGTTTCCTCGCCCCAATATGAACCAGCAGCCAACCCAAGTGACTCTGCAAGATTTCATGCGCCTCAACCCAACCGTGTACCGCAGCTCAACTCAGCCTCAGGATGCTGATGACTGGCTCCGTGACATCACCTATGAGATGGAGACTGCTGATGTAGCCCCTGCCAGCTATGTCACCTTTGCTTCCTTCTTCCTGAAAGGACCCGCGGCTCAATGGTGGGACAGCCACAGGCGTACTCTGCCAGTTGGAACAATCATCACCTGGCCAGACTTCCAAGCTGCCTTCCGTGCTCGCTTCATTCCTCAGGGAGTCATGGACCGGAAGAAGCGTGAGTTCCGCAACCTCACCCAAAGCAACAAAACTATGGAAGCTTACCAGTGGGAGTTTCTTGACTTGTCCCGCTATGCTGAAGGAGACATTGCAACTGATGCACACAGACAGGAGAAGTTTCGTGATGGCCTTCAAGCTGACATCAAGCTCGCACTTCTAGTGCATGACTTTGCTGATTTCGCCACTCTGGTGAACAAAGCCATCAATGTCGAAACTGGTCTGCAGGAATACCAGGGCTCTCACAGGCGCAACCGTGACACAGGCTCATCTTTGGGCCCGTCTTCACAAAAGCGTAAGATATGGATTCCCAACAGTATTTACCAGCCGAATGCACCTGCCCCAGGGCAGACCTATGCTGCACCTCGTCTGCCTGCTCCTCCAACTAGGCAGCCAAGACTTCCAGCTCCACCACCACAAGCTCCTGTTCCCACTCCCAATAATGGTCTCTGCTACAAGTGTGGTCAGCCAGGTCACTGTGCTAGGGATTGCGATCAGAACTAGAATCAACTGGCCCTCCCAGCAACTGGCCGTGGAAGCAACCAGCCTCGCAACAACAATGCCAAGTCTTATGGTCATGTTCATGCCAACCACGTTGATCTCAATGAAGTTCTAGACCAGCCTGCTACCGTGATGGGTACACTCCTCGTAAATTCAGTACCAGCATCTGTTTTATTTGATACGGGAGCATCGCATTCATTCATATCAGCTGAGTTTGCATTCATGCATGGCATTAAATACGAAGAGATGAACACTGCGATTGTGGTACACACTCCTGCGGGCCAGTGTCAAACCTCTATGGTTAGTCACGATGTTCCTGTTGAAATTGAAGGGCTGGAATTCCTTGCCTCTCCCATCGTACTGAAGTCCTGTAGCATCGACCTCATTCTGGGAATGGATTGGTTGAAAGCGCATACTGCTTCTATAGTTTGCGCCACTAAGGTCGTCCATCTGCTACACCCCACTGATGAAATAATTGCTTACCAAGCTCATCTAGTTCAGAACACCGAGGCACGTCTTTATGCCTTGAATGCGTTGAACGCTGCACCACTCGAGGGCATTGAAAACATTCCCGTTGTTCGTGAATTCCAAGACGTCTTCCCAGAAGAACTTCCAGGGATTCCCCCTGCTAGAGCTGTCGAGTTCATCATCGACTTGAAACCCGGCACCACCCCTATAACTAAACGACCCTATAAGATGCCTCCGCATGAACTCATTGAGCTTAAGGAGGAAATCGACAAGTCTCTTGTCAAAGGTTTCATTCGCCCAAGTTGCTCTCCTTGGGGAGCACCTTCTCTCTTTGTTAGGAAGAAGGATGGGACAAACCGATTAGTCCAAGACTACCATCCTATAAACCAAGCTACCATTCAGAATAAATATCCTCTTCCTCGGATCAATGATCTTTATGATCAACTGGCTGGCTCATCAGTGTTCTCCAAACTTGATTTGAGGTTGGGTTACCATCAGATCCGTGTTCGTGAAGAGGATATCCCAAAAACCGCCTTCGTGACTCGGTATGGATCATACGAGTACACCGTCATGTCATTCGGCTTAACGAATGCTCCCGCCACCTTCTCTCGTCTGATGAACTACATATTCATGGATTACCTTGACAAGTTCGTCGTGGTTTATCTGGACGATATCCTTGTATTTTCCAAGAACAAGGAAGAACATGCTGGACATCTTCGTCTGGTGCTAGAAAAGCTTCGAGATCATCAGCTGTATGCTAAGTATTCCAAGTGTGAATTCTGGCTCCCCGAAGTAACCTATCTTGGGCATGTCATCTCCAAGGATGGTATTGCCGTCAACCCGAACGAGTTCAGGCTATTCTCGATTGGACTCCTCCGAAGAATGTCAAGCAAGTCCGAAGTTTTCTCGGTCTCGCCAGCTATTGTCGTCGATTCGTCGAGAACTTCTCCAACATTGCCAGGCCCTTGACTAATCTGTTGCATAAGGGTGTCAAGTTTGACTAGACAGACAAGTGTCAGGAAAGTTTCCAGGCGCTCAAAGACAAGTTGACTTCTGCCCCCGTGCTTGCTCCACCTGATACTAAGAAGGACTTCGTCATTTACTGCGACGCTTCCCGTCAAGGATTAGGCTGTGTCCTAATGCAAGAGCACAGAGTGATTGCTTATGCCTCTCATCAACTGCGCCCTCACGAAGAAAACTACCCAGTTCACGACCTCGAGCTTGCTGCTGTCATTCATGCACTGAAGCAGTGGCGGCACTACCTTCTCGGTAATCGTTGCGAGATCTTCACCGATCACCAAAGTCTGAAGTATCTGTTTACTCAGCCAGACCTGAACCTCCGTCAGCAAAGATGGATGGAGACTGTTGTAGACTTTGACATGGATATATCATATACCCCCGGCAAGGCTAATGTAATGGCTGATGCCCTGAGCCGCAAGTCTTACTGCAACCACCTCCAGGTTCACAAAGTTTAGCCCTCGCTTGTCGAAGAATTTAGAAAGCTGAACCTCCATATTGTTCCTCCTGGAGCACTCGCTCCCCCTCCCCCGGAGTTCCGCAAGATGAATCTTCTTGTTGTTACTAAGGGTTCTCAAATACCCTGGCTGTCGTACCAGATCTCGTAGCTGGTATAAAGACTATTCAAGGTTATGACTCTGAAGTCCATAAGATTAAACGCCATCTAGCAGAAGGAAAGCCCTCATTCTTCTCTATCGCCGATGATGGCGCCTTGTATTTCAAAGGCCGCCTAGTGGTACCATGTTCGAAGAAAAACCTGGATAAGACTAAAAGGGTTTTGCAAGAAGCCCATGATACGCCTCTTTCCATCCATCCTGGTAGTACGAAGATGTACCAGGATATTCGTCAAAGATTCTGGTGGTCTAATATGAAACAGGACATTGCTCGTTATGTTGCTGAGTGTGACGTTTGTCGCCGAATCAAAGCAGAGCATCAAAGTCCTGCTGGAACTCTGCAACCTATCTCTATTCCTGAATGGAAATGGGACCATGTTGAATTGGACTTCCTCACTGGATTTCCTAAATCGCAGAAAGGTAATGATGCTATTCTTGTCGTCATTGACCGGCTTTCCAAAGTTGCCCATTTTCTGGCGGTCAAAGAGACAATCACTGCTAGTCAGCTTGCTACTCTCTACATGGCCAGAATTGTTTCACTTCACGATATTCCATTGGTTATCAGTTCAGACCGTGGCAGCTTATTCACTTCAAGGTTTTGGGTGAGTTTCCAAGAAGCTATGGGAACTCATCTGTCGTTCAGTACTGCGTTTCATCCTCAGTCGCAAGGATAGGTTGAACGAGATTACACAAGCTCGAAGACATGCTTCGAGCTTGTGTAATCTCATTCGGCAAGAAATGGGAGGAATCTCTTCCATATGCCGAGTTCTCTTATAATAATAGCTATCAAGCTAGTCTGAAGATGTCCCCCTTCGAAGTGCTATATGGACGAAAGTGTCGAACCCCTCTGAACTGGTCAGAAACTGGGGAACGTCCACTCTTTGGTCCGGATATTATCCAACAGACCGAAGAACAAGTTCGCATTATTCGCGAGAATCTCAAGACTGCTCAGTCACGTCAGAAAAGTCAGTATGACCGTCATCACCAAGACATGGTCTATCAACCTGGCGAAAAGGCTTATCTTCGAGTTACACCAATGAAGGGTGCACACCGCTTCGGGATCAAAGGAAAGCTAGCTCCCCACTATATTGGTCCTTTTAATATTCTCGAAAGGCGTGGAAAGGTGGCATATCAACTGGAGCTTCCGCCGAACCTTTCTCAGGTTCACGATGTGTTCCACGTGTCGGAGCTTCGACGCTGCTTCAAGGACCCAATCCGAGCAGTGGACCATGAAGTGCTCGAATTGCAACAGGACCTCTCCTATAAAGAGCATCCAGTCCGCATTCTCGACCAAGCTGAACGCCGCACCCATCAGAAGGCGATCAAGTTCCTCAAGGTCCAGTGGTCGAATCACTCTGAAGACGAAGCCACCTGGGAACGCGAGGATCGTCTTCGCGATGAATACCCTGCACTGTTTCCTTCTACCTCCTAAATCTCGGGACGAGATTTCTTGTAGTGGAGGAGATTTGTAACGCCCGGATAATCATGCTACAGTGATCTCACGTTAATGGTGACACGTCACCTCTGTCACTGTAATTAATCTTGGGTTAATTCAAAACCGTTTCAAATTTAAATCCTAAATAAGTCAAACGACAAAAGTTTTCAAATATTAAAATAAAATGTTCGGGCTATGTCTATTATTGCATCGGTAATTATGGTGAAATAAACACATTTTTATAAAATGCCTAAATACTTTTAAAATGAATTAAACAGAAAAGAAATAATAAAAGAAAATACAAAAGGGGGAAAACAAAAAAAACAAAGAAAAGGAAAAAGTGCCCCTGGCCCGACTGGGCCAACCGGCCCAGCTGGCCACTTCCGCCGGCCCGGTCGAACCGGCCCAACCGGCCACCCCTTATCCCCACGACCGAACCCTAACCCCACCCCGTCGCCCCACTCGCACCCCCCACTCCTCTCCCCTCTCCCGATCCGATCTAGGGGCGGGATCGAACCCCCCCAGCGCCCGAGGCCGCTGCCCCTGACGCCGCCCCGACGGCCGCGCCCCACCACCCGGTGCTGCCCGACGCCGCTTGCCGT
>NC_041388.1:383241082-383242315 GCF_002162155.2 Triticum dicoccoides
GGGGCGGCGAGGCGAGGCGCGGTGGGGCGGCGGCGGGCGCGGGGCGGCGGCGGTGTGACGCCCGGGTAATTGAGCTACAGTGATCCTCTGCTAATGATGCCATGTCACCTCGATTACTGTTCCTAATCTCGTGTTAGTTCGTAACTGATTCAAATTCAAATTCAAAATCAACCAAAGAATAAAAGTTTTTGAATATTAAAACTAAAATGTTCGGAGTGAACCAAATATTGCATAGGTAATTATGGTGGAGAAAGCACACCTTTATAAAATGTTTAAACACTCTAAAATGAATAAAATAGTAACAATAATAATTATTTAAATGCTTTCAAAATGTTAAACAATTTCAAAACTATTTTGCTTCAATGCTAAGTGGTTTGTGGCTGTGGCTTAGCTTGCAACCTCTATTTTCTTGCCACTGTAGTATTTTACTAAAATGATAAATAAAAGAAAACAAATAACCCGAAACTATAAAAGAAAATAAGGTTTAAATACAAAGAAAAGGAAAAGTGCCCCTGGCCCGACGGGGCCAACCGGCCCAGCTGGCCACTTTCGCCGGCCCGGTCGAACCGGCCCAACCGGCCACCCCTTATCCCCACGACCGAACCCTAACCCCACCCCGTCGCCCCACTCGCACCCCCACTCCTCTCCCCCTCTCCCGATCATATCTGGGGGCGGGATCGAACCCCCCCAGCGCCCGAGGCCACTGCCCCTGACACCGCCCCGACGGCCGCGCTCCGCCACCCGGTGCTGCCCGACGCCGCTTGCCGTTGCCCGCCGATGCCGTTGCTCGTCGCCTTCCCGACCCCGTCGCTGGTGCCGTCCCAGGCCGCCGTCACCGCTCGCCGGAACCACCGCGCGCCACGACTCCGTCGCCGCCCGTCATCCCCGACTCCTCCTCGACCCCCACTGCCCCAGACCCTGCTCCGCGCCGTGAGCCCCCCTTCTCCTTCCCTTCCCTGCTCGACGCGCCACCGCGCGAGCTCGTGCGCCCCAGCACCCACGCTCACCATGGCCCCCGCGCCCGCTGGCCGCGTTAGGCGCTCCCCCAGTGCCTCGCGTCCCGGTCCTCCTCCTCCCCGTGCCCGCGCGCCGCGCTCGCCCGCGGCTCTGCTGCATCTGCTTCTGCCGCCGCACGAGCTCCCGCTCACGGCCACCTTGGCCCTTGCCGCCCCCAGCCGTGCCTGTACCCCTCCTCGACGCCGTTCAAGCCGCCCCGGTCGCCGCCGTCGCACG
>NC_041388.1:383242325-383281389 GCF_002162155.2 Triticum dicoccoides
CCGGTCGCCGCCGTCGACCGCCGTCACGCGCCTGGCCCCAGGCCGCGCCGCGCCCGTGCCCCCTGCTGGCCTCTCCAAGGCCACGGCCTTGCACCACCGTGCCGGGCTACGGCCTCGCCGACGCCCCTGTTGCCCCGTGCCCTCGCACGGGCGCACGCCCGTGAACCGCGCCCGATAGGCCCCCTGGGCCTATGACAACGGTCCCCGCCCCAGAACAAAAAAAATGATGAATAATAATAATAATTAATAATTAAAATAATTAATTATTTAATTAATTAATTAAGTTAATTAATCCTGTTAATTAATCTAATCAATTAGTTAGGTTAATTAAACCCTAATTAACATAAACAGTGTATGACAGGTGGGTCCCATTGGACCCACTGGTCAGGTTGACCAAGTCAATTCTGTTGGCTGCTGATGTCAGCATGACATCATGCTGATGTCATTAATCTGTTTTTTGAATTAATTTAAATAATTAATTAAATCCCAAAAATTAATAAAATCTTTAGAAAATCATATCTTTTAATCCGTAATTCGGATTAAAATATTTTCAACATGAAAGTTGCTCAGAATGTCGAGACGAATTTGAATACGCAGCTCGTTTATCCGCCACGCACCCCTAACATGTCAAACTCGCAACTTTCCCCCTCTGGCTCCTTTGCCCGAAAACACGAAACACCGGGGATACTTTCCCGGATGTTATCCCCCTTCACCGGTATCACCTACTACCGCGTTAGGGCACCTCTAACGTCGTTACTTGTCATGTCATGCATCACTATGCATATGCTTGCTTATATATATTTATTGTTTCTCCCCCCTCTTCTCTCGATAGACACAGAGACCGACGCCGTTGCTACCCAGTACGACTACGGAGTTGACGACCCCTCTCTCTTGCCAGAGCAACCAGGCAAGCCCCCCCCTTGATCACCATATATCGCCTACTCTCCTCTATACTACTTGCATTAGAGTAGTGTAGCATGTTACTGCTTTCGTTATTCCTATCCTGATGCATAGCCTGTCCTTGCTACTACTGTTGATACCTTTACCTGCAATCCTACTTGCTTAGTATAGGATGCTAGTATTTCCATCTGTGGCCCTACATTCTTGTTCGTCTGCTGAGCTATACTATCGGGCCGTGATCACTCGGGAGGTGATCGCGGGTTTATACTATGTACTTTATACTTGATACATGTGGTGATTAAAGACGGGTCGGCTCGTAGGAGCACCCGCGAGTGGATCTTTGAGGCGGAGCGACAGGGCAGGTTCAGACCACCTAGGAGAGAGGTGGGTCTGGCCCTGGACAGCGTTCGCGGATACTTAACACGCTAAACGAGATCTGGGTATTTGACCTGAGTCTGGCCATCTGGCTTATACGCACTAACCATCTACGCGGGAGTAGTTATGGGTATCCCGGCGTCGTGGTATCAGCCGAAGCCTTCGTGACGTCAGCGACTGAGCGGCGCACGCCGGATTGGAACGTAAGCCTGCTCTTGTATTAAGGGGGCTAGTTCTGTTTCTGGCCGCGTTTGCAACGTGCAGGTGTGCTAAGGGCGATGGGCCCAGACCCCTGTGCGCTTAGGTTTAGACCGGCGTGCTGACCTCTCTGTTGTGCCTAGGTGGGGCTGCGACGTGTTGATCTTTCGCGGCGGGGCATGACCCCGAAAAGTGTGTCCGGCCAAATGGGATCAAGCGTGGTGGGTTATGTGGTGCACCCCTGCAGGGAAGTTAATCTATTCGAATAGCCGTGATCTTCGGTAACAGGATGACTTGGAGTTGTACCTTGACCTTATGACAACTAGAACCAGATACTTAATAAAACACACCCTTCCAAGTGCCAGCTACAACCGGTGATCGCTCTCTCACAGGGCGACGAGGGGAGGATCATCGGTTAGGATTATGCTATACGATGCTACTTGGAGGTCTTCAGTCTACTCTCTTCTACATGCTGCAAGGCGGAGGCTGCCAGAAGCGTAGTCTTCGAAAGGACTAGCTATCCCCCTCTTATTCCGGCTTTCTGCAGTTCAGTCCACATATAATAGCCTTATTCCAGTTGATACGAATGCATACTTATGTAGTGTAGCTCCTTGCTTGCGAGTACTTTGGATGAGTAGTCACGGTTGCTTTCTTCCTCTTTTCCCCCTATCCCTTCTACCTGGTTGTCGCAACCAGATGTTGGAGCCCAGGAGCCAGACGTCACCGTCGACGACGACTCCTACTACACCGGAGGTGCCTACTACTACGTGATGCCCGCTGACGACGACCAGGAGTAGTTAGGAGGATCCCAGGCAGGAGGCCTGCGCCTCTTTCGATCTGTATCCCAGTTTGTGCTAGCCTTCTTAAGGCAGACTTGTTTAACTTATGTCTGTGCTCAGATATTGTTGCTTCCGCTGACTCGTCTATGATCGAGCTCTTGTATTCGAGCCTTCGAGGCCCCTGGCTTGTAATATGATGCTTGTATGACTTATTTTTATTTGTAGAGTTGTGTTGTGATATCTTCCCGTGAGTCCTTGATCTTGATCGTACACATTTGCGTGCATGATTAGTGTACGGTCAAATCGGGGGCGTCACAGTTCTTTTCCATAAGCACGTATGACTATATTCGGAATACATGCCTACATTACATTGGTGAACTGGAGCTAGTTCTGTGTCACCCTAGGTTATGACTATTACATGATCGATCGCATCCGGCATAATTCTCCATCACCGATCCATTGCCTATGAGCTTTCCATATATTGTTCTTCTCTTGTTTACTTTTCCGCTGCTACTGTTACAATCACTATAAAACACCAAAAATATTACTTTTGCTACCATTACCTTTTACCATCTTTACCACTATTATCATATTACTTTGCTACTAAATACCTTGCTGCAGATATTAAGTTTCCAGGTGTGGTTGAATTGACAACTCAGCTGCTAATACTTGAGAATATTCTTTGGCTCCCCTTGTGTCGAATCAATAAATTTGGGTTGAATACTCTACCCTCGAAAACTGTTGCGATCCCCTATACTTGTGGGTTATCAAGACTATTTTTTGGCGCCGTTGCCGGGGAGCATAGCTCTATTCTTTAAGTCACTTGATTCACCTTCTGTTTTGAGTAAACTTGCGACACCTAGACCTGCTTCTGCTATTAATTCTGATATGTCGCATGTTATTGATGATGCCACTTCTGCTATGCATGATACTTATGATGAAACTACTTCTATGCTTGATACTACTGTGCCACTTGGTGAATTTCTTGATGAACAACTTGCTAGGGCTAGAGAGAATGAAATTATTGAAACTGATAATATTGATGAAAGTGATGATGAAGATTCTCCCCCTAGATATGAATTACCTGTTGTTCCTGAGGGTTATGTTATGGATGAAGAAACTGCTAGAGACTTTCTTGCTTGCAATGATAGGAGTGATCTTAAGAAACTATTAGCTAAGCTGAAACAAAAAACTTTGAATGATAGAATGAAATATGATCCCGCTTATGCTACTTCACATATCTTTGTTACTGATAAGGATTATGATTTCTCTATTGATTCTTAGATAATTACTTTAGTTGAATCTGATCCTTTCTATGGTTATGAATCTGAAACTGTTGTGGCACATTTTACTAAATTAAATGATATAGCCACCCTGTTCACTAATGATGAGAAAACTCGCTATTATTATATCCTTAAATTATTTCCGTTCTCATTAAAGGGTGATGCTAAGATATGGTTTAGTTCTCTTGATCCTGGTTGTGTGCGTAGTCCCCAGGATATGATTTATTACTTCTCTGCTAAATATTTCCCCGCTCATAAGAAACAAGCTGCTTTAAGGGAAATATATAATTTTGTGCAAATTGAAGAATAGAGTCTCCCACAAGCTTGAGGGAGGCTTCTCCAATTACTTAATGCTTTGCCTGATCATCCTCTCAAGAAAAATGAAATACTTGATATCTTTTATAATGGACTAACCGATGCTTCCAGAGACCACCTGGATAGTTGTACTGGTTGTGTTTTCAGGGAAAGAACTATTGAGGAAGCTGAAATTCTATTGAATAATATGTTGACTAATGAAAATAATTGGACATTTCCTGATCCAATCCCTGATCCAATTCCTGAACCAACTCCTTGGCCAACTCTGAAGAAAAGGGGTATTCTATTTCTCAGACTTAAAGATATGCAAGAGGCGAAGAAATCTATGAAATAAAAAGGTATTAAAGCTGGAGATGTTAAGAATTTACCTCCTATTGAAGAAATACATGGTCTTAATTTGCCGCATATTGAAGAAACACATGGTCTCGATAACCCGACACAGATAGTAAAGGTAAATTCTCTCTATAGATTTGATGAAGGTGATATTCCTCGTTATAAGTCTGCTAGCCAATGCTTAGACGAGTTTAATAATTTTATTGTTAAACAAGAGAACTTCAATGCTTATGTTGGTAGACAACTGAAACATAATGCTTACATGATTGAACACTTGAGTGATTATATGGCTAATGTTAAAGGTGAACTTAAACTTATTAGTAAACATGCTTCCATGGTTACCACTCAAGTAGAACAAGTACTTAAAGCTCAAAATGATTTTCTCAATGAATTAAATAGTAAGAAAAATGATAATGCTGTTAGAGTTATGACTAGAGGTGGTAAAATGACTCAGGAACATTTTTATCCTGAGGGCCATCCTAAGAGAATTGAGCAAGATTCTCAGAGAAATAATATTAATGCACCTAGTCCTTCTAAGAGGAAGAAAAAGAAAAATGATAGGACTTTGCATGCTTCTAGTGAACCTATTGATGACACACTTGAGAATCCCAATGATAATTCTATTTCTGATGCTGAAACACAATCTGGTAATGAGCATGAACCTAGTGATAATGTTAATAATGATGTTCATGTTGATGCTCAACCTAGCAATAACAATGAAGTAGAGATTGAACCTGCTGTTGATCTTGATAACCCACAATCAAAGAATCAACGTTATGATAAGAGAGACTTTGTTGCTAGGAAGCACGGTAAAGAAAGAGAACCATGGGTTCAGAAACCCATGCCTTTTCCCCCTAAACCATCCAAGAAAAAGGATGATGAGGATTCTGAGCGCTTTGCTGAAATGATTAGACCTATCTTCTTGCGTATGTGTTTGACTGATATGCTTAAAATGAGTCCTTATGCTAAATATATGAAGGAAATTTTTACAAATAAGAGGAAGATACCGGAAGCTGAAATTTCCACCATGCTTGCTAATTATACTTTTAAGGGTGGAATACCTAAGAAACTAGGAGATCCCGGAGTACCAACTATACCATGCTCCATTAAAAGAAACTATGTTAAAACTGCTTTATGTGATCTTGGAGCCGGTGTTAGTGTTATGCCTCTCTCTTTATATCGTAGACTTGATTTGAATAAGTTGACACCTACTGAAATATCTTTGCAAATGGCTGACAAATCAACTGCTATACCTGTCGGTATTTGTGAGGATGTGCCTGTTGTGGTTGCAAAAGCTATTATTTTAACGGAATTTGTTATTCTTGATATTCCCGAGGACGATAGTATGTCTATTATTCTTGGAAGACCCTTTTTGAATACTGCAGGGGCTGTTATTGATTGCACCAAAGGCAATGTCACTTTTCATGTTAATGGTAATGAGCATACGGTACACTTTCCGATGAAACAACCTCAAGTCCATAGTATCAATTCTATTGGAAAATTTTCAACTATTACTATTGGAGGTTTTGAATTTCCTCTTCCTACTGTCAAGAAGAAATATGATATTCTTATTGTTGGGGACTTGCATATCCCCGTTGAGGTAACTTAGTGTTATTCGAAAATTCTCCGGTTTCATGTTATTCGAAATGAGTATCTTAACAAGACCTGATCAACCTTATTAGTGGATTCCTTTTGATGAGCATGAGATGGATGAATTTAGAAAACACAACTCTCTGTACCCTCTTTTCACTTTCTGTTATTTATATTAAATAAAGAAAAAATAGTATTTTCTGTTTGTTTTCTGAATTATCAATGCAATAAAAAATACCCCGAAAATAAAAGTTCTCCAAATGCCGTGAAATTTAAATATGATTTTTCTGGAATATTTGAGAATATCTGGCACTGGGAACACAGCAGGGGGAGCAAGCACCTGGCCACGAGGGTCCAGGGCACGCCCACCCCCCTGGGCGCGCCCCCTGCCTCGTGGGCCCATGGTGGCTCCCCTCCACTTATTCCAGCTACCACACACTCCTTCTTCCTCCCAAAAACATCACTAGCCAGCTCAAACCCGAGCCCAAGCTCATCTTGCTGCCATTTTCGATCTCCTTGCTCAAAGCTCCATTCAAAAAGCTGCTTTGGGGGATTGTTCCTTGGTATGTGACTCCTCCAATAGTCCAATTAGTTTTTGTTCTAGTGCTTTATTCATTGCAAATTTTTGCTGCTTAGGTGACCCTGTTCTTGAGCTTGCATGTCAAATTTATATGGTCAAAAGTAGTTTTAATGCATGATATATCCTCTAGGCACTTGTGGGAGTAGTTGCTATCAATTTTGTTGAGTTTGGTTCACTTTTATTTTGAAGTTACTAAAAAATTTCAGAAATTTTTCAGACGAAGAAATATGTTTAGGAAAATGTACCAAGGTGGCCCTTTAAGGAAGCAAGGACCCAGGCTTGCAATACGCGATGCCGACGATGAACCACCGAGGGAAGCTCAGGTGCGGGTTTGTGAATGGCCGTCAGAGGACTTTATGGATCGAGCAGGAATCAAGGAAGAATTTAACGCGTATGTGCGTAATGCCGATCTTGAGAGCTTCGAGGCAGATAAGTGCCGCCAATACCACTATCTCACTGATTCCTTTGTGAGAAGGTTTGAATTTTCATCATCACACAATTCTCAAACTGTCCTACTTGATCTTTATGAAAATTCTTATACTATGGACTTAGAGGATTTTAATACTGCTTGCAAACTTCCACAATGGGGCAACACTAGTGAGCCTCGCAAATCTGAGTTTAGAGATTTTCTTGCTAGTATAACTATGGGGGAATCTAGAGATATAACACAAGCTACCATAGGGAGCATTCATTTTCCTGCTATACATTATCTTGCTCTCTTCATAGGTAGGTGCATAAATGCTAAGGATGAAGCATGTCACATGTGTGTCCCTGACCTCAGTGTTCTCAGGAGTGCTGCATTAGGAGTTAAACATTATAATTTGGGAGCCATTGTTGCACGTATGTTGCATAATAATAGATTTAATGGAGATTTCTTTGGTGGAATTTATGCAACCCATCTAGCTAATTTTCTTGATATACCCATACGTGGGTATGATATTGAGTTTCCTCCTGTTTATTTAGATTATGAGGCTATGGTTCGTCATCAGTTTGTTGAGAGGAACGATCGGTTTCTCCCGTACCGACTAATATTTGACAGACGATGCACCTATCACGTGGCTCTCCCTGCTCCTACTTTCTTTGACTTTCGGGCAAAAGGGAGATATGTCATAACCAGGGAAGAGGCGAACGAGTATGAGAGGACTGAGACAGCTCGCCTCCACGCTGCAGCCCATGATGCAATAGCCGCTGCATCTTAGTACGACCCCAACTACAACTTTGGATATCCGCCAGGCCAGCTATGGCCATAGACCAACTTAGGCCAAAAGCCTAAGCTTGGGGGAGTACATATTTCTCACCGACATTACATTCCTGTTCACACACTCATTGCTAGTTGTCGTTGCTCATACTTTTTCACTGTAATATCCATGATAGTTTATTTTCCTTTTTATGCTTTCTTCTTGTGTGTTTGATAAACCTTAAGAAAAAACAAAAAAATTAGTTGTAGCTTTCAACTAGTTTACTTTCCATGCTGTAGTAGTAATAATTAAATAGAAAACCCAAAAAGATTTCTTGTTCTTTTTTTGCTTGTTGGGAGCTTTCCTGTGTAAATATTTTTGTTTCTTTTCTTTGGGGGTCGAGAGGAGAAGACCATAATGAAAATGTTGAGTGGCTCTTATATGCATTATTGTTGATCTGACAAAAGAGCCCATATTACCTTGTGTTCTCTCTTGAATTGAATGCCTGCAGATTCCAGCTTAGTCCGATGCACGTGCACTATTATTATTATCCACACTATTCAGTCATGCGAGTGAAAGGCAATAATGATGATTATATGATGAACTTATTGAGATGAGAAAAGCTGGTATGAACTCGACCTCTCTTATTTTTGTAAATATGATTAGTCCATCATTCCTGATTCAGCCTATTATGAAAGAAACATATTTGCAATGATAATTAGAGATTATAGTTGCTTATGCCATGCTTAATCAGCTAGGAGCTTATACCGGTTTACCTTGCGCGCCAACATGCTATTAAAATGGTTGTGATGTGGTATGATAGGGTGGTATCCTCTTTTGAATGATTCGAGTGGCTTGACTTGGCACATGTTCACGCATGTAGTCGAAACAAAATCAACATAGCCTCTATGATATTTATGTTCATGGTGCATTGTATCCTACTCATGCTTGCATTCGGTGTTGATTAATTTTAATGCATGTTCATGACTGTTGTAGCTCTCTAGCTGGTCGCTTCCCAGTCTTTTTCTAGCCTTCACCTGTACTAAGCGGGAATACTTCTTGTGCATCAAATTCCATAAACCCAAAAGTTATTCCATATGAGTCCACCATACCTACCTATATAACATATCTACCTGCCGTTCCAAGTAAATTTGTATGTGTAAAACTCTAAACCTTCAAATAAACATTCTATTTTGTATGCTCGAACAGCTCATGTATCAACTAGGGCTATCTGTATCTTCCATGCTAGGCGGGTTATTCTCAAGAGGAGTGGACTCCACTCCTCACTCACGAGAAAGTAGCTGGTCACCAGGATGCCCAGCCACATGCTTTATGCAAATCAAATCAAAATAACTGCAAACAAAACTCCCCCGGGACTCTTGCTAGTTGGAGGCACTCGTTGTCTCGACCAAGCCATTGATTGATGCTTGTTGGTGGAGGGGGAGTATAAACTTTACCATTCTGTTTGGGAACCGCCTATAATGTGCATAGCATGGAAGATATCGAGATATCTCGGTTGTTATGTTGACAATGAAAGTATACCGCTCAAAATATTATTCATATCTATTTCAAAACCGAGCTCTCGCACCTCTACAAATCCCTGCTTCCTTTTGCAAAGGGCCTATCTATTTACTTTTATGCTGAGTCATCATCCTCTTATTAAAATGCACTAGTTGGAGAGCACCACTATCATTTGCATCCATTACTGTTAGTTTACATTGAGTATGACTTGACTAGATCTCTTTTACCATGAATTACAATGTCTAGTCCGTCCTTGATCTTTAAAGGTGCTCTGTATTTATGTTTTGCGGTCTCAGAAAGGGCTAGCGAGATACCATCTTGTTATATCATATCATGATTGTTTTGAGAAAGTGTTGTCATCCGAGATTTATTACTATTGCTCGCTTTATGCCATTGATATGAGTAAACATGAGACCTAAATGTTATTGTGAATATGGTTAGTTCATAATCTTTGCTGAAAACTTGAATGCTGGCTTTACATATTTACAACAACAAGAGCAAACAGAGTTTGTAAAAGTTTTTCTTTATCACTTTCAGTTTATCAACTGAATTGCTTGAGGACAAGCAAAGGTTTAAGCTTGGGGGAGTTGATACGTCTCCGTCGTATCTACTTTTCCAAACACTTTTGCCCTTTTTTTGGACTCTCTTGCATGATTTGAATGGAATTAACCCGGACTGACGCTGTTTTCAGCAGAATTGCCATGGTGTTATTTTTGTGCAGAAATAAAAGTTCTCGGAATGACCTGAAAAGCAACGGAGAATTATTTTGGAATATGTAAAAAATACTGGAAGGAAGATCCACGTTAGGGGGGCCTCCACCTGTCCACGAGGGTGGGGGCGCGCCCTACCCCCCTGGGCGTGCCCCCTGCCTCGTGGGCCCCCTGACGCTCCACCAACCTCAACCCTAACTCCATATATTCACTTTCGGGGAGGAAAAAACCAGGGAGAAGGATTCATCATGTTTTACGATACGGAGTCGCTGTCAAGCCCTAAGCTCTCTCGGCAGGGCTGATTTGGAGTCCGTTCGGGGCTCCGGAGAGGGGAATCCATCGCCATCGTCATCATCAACCTTCCTCCATCACCAATTTCATGATGCTCACCACCGTGCGTGAGTAATTCCATCATAGGCTTTGCTGGACGGTGATGGGTTGGATGAGATTTATCATGTAATCGAGTTAGTTTTGTTAGGGTTTAATCCCTAGTATCCACTATGTTCTGAGATTGATGTTGCTATGACTTTGCTATGCTTAATGCTTGTCACTAGGGCCCGAGTGCCATGATTTCAAATCTGAACATATTATGTTTTCGTCAATATATGAGAGTTCTTGATCCTATCTTGCAAGTCTATAGTCACCTACTATGTGTTAAGATCCGGCAACCTTGAAGTGACAATAGTCGGGACCACTCCCGGTGATGACCGTAGTTTGAGGAGTTCATGTATTCACTATGTGTTAATGCTTTGGTCCGGTACTCTATTAAAAGGAGGCCTTAATATCCCTTAGTTTCCAATAGGACCCTGCTGCCACAGGAGGGTAGGACAAAAGATGTCATGCAAGTTCTTTTCCATAAGCACGTATGACTATATTCAGAATACATGCCTACATTACATTGATGAACTGGAGCTAGTTCTGTGTCACCCTAGGTTATGACTATTACATGATCGATCGCATCCAGCATAATTCTCCATCACCGATCCATTGCCTACGAGCTTTCCATATATTGTTCTTCACTTATTTACTTTTCCACTGCTACTGTTACAATCACTATAAAACACCAAAAGTATTACTTTTGCTAACATTACCTTTTACCACCGTTAACACTATTATCATATTACTTTGCGACTAAATACCTTGCTACAGATATTAAGTTTCCAGGTGTGGTTGAATTGACAACTCAGCTGCTAATACTTGAGAATATTCTTTGGCTCCCCTTGTGTCGAATCAATAAATTTGGGTTGAATGCTCTACCCTTGAAAACTGTTGCGATCCCCTATACTTGTGGGTTATCAGGGAGGCATGCGAGTGCAGTCCGGTGCACGGGCTAACCAAGAGGAGTGCAAGCTGTCCTCGAATGCGTAGGCTCATCGGGAAGCATGCGAGCTATACACTGCGCAGGCTCACTGGGAAGCAAGCCCTTTGACTTCCATGGTCGCCCGCCTTCCTCTCCATGCATGTGTCCCTCTCAGCGGCATGGGATGTCGCCGTCGAACGCTACCTCTCAGCACCGCCAGCTGCCATCCTCCCTCCCCCCGCCCGTCGGCCCCAGGACGACATGATGCAAAGTGAGAGCAGGATTTGTGCATCTCTTCAATGCAAACGGTTTTTTTGGGTGACCCGTGTGCAATCACTTACAAACAATTTGGTGCGATTTGCATCTGTCATATGGGTATGTTACCATTTGTCAAACTGCAAAGATTGACATTTGTTGATCTAGTAACATTGCCATTTTTCAACCTTGTAACACTACGATTTGTCAAAATATGAAGCTAAAAATCACTAGCAACATCTAATTTTGGCGACTCAAATTCAGTAATTAAGCATAGATTTCATTCATAGGTTAAGAATTCGTTCTTAATTTATACAAATAGTTCAACTCGACTGCTGAACAGACCAAACTTTTCCCCAATTGTTGCCAACCACGTACGGAAATAGCTAGTTCAACTATATATACTAGCTAATTTTAAGTACGTTGTACACTTCCACCACATCTATAGTCAGATGAACTAAATAAAATAGCCCCTAAATACTACTACTACTGCGGAGGGGCTTTGCACTACTTCCGGCTACCTTTCCTCTGCCGAGAACGCTCAGTAAGAGGCGGAGGAGGAGGAGCCTACCGACGAGCTAGGCAACCGCAATACGGTGCTTGCCACTGTTGCAGCTTCAGCGAAGCTCACCTCGAACGCCCTCTGCCGCTCCAGATGACCCCTCTCGAAGAGGTGGTTCTCCTCATAGATCTCCTGATTCCTCGCCTCTGAGGTGGCGTGTGGCGACCACAGTGGCGGTAAGTCTCTTTGCATGCTCGACGAGGCGCTCCTCCTCCTCCCACAGGAACTCGGTGTAGCGCGCAAGGTCGCTGATGCACGTGCGGGCATCCACCTCCGCCTCCTCCCACGGGCTGGCGGCTACGATGGCCGACGACGGGGTGGCGGCCATGACCACCACCTCCCGCCTTCGGGCAGCGGTGGCGGAGCGGGTGATGGCCACGGTGGCCGGCAGTGGGGTGGCGGCCACAATGGCCACCTCCTGCCTTCGGGCCGCGACGGCGGAGCGGGTGATGGCCCCTGGCTTTCGACGGTGGTGTGGCGGCAATGGCGGCCGGCAATAGCTGCCGACGAGAACTTGCGGCGGAGCGTGTGGTGGGTGTTTCGCACACACCAAATAGGGACGCCGCGCGCACTACACTACGCCGGGAACTGCACCGCCGCCGTAGTGTAGCCTCCCAGCTGGAGCTGTCCTCTGATGACGGCGGAGTGGCTAAGCGACAACGACGGACCGGTGCCATTGGCGATTGTGGGAGAAGAAGACGAGATAAGCTACAGGAAGGGAGCGGAAAATGCGATGCAGGACTCGCCGGCCATGAGGGTTTTTGTCGGTGTCAAAACCGGCGGATCTCGGGTAGGGGGTCCCGAACTGTGCGTCTAGGCCGGATGGTAACAGGAGGCAGGGGACACGATGTTTTACCCAGGTTCGGGCCCTCTTGATGGAGGTAAAACCCTACGTCCTGCTTGATTGATATTGATGATATGGGTAGTACAAGAGTAGATCTACCACGAGATCAGAGAGGCTAAACCCTAGAAGCTAGCCTATGGTATGATTGTATGTTGTGGTTGTTGTCCTATGGACTAAAACCCTTCGGTTTATATAGACACCAGAGAGGGTTAGGGTTACACAAGGTCGGTTACAAAGGAGGAGATATCCATATCGGTATTGCCTAGCTTGCCTTCCACGCCAAGTAGAGTCCCATCCGGACACGAGACGAAGTCTTCAATCTTGTATCTTCATAGCCCAACAGTCTGGCCAAAGGATATAGTCCGGCTGTCCGGAGACCCCCTAATCCAGGACTCCCTCAGTAGCCCCTGAACCAGGCTTCAATGACGATGAGTCCGGCGCACAGTATTGTCTTTGGCATCGCAAGGCGGGTTCCTTCTCCGAATACATCACAGAAGAATTTGAATACGAGGATAGTGTCCGACCCTGCAAAATAAGTTCCACATTCCACCATAGAGAGAATGATATTTTCGAAGATCTAATTTGCTGGGTTGTCTTGGTAGCATGACCTTACGTCATGGCCTGGTGATTATTCGAACCGTTTCTTTTAACCAGCCCCGCACATAACGCGAGGCAGTTTTTTGACACGTCTTGTCAAAGCAGAGATCGTGTCCCCTTATTACGGGATTCTCATCAATACGGGCGTGGGTAACCCAACCGCGCCATCAATTGCGGCGCTTGGGGGATAAGCGAGTTTTACCAGGCAAGTGGGGACGCTTAGTTTCGTCCGCCCATATAAAGGGATAAGGATTCACCTTTCTATCCACGCCTTCTTCCTCCCTTACTCATTCGTTTTCGCACACTCGAGCTCTAGCGCCCCAGTCTGCACTTCCCACCTCAACCTTCTCCAATCATGTCCGGAGCAGGAGGCAGGTGGATGGTCTCCTCAGTCACGGAGGGAGACATC
Organism: Triticum dicoccoides; assembly: GCF_002162155.2. NCBI lineage: Eukaryota > Viridiplantae > Streptophyta > Magnoliopsida > Poales > Poaceae > Triticum > Triticum dicoccoides. Next base: position 383,256,055 of record NC_041388.1, read on the forward strand.
AAGAAGCTGAGGAGAGTCGGATACGTGCCCGACGACATCGTGCACCGGCTCCCAGATGAGGGGCGGCTCATCCCCACCCCCAGGCCCCATCCTCCGTGGACTGGGATTCCCTCTCCATCCCTTCATCCGAGGGCTCATGTTTTATTACGGCCTGGATTCCCATGATCTGGCCCCGAACTTCATCCTCAACATCTCGGCGTTTATCGTCGTGTGTGAGGCCTTCCTCCGCATCAAGCCCCACTTCGGCTTATGGCTGAAGACCTTCAATGTCAAGCCGAAGGTGGTGGGCGGCCGCCAGGAGGAGTGCGGAGGCACCATGGTGGGCAAGATGCCCAACGTAACATGGCTCGAGGGCTCCTTTGTGGAAACCATAAAGGGGTGGCAATCGGGGTGGTTCTACATCACCGAGCCGCGCGACCCTGTATGGGCAGCGGCCCCCGAGTTCCGATCTGGCATCCCCACATGGCTCACCTCCTGGAAAGAGAAGGGCCTGTCCTGGGGTAGTTCGAAAGAGCTGACCGGACTCCAAACATGTATTCAAAACATGGTGAACAAGAAGCTCAAGCTTGTCAACATAGTCCAAGTTATGCTCATCCGCCGGATACTCCCGTGACAACAACGGGAGTTCAACTTGTGGGAGTTCGATCTGGCACAGCACTGAACTCTGAACAGGCTCTTCGACACGACTCATGAAGACGCCTGGAGGGTGCTATTCAAAAGTGCCGAGGTCCCCCCTATTACTGAGGATCGCGGATTCAGCGCGAAGTGCCAAGCCAGTGCGGTAAGCTGCTATACCTTTCACATGATACTTATTTTTTTATAGATTGACTCTATGCGGGATCTAAACTCCCGTACCTTTGACAGGACTAGCAGAAGATGGCCGGACAGATCGACTATCCGGCTCCTTTGCCCGAAGGCCCCACAGACGCTCTTCTGACGAAGATGTTGACTCCGGCCCCTTATACGGTGCCGAAGAAGACCAAGAAGGCCGAGGGAACCCGAAAGAGTTCCCGACGCCAAGCGTCGTCGGACTCACCGTCTGATGACTCTGCGGCGCACTCTTCCCCCGAGGAAGAAGAAGAAGAAGATGCTCCCCCACCGACTAGGGGAGACAAGAAAAGGAAGGCCGCCCCAACTGGGGAGGCCGGAGGGTCCAAGAAGGGAAGGACTCTCCTTCCAGACAGTTCCACCGCCGCTGACAAAGGCGAAGACGAGTGGTGGCCCAGGGTCAAGCCCTCGGGGAGATCGTAAGTATTTGGATACCAGAGTAACTCATAGGATTCCTTTGTCGTACTGCTTTCCCTAACGCTGAACGCAATTACGCAGGCCGCCACAAGCCAGTATCGATGTATCATCGGACGACTCCTTGGGCTTGCCGGACATGGATAGCGATCCAGTCCCGACCACCACCTCCCCTCATCCCGTCGACGACGCCGAGGTGTTGTCTCAAGAGGCACCGGATCGAGGGGAGACAGTCCCGGAGGCGCCTCAAGGCGACCTTCCGGACTCCGGGAGCCGAGGGGACGGGGCCCCTGAGAGCTCCGAGTTCGGACCTCAGCCGAACACCGCGCCGGAACCTCCAGCGGTTCCAGGCTCGGGCAGGCGGCCTCCTTCTAAGAGGGGCAAGACGCCTGTTCCGGTGACCTCTGTCCATCTAGAGGCGCCGGACAATCTACGGGAAGCGCTTCGCAGTGCTTCCATCGACGAGGAGCACCGCACTATCATGAGTGCGGTGATCCAGAAGGTTCAGTCCGCCAAGAGCGGATTGACTGAAGCCTGTGCCAGCCTTCTAACAGGCTTCGCGGTAAGTGTTATAAAGTGTAGTAGAAATATTACCGCATAGACAGTAGCCCCTAATGCTTTGTTCGGTGTTCACAAAGAAAAGCCGAACAGAGGATCAAATAATATTGCAGGAGTCTAATATAAGTGTGTCAGTATGCATATGCAGGCTTCGCTGCTGGCGTCCGCCGCACTAACTGCGGAGGTCGCCGTACTGAAGTAGGACCTCGAGGGGGTCCAGGAAAGAGCTCGGCCTTGCCAAGAGGCAGCTCGAGGAGAACAAGGGTAAGTAATACCCTGTCTTATGTATATATAAAAGAGGACGCGATTGCAAAATGACAGGATCATCGTATGTTTGCCAGGGGCCACGACCGAGGTGGCGACCCTGAAGCAAGCGCTAACCAAGGCCGAAGATAAAGCGGCCAAGGAGCGCACCGAGCGAGAGAAGCACGAGGCTCGGGTGGGCGAGGTGCAGCAAGAGCTCCAGGCTCTTGTGGCGAAGCACGAGGCATTGGAGCTTGACTCCAAGACGCGGGAGTCTGAGCTTGCCGCGGCCCTCGAGAGTGTAAAAAGTGCCAAGGCCGAAGCCCAAAAGGCCCTCCAAGAGATCGACGCGATGAAGAAGATAGTAGCAGGTAAGGCTTTCTATATGCAAAGCAAGCATGTAAAAGTAAATTACCGATTACTTACCCGGATCCGGAGCTCTTCAGGAGCATTCGCAGATTTGCCCCGCAGTGTGTCCGATGCCACACAATTTTACCAGGCTGAGGACGGAAGCTCGACGGAGAAGCTGTTCTGGTCTCAGTATGCTGAGGCCGAACATCCGGTGCCAATGAGCGACCAGCTGAAGCAGATGGTCGAGCTACATAAGGCGGCCGATCAGGCCATGAAGAGCTTTATAGTCCGGCTGTGGCCTGGCGACGCCCTTCTGAATAGCTTCTTCGGCCTGGTGAGGCGGCTTGTGGATGCCTGCCCGCGGCTGGAGATCGTCAAGCGATCTGTCTGCATTGAAGGTGCACTCTGGGATTTCGCCCGTGTGAAATTGCAGTGGGTCAAGCTAGACGCCGTGAAGCTGATCAAGGAGGGGCCGCCAGAGGGCAAGGAGCACCGCCACCCCGAGATGTACTACGAGGGAGTTCTGCTGGGTGCCCGTCTCATCACGGACGAGTGTTCAAAAGATGTAATATTTGAATGAGACTTGCTCGTTTTATCCTGTATGTATGAAAACTTGTTTCATATGCGCTATGCAACGCTTGTTGGAATTTAAAATATTACCTTCTGTTTGGCTATTTATCCAATCTGAGAGATGGCTAGTCATCGGCTTCTGCCCCCATGCCACGAGTGCTGGGGTGTTCGGGATAAACCTAAGCACTCTTGTTCCCATGTTTGGGTCCTTCGAGGGAGGTGCTCAGCACATCGAACAAGGCAACCGGAATAATGATGCTTTATCACTCTCACTTAGCCATAGAATTCTATAATTCTAAATTTCGGTGAAGCCCATGGTATTCGGAAGGCCGAATTCGGGGCGCAATACACGCCTTTAAGCCGGACAGGGCCGGCCCCTCGCTCTAAGCGGCATAAGTCTTTAGGGACTTGAAAACCTCACCGAACAGCGACCAGTCTCTTGCCTTATCATGACAGTCGGTTTTAGCTTTCTCTACTGAGGTGCTGAACCCAGCAGAATCGGGGCACAATCACAGTAGTTCTCCTAGCGCTACCTTAGCCAATAGAGCGGAACGTAAGGTACCAAAACATAGGAGCCGGGCAAACCCAACATTTGACCAAAGACATGATTCGGAGCTGATGCATATAATGTTATAAGTTCGGGGTGCCGCACTTGTGAAAGTGTTCGGACTTTTCACACCGCATTGTGGGGTACGTAAGCCCCTAGTGTATTGGTCATACCATAGTGTACGGTTGCAAGGCGTCATTAATGAACACACACACACACACACACACACACATATATATATATAACAAGAATGCAATAATAGTCGTAATGTCATGCATTGTTTATTAAAAAATTGCGTTAAAGTAGAGTGATACAGATAGTGCGATAAGCAAAGAGTAGGACTATGTCCCTTCCAAGGGCAAGCTGAGGAATGATATTTAAATTGAATATTTCACTCGTTACTGTAATCAACCTAGGAATTCCGTGGTATAACGTAGATGTCTGCCTCCTGGGTTGCTGCATCATGTGTTCGGCAATAGTGCTGCCGAACAGTGTTTCCAGATATTAAGGTCCTAAAAGAAAAAGAAAAATAACCGAACGGTAAGCCCCTAGTGCGGTTTAGGACGCATCTTGGGGCGTGCCACAGTTGTGCCCCCCTCCCCACCTGTGCCCATGGTATTTTTAATGCGTAATTATGTATGCGCATCACGAGTTTCGCTGCTGGGCTGGGATTGGGGTGGTCGCCGTATTGCTACGCGAGCTCAGATCGCGCCAGGCGTCTATTTGCCGGTTGCCCCGAGCGCGCTTGAAGGTGTCCGGGCTGTGAAGCGCTGAACTGTTTGATTGCCTTGAGAGGCTACTTTATGTTTCTGCTGCAAGGGCTGCGGTGTGCTCCTCTGTTCGGAGAGAGCGCTCTATGTTTCCATTGACTGTAATAACTCCGCGAGGTCCTGGCATCTTGAGCTTGAGGTATGCGTAATGCGGTACCGCATTGAATCTAGCAAATGCCGTTCGCCCGAGCAGCGCATGATAACCACTGCGGAATGGGACTATATCGAAGATTAAATCTTCGCTTCGGAAGTTATCCGGTGATCCGAAGACCACTTCCAGTGTAATTGAGCCTGTGCAATGGGCCTCTACACCTGGAATGACGCCCTTAAAGGCCATTTTTGTGGGTTTGATCCTTGAGGGGTCTATACCCATATTGCGCACTGTGTCCTGATAAAGCAGGTTCAGGCTGCTACTGCCGTCCATAAGGACTCGAGTGAGGTGAAATCCGTCGATGATTGGGTCTAGGACCAGTGCGGCGAATCCTCCATGACAGATACTAGTGGGGTGGTCCCTGCGATTGAAGGTGATCGGACAGGAGGACCAAGGTTTGAACTTTGGGCGACTGGCTCCAACGCATATACGTCCCTGAGCGCACGCTTCCGCTCCCTCTTGGGGATGCGGGTTGCGTATATCATGTTCACCGTCCACACTTGCGGGGGAAACCTCTTCTGTCCTCCAGTGTGCGGCTGCCGGGGCTCCTCCTCGTCATCGCTATGTGGCCGCTTGTCCTTGTTTTCGGCAATTAACTTGCCGGCCTGCTTGAACACCCAACAATCCGTGTTGGTGTGATTGGCTGGCTTGTCTGGGGTGCCGTGTATTTGACACGAGCGATCGAGTATACGGTCCAAGCTGGACGGGCCCGACGTACTTTGTTTGAATGGATTTTTCCGCTGACCGGGTTTAGAGCCTTTGAATCCGGCATTGACTGCCGTATCCTCAGTATTTTCGCTGTTAATGCGGCGCTTATGCTTATTGTGACGTGACCTGCTATTGCTGTCCTTGGTATCTGAGGTACCATGGTTCTTTGATATGTTATTACTGCGAGCCAGCCAGCTGTCTTCTCCCGCACAAAAGCGGGCCATGAGCGTCATGAGAGCTGCCATAGATTTCGGCTTTTCCTAACCAAGGTGCCGGGCTAGCCACTCGTCTCGGCTGTTGTGCTTGAAAGCCGCTAAGGCCTCCGCATCCGGACAGTCGACGATTTGATTTTTCTTTGTAAGGAACCGAGTCCAGAATTGCCTGGCCGACTCTTCCGGCTGCTGAATTATGTGGCTCAAATCATCGGCGTCTGGTGGTCGCACATAAGTGCCCTAAAAGTTGTCGAGGAATGCGGCTTCCTGATCTTCCCAACAGCTAATGGAGTCCGCTGGCAAGCTGTTAAGCCAATGCCGCGCTGGTCCTTTGAGCTTTAGTGGGAGGTATTTGATGGCGTGTAAGTCATCGCCGCGGGCCATGTGGATGTGGAGGAGGAAATCCTCAATCCATACTGCGGGATCTGTTGTGCCGCCGTATGATTCAATATTTACAGGTTCAAAACCTTCTGGGAATTGATGTTCCATTACTTCGTCTGTGAAGCATAAGGGGTGTGCGGCGCCTCTGTATTGGGCTATATCGCGACGCAACTCGAATGGGTCTTGCCCGCTGTGTTCGGCCTGGCCGGATTTGCTTTTACTGTATCCGGTGTGATGTTTGTCGTCTCGCAGAGTGGTGCGCCCTCATGATCCATAGATCAATCTTGTATGCTTTGCCTTGTCCTCCAATATGCTTCGCATGTCTGGCGTATCTCCCCATGCCTTTTTATTTGAATGGCGTTGGGGTGGAGGCTGAGCTTTTGGCTGGAATGCCTCTCTATCGCGGCCATGAGGTGGCCGATCAGCCGTATCATACGCTTCTTCCTCCAGTCGGGGTAGTAACCTGCGCCTTGCATAACTCTTGGAGGGGCGCTCGAGTTTATATTCCTCGGCCGCGAGGACTTCAGTCCATCTGTCAGCTAGCAGATCTTGATCAGCTTGAAGCTGTTGCTGCTTTTTATTCAGGCTATTTGCCGTGGCCATGAGCCGGCGCTTGAAGCGCTCTTGTTCGACGGGATCCTCTGGTACGGTGAATTCATCTTCGCCGAGGCTTGCCTCGTCTTCGGAGGGGGGCATGTGATTGTCATCCTCCTCCTCTCCGTTTGTCGCTCTCTCAGGAGAGCTGGCTCCTCCATCCTGCTGCTCTAAATCTTGCTGGAGGGGTTTGTTGTTGTCTTCGGCACTATCCGGAGTGTTATTATCTCCTGTGCCGGTATCACCACTTTTGCTTTGGCGGGACTTAGAGCAGTGCCACTGACATCGGCGTTTGGGTTGCTTCTTGGAGGGGTCATCCTCCGCTATCCCGTCGCCATTGCCTTCTTTGGGTGTATCCACCATGTTTATGTCATATGACGAGGTGGCTTTCCAGTGCCCTATAGGTGCTGGTTCATGTTCGCCTCCTACATCGTCGTCCATACCGTCGTTGCTTCGGAGTCGAAGTCGATCATGTCGGTTAAATCATCGATGGTGGCTACGAAGTGGGTGGTGGGTGGGCGTCAAATTTCTTAATCGTCCGCATCCCAATCCTGTTGGCCATAATCCGGCCAGGGCTCTCCTGACAAAGAGAGAGACCTTAGTGAATTCAGAATGTCACCGAAGGGCGAGTGCTAAAAGATATCCGCAGCGGTGAATTCCATGATCGGCGCCCAATCGGATTTGATTGGCAGGGGCGCGGATGGTTCAGAGTCCGGCACCTTGGAGTCACGGGCTGCGCAGAGGGTTAGGCTGGTGTTTGGCTCGATCGCCGTTGAGACTGCAGCCCCTGAGGCGGTGTCTAACCACTCGTCCTCGACTGGCGTAGTTGGCTCCGAGCTAAGGGTCGGAGCTGATGCGGGCGCAGCCTCTGGGGTACTGTTCGGCGGCAGAGCTAGGTCATACCCATCGCTATAGTGCGGCGCGCCCAGCTGTGGCTCGAATCCATCGAAGATCAAGTCTCCGTGGATGTCGGCCATGTAGTTCAAACTTCCAAATCTGACCTGATGACCAGGGGCGTAGCTTTCAATCTGCTCCAGATGGCCAAGCGAATTAGCCTGCAGTGCAAAGCCGCCGAATACGAAGATCTGTCCAGGGAGAAAAGTCTCACCCTGGACCGCATCGCTATCGATGATAGTAGGAGCCATCAAGCCTAACGGCGATGACACAGAGGAACTCTCGATGAAAGCACCAATGTCGGTGTCAAAACCGGCGGATCTCGGGTAGGGGGTCCCGAACTGTGCGTCTAGGCCGGATGGTAACAGGAGGCAGGGGACATGATGTTTTACCCAGGTTCGGGCCCTCTTGATGGAGGTAAAACCCTACGTCCTGCTTGATTGATATTGATGATATGGGTAGTACAAGAGTAGATCTACCACGAGAACAGAGAGGCTAAACCCTAGAAGCTAGCCTATGGTATGATTGTAAGTTGTGGTTGTTGTCCTACGGACTAAAACCCTTCAGTTTATATAGACACCGGAGAGGGTTAGGGTTACACAAGGTCGGTTACAAAGGAGGAGATATCCATATCCGTATTGCCTAGCTTGCCTTCCACGCCAAGTAGAGTCCCATCCGGACACGAGACGAAGTGTTCAATCTTGTATCTTCATAGTCTAACAGTCCGGTCAATGGCTGTTCGGAGACCCCCTAATCGAGGAGTCCCTCAGTTTTTATAGCAGGCCGGTAAGCATTGGGATTTGAGGAGATTTCACCGAGTCGGGTGGGAATCTTGCGCCGGAACCTGCGAGGTTGCGCGGGAACGGGCTCACCGACGATTCATTGGCGCCACCGTTTGGCCAAAAGAACGCCCCCGTGCTCTGCGCAAGCTTGCGCTGTAAGCCGTCTGCGGCGGCGGGGTGACAAGACGTGCGAGAGGAGGACAAAAGGCCACGTACACATACAGTTAATAAAAAAACATTTGCGATTTAATTACCTACTATACCTCCGTCCTGGTTTATAAGTATGATTTAACTAATAAAATACGAATGCATGTCGCCAAAGATTATATAGTTGGATTCGTATTTGAACATAGTTTCCAATTATATAATTTTTATAACATGCATTAACATTTTGTTGGTTAAATTTGAGGGCAAAGTATGGCATAGAATATAAAGGGGACTATAGACTAGGCGGAGGTGGTAGCACACGCCGCTCTCTATGCAGCGACGCAACTGTTGACCGGCTTGTAGGCGACCATTTCCTGTGTGTTCAACTGCTCTATGCGTGTGGTTGCTTGCGGTTTAGGCGGCCGCGGCGCGCTCTGCTCGCGTCCCACCACGCGCGCTCTACTCTCGCGTCCCTCCGGATGCTCTGCCCTCGTCCCTCCACGCGCGCTGCCAGTGTTTGGGGCTGGCGCATGATCACACACGTTCGTGTGCATGTGGTTGCGCCGGGAGCAGTGCGATGATGCAGTTACTCGCTGCAAAAACTGCCATGCGGACGCGCCGAGAACCCACACCGCCCGACCCCCTTTTATTCCTATGGCCATTTACCTTCATCTCTCGTCTCACACGACACAATAAGCACACCCACGAGGACACATACAGAGAGGACATCCAGTGGTTCCAATGGCACTCCCTGTGGCTCCAATGGCGCTCCCAGTGGCCGACGACGACAACGGCGGGCAGTTCACCATGCAACACATCGTGGACGCCCATGTGAGGGGGGAGGCTCCATCGGTGGTGTACATGAACGATCTGGTCTCGGTGGAGAGCTCCATCCGAACTATGGAGTAGTTCCTTGCCGAGGACAAGTTCCAAGTGGTCGGCTTCGACCTCGAGTACATCATGGGTCGTGCCGGGCACGATCAGAAGGTTGTCGTTGCACAGTTGTGCGTGCAACATGACGTCCTCATCTACCACTACCACCTGGCCACAACGCCTTGCGAGCGTTTCTCCAGGTTTATCAACAGCTCCGGCTACAGTTTCGCTGCGGTGGAGACCACCAACGATCTAAAAGCGCTCAAGGTTTCATGCTTGAAATGCCCAAATCTTGTCAACATCCAAAGCCACTACAAGGCCTGGGGTAGCGATAAAACCAAACTGAACTCCCTGGTTGACCTCGCCTCAGCCATCATCGATCCCTACTACATGAAGATGAAGAATGAGAGCAATAAGGACAGGAACGCCTGGCACAATGTGTGGCATAAGAGACTCGATGAACAACATGTCAAGTATGCGGCCATCAACGCGTACACAAGCTACGAGATGTAAAGGCATATCATTGACATGAGGAACTGTCTTCTTCCTGACCCAGACGAGGGATCGAGCCACATAGAAGTGGCGGGAGCGTCACAAGAAGTAGATGACTAGACGATCGTTTCTCCTACTTTAGAATGCACGCGATTGTTTATTGAGGTGTGTGTGAATGATCTGTATAGTCACTTATGTAATTGGATGTTTATTTCAGTTATATATACACATGTTATTCTACTGTAGACAAAGCAAATCACATGGCTTATTAGCAGCAATCGTTTGTGTTATTATTGGTCTTCGCACACATTTCTGATTATGGACCTGTTTGCCGCGTATCACACACATCTTGTTCAGTTGAACCGTTTCCAATGTATTGCCTAATCACACACAGTTCATCCTAGTGAACCGTATGCTATATATCACACACGCCTGCATTTGGCTGCTCATTTCTTTTGTTCCTCCTCATCCCAAACAGTTAACTGAACTGAATCGTATGCCCTGCATCGCACACGCAACTAAAATCTAAACCGTGTTTGATGCATCTGTCATCACAAACGTTTTCACCTTTTTGATGGTTTTTTACACCACCGTGTGCGATTATGGCATCGCAAACAGTTTCGTCGAAGGGTCTCTGATCGTAGTTTCGCATTTGGACCATCCTGCAGTAGTTCATGTCTATGGCTAGGAAACTTAACCATCTTTGATTAACGAGCTAGTCTAGTAGAGGCATACTAGGGACACTTTGTTTGTGTATGTATTCACACATGTACTAAGTTTCCAGTTAATACAATTCTAGCTTGAATAATAAACATTTATCATGATATAAGGAAATATAAATAACAACTTTATTATTGCCTCTAGGGCATATTTCCTTCAGTCTCCCACTTGCACTAGAGTTAATAATATAGATTACACAGTAATGATTCTAACACCCATGGAGTCTTAGTGCTGATCATGTTTTGCTCGTGAGAGAGGCTTAGTCAATGGGTCTGCAACATTCAGATCTGTATGTATCTTGCAAATCTCTATGTCTCCCTCCTTGACTTGATCGCGGATGGAATTAAAGCGTCTCTTGATGTATTTGGTTCTCTTGTGAAATCAGGATACCTTTGCCAAGGCAATTGCACCAGTATTGTCACAGAAGATTTTCATTGGACCCGATACACTAGGTATGACACCTAGATCAGATATGAACTCCTTCATCCAGACTCCTTCACTTGCTGCTTCCAAAGCAGCTATGTACTCCGCTTCACACGTAGATCCCGCCACGACACAATGCTTGGAACTGCACCAACTTATAGCTCCTCCATTTAATATAAATATGTATCGGGTTTGTGATTTAGAGTCATCCAGATGAGTGTCAAAGCTTGCATCGACATAACCATTTACGACGAGCTCTTTGTCACCTCCATAAACGAGAAACATATCCTTAGTCCTTTACAGGTATTTCAGGATGTTCTTGACCGCTGTCCAGTGATCCACTGCTAGATTACTTTGGTACCTCCCTGCTAAAGTAATAGCAAGGCACACATCAGGTCTGGTACACAACATTGCATACATGATAGAACCTATAGCTGAAGCATAGGGAATGACTTTCATTTTCTCTGTATCTTCTGCAGTGGTCGGGCATTGAGTCTGACTCAACTTCACACCTAGTAACACAGGCAAGAACCCCTTCTTTGACTGATCCATTTTGAACTTCTTCAAAACTTTATCAAGGTATGTGCTTTGTGAAAGTCCAATTAAGCGTCTTCATCTATCTCTATAGATCTTTGTGCCCAATATATAAGAAGCTTCACCGAGGTCTCTCATTGAAAAATTCTTATTCAAGTATCCTTTTATGCGATTCAGAAATTCAGTATCATTTTTGATCAACAATATGTCATCTACATATAATATCAGAAATGCTATAGAGCTCCCACTAACTTTCTTGTAAATACAGGCTTCTCCAAAAGTCTGTATAAAACCATATGCTTTGATCACACTATCAAAGCGTATATTCTGACTCTTAGATGCTTGCACCAATCCGTAAATGGATCGCTGGAGCTTGCACACTATGTTAGCACCTTTTGGATCGACAAAACCTTATGGTTGCATCATATACAACTCTTCTTTAAGATATCCATTAAGGAATGCAGTTTTGACATCCAATTGCCAAATTTCATAATCATAAAATGCGACAATTGCTAACATGATTCGGACGGACTTAAGCATTGCTACGGATGAGAAGGTCTCATCATAGTCAACTCCTTGAAGTTTTCGAAAACCTTTCGCAACAAGTCGAGCTTTGTAGATAGTAACATTACCGTCAGCGTCAGTCTTCTTCTTGAATATCCATTTATTCTCTATGGCTTGCCGATCATCGGGCAAGTCAACCAAAGTCCACACTCTGTTCTCATACATGGATCCCATCTCAGATTTCATGGCCTCATTTCGTGGAATCTGGGCTCATCATCGCTTCCTCATAGTTCGTAGGTTCGTCATGGTCAAGTAACATGACTTCCAGAACAGGATTACCGTACCACTCTAGTGCAGATCTTACTCTGGTTGACCTATGAGGTTCGGTAGTAACTTGATCAGAAGTATCATGATCATCATCATTAGATTCCTCACTAATTGGTGTAGGAATCACCAGAACTCATTTCTGTGATGAACTACTTTCCAATAAGGGAGCAAGTACAATTACCTCATCAAGTTCTACTTTCCTCCTACTCACTTCTTTTGAGAGAAACTCCTTCTCTAGAAAGGATCCATTCTTAGCAACGAATATCTTGCCTTCGGATCTGTGATAGAAGGTGTACCCAACAGTTTCCTTTGGGTATACTATGAAGACACATTTCTCCGATTTGGGTTCAAGCTTACCAGGTTGAAGCTTTTTCACATAAGCATCGCAGCCCCAAACTTTAAGAAACGACAACTTGGGTTTCTTGCCAAACCACACAGTTCATATGGTGTCATCTCAACGGATTTAGATGGTGCCCTATTTAACGTGAATGCAGCTGTCTCTAAAGCATAACCCCAAAACGATAGCGGTAAATCACTAAGAGACATCATAGATTGCACCATATCTAATAAAGTATGATTACGATGTTCGGACACACCATTATGTTGTGGTGTTCCGGGTGGCGTGAGTTGCGAAACTATTCCGCATTGTTTCAAATGAAGACCAAACTCGTGATTCAAATATTCTCCTCCACAATCAGATCGTAGAAACTTTATTTTCTTGTTACAATGATTTTCCACTTCACTCTGAAATTCTTTGAACTTTTTAAATGTTTTAGACTTATGTTTCATCAAGTAGATATACCCATATATGCTCAAATCATCTGTGAAGGTTAGAAAATAATGATACCCACCGCGAGCATCAATACTCATCGGACCGCATACATTAGTATGTATTATTTCCAACAAGTCTGTTGCTCGCTCCATTGTTCTGGAGAACGGAGTCTTAGTCATCTTGCCCATGAGGCATGGTTCGCAAGCATCAAGTGATTCATAATCAAGTGATTCTGAAAGCCCATCAGCATGGAGTTTCTTCATGCGCTTTACACCAATATGACCTAAACGGCAGTGCCACAAACAAGTTGCACTATCATTATTAAACATATATCTTCTGGCTTCAATACTATGAATATGTGTATCACTACTATCGAGATTCAATAAAAATAGACCACTCATCAAGGGTGCATGTCAACAAAAGATATTACTCATATAAATAGAACAACCATTATTCTCTGATTTAAATAAATAACCGTCTCGCATCAAATAAGATCTAGACATAATGTTCATGCTTAACGTTGGCACCAAATAACAATTATTCAGGTCTAAAACTAATCCCGAAGGTAGATGTAGAGGTAGCGTGCCGACGGCGATCACATCGACTTTGGAACCATTTCCCACGTGCATCGTCACCTCGTCCTTAGCCAATCTTCGTTTAATTTGTAGCCCCTATTTCGAGTTGCAAATATGAGCAACAGAACCAGTATCAAATACCCAGGCGCTACTACGAGCATTAGTAAGGTACACATCAATAACATGTATATCAAATATACCTTTCACTTTGCCATCCTTCTTATCCGCCAAATACTTGGGGCAGTTCCGCTTCCAGTGACCAGTCCCTTTGCAGTAGAAGCACACAGTCTCAGGCTTAGGTCCAGACTTGGGTTTCTTCACTTGAGCAGCAACTTGCTTGCCGTTCTTCTTGAAGTTCCCCTTCCTCCCTTTGCCCTTCTTCTTGAAACTAGTGGTCTTGTTGACCATCAACACTTGATGCTCCTTCTTGATTTCTACCTCCGCAGCCTTTAGCATTGCAAAGAGCTTGGGAATTGTCTTATACCTTGCATATTATAGTTCATCACGAAGCTTTTAATTGTAGCTTGGTGGCAATGATTGAAGAACTCAGTCAATGACACTATGAAATGGAAGATTAACTCCCAGGTGAGTCAAGTGATTGTGGTAGCCAGACATTCTGAGTATATGTTCACTGACAGAACTATGCTCCTCCATTTTGCAGCTGTATAACTTATTGGAGACTTCATATCTCTCAATCCGGGCATTTTCTTGAAATATTAACTTTAGCTCCTGGAACATCTCATATGCTCCATGACGTTCAAAACATCGTTGAAGTCCCGGTTCTAAGCCATAAAGCATGGCATACTGAACTATCGAGTAGTCATCAGCTTAGCTCTGCCATACGTTCATAACATCTGGTGTTGCTCCTATAGCGGGTTTGGCACCTAGCGGTGCTTCCAGGACATAATTCTTATGTGCAGCAATGAGGATAATTCTCAAGTTACGAACCCAGTCTATGTAGTTGCTACCATCATCTTTCAACTTAGCTTTCTCTAGGAACGCATTAAAATTCAACGGAACAACAACACGGGCCATTTATCTACAACAACATAGACATGCAAAATACTGTCACGTACTAAGTTCATGATAAATTAAAGTTCAATTAATCATATTACTTAAGAACTCCCACTTAGATAGATATACCTCTAATCATCTAAGTGTTCACGTGATCCATATCAACTAAACCATGTCCGATCATCACATGAGATGGAGTAGTTTTGAATGGTGAACATCACTATGTTGATCATATCTACTATATGATTCACGCTCGACCTTTCAGTCTTCGTGTTCCGAGGCCATATCTGCATATGCTAGGCTCGTCAAGTTTAACCCGAGTATTCTGCATGTGCAAAACTGGCTTGCACCTGTTGTATGTGAACATAGAGCTTATCACACCCGATCATCAAGTGGTGTCTCGGCATGATGAACTGTCACAATGGCGCATACTCAGGGAGAACACTTGTACCTTGAAATTTAGTGAGAGATCATCTTATAATGCTACCGCCATACTAAGCAAAATAAGATGCATAAAAAGATAAACATCACATGCAATCAAATAAGTGATATGGTATGGCCATCATCATCTTGTGCCTTTGATCTCCATCTCCAAAGCATGTCATGATCATCATCATCACCGGCTTGACACCTTGATCTCCATCGAAGCATCATTGTCGTCTCGCCAACTATTTCTTCTATGACTATCGCTACCGCTTAGTGATAAAGTAAAGCAATTACATGGCGATTGCATTTCATACAATAAAGAGACAACCATATGGCTCCTTCCAGTTGCCAATAACTGTTACAAAACATGATCATCTCATACAATAGTTTATATATCATCACGTCTTGACCATATCACATCACAGCAAGCCCTGCAAAAACAATTTAGACGTCCTCTACTTTGTTGTTGCAAGTTTTACGTGGCTGCTACAGGCTTCTTGAAGGAAATATGCCCTAGATGCAATAATAAAGTTATTATTTATATTTCCTTATATCATGATAAATGTTTATTATTCATGCTAGAATTATATTAACCGAAAACTTAGTACATGTGTGAATACATAGACAAACTGAGTGTCACTAGTATGCCTCTACTAGACTAGCTCGTTAATCAAAGATGGTTAAGTTTCCTAACCATTGACATGAGTTGTCATTTGATTAACGGGATCACATCATTAGAGAATGATATGATTGACTTGACCCATCCATTAACTTAGCACGATGAGCGTTTAGTTTGTTGCCATTGCTCTGTTCATAACTTATACATGTTCCTATGACTATGAGATTATGCAACTCCCGAGTACCGGAGGAACAATTAGTGTGATATCAAACGTCACAACGTAACTGGGTGACTATAAAGATGCTCTACAGGTGTCTCCGATGGTGTTTGTTGAGTTGGCATAGATCGAGATTAGGATTTGTCACTCCGTGTATCGGAGAGATATCTCTGGGCCCCCTCGGTAATGCACATCACTATAAGCCTTGCAAGCAATGTGACTAATGAGTTAGTTACGGGATGTTGCATTATGGAACGAGTAAAGAAACTTGTCGGTAACGAGATTGAACTAGGTATTGAGATACCGACGATCGAATCTCGGGCAAGTAACATACCAATGACAAAGGGAACAACGTATGTTGTTATGCGATTTGACCGATAAAGCTCTTTGTAGAATATGTAGGAACCAATATGAGCATCCAGGTTCCGCTATGGGTTATTGACCGGAGAAGAGTCTCAGTCATGTCTACATAGTTCTCGAACCCATAGGGTCTGCACGCTTAACGTTCGATGACGATCGGTATTATGAGTTTATGTGTTTTGATGTACCGAAGGTAGTTCGGAGTCCCGGATGTGATCATGGACATGACGAGGAGTCTCAAAATGGTCGAGACATAAAGATTGATATGTTGGAAGGCTATGTTTGGACATCAGAATGGTTCCGGATGAGTTCAGGCATTTACCGGAGTACCGGGGGGTACCGGAACCCCCGGGGAGTCAATGGGCCTTATCGGGCCTTAGTGGGAGAGAAGAGGAGGCGGCCAAGGTGGAGGACATGCCCCCCAAGCCCAATACGAATATGGTGCCCCCTTCCTTCCCTCTCTCTCCCCTTCCTTTCTCTCCTACTCCAACAAGGGAAGGGGGAATCCTACTCCCACTGGGAGTAGGACTCCCCCCTTGGGCGCGACATAGAGAGGGACGACCCTCCCCTCCTCCACTCCTTTATATACGGGGAGGGGACACCCCATAGACACACAAGTTGATTGTTTAGCCGTGTGCGGTGCCCCCCTCCACATATTTCCACCTTGGTCATATCATTGTAGTGCTTAGGCGAAGCCCTGTGTCGGTAACTTCATCATCACCGTCATCACGCCGTCGTGCCGACGAAACTCTCCCTCGACCTCAGCTGGATCTAGAGTTCATGGGACGTCACCGAGCTGAACGTGTGCAGATCGTGGAGGTGTCGTACCTTCGGTGCTAGGATCTCGGATCGTGAAGATGTATGACTACATCAACTGCATTGTCATAACGCTTCCACTTACAGTCTACAAGGGTACGTAGACAACACTCTCCCCTCTCGTTGCTATGCATCACCTAGATGGATCTTGCGTGCGCGTAGGAATTTTTTTGAAATTACTACGTTCCCCAACAATGGCATCCGAGCCAGGTCTATGCGTAGATGTTATATGCACGAGTGGAACACAAAGGAGTTGTGGGCGTGAGTATATACATATTGCTTGCCGAAACTAGTTGATTCTTGATTCAGCGGTATTGTTGGATGAAGCGGCTCAGACCGACATTACGCGTACGCTTACGCGAGACTGGTTCTACCGACGTGCTTCACACATAGATGGCTAGTGGGTGTCTGTTTCTCCAACTTTAGTTGAATCGGTTTCAATGAACAGGGTTCTTTCCGAAGATCAAAAAGCAATCACTATACTACGTTGTGGTTTTGATGCGTAGGTAAGAACGGTTCTTGCTAGAAGCACGTAGCAGCCACGTAAAACTTGCAACAACAAAGTAGAGGACGTCTAACTTGTTTTTGTAGGGCATGATGTGATGTGATATGGTCAAGACGTGATTATATAAATTGTTGTATGAGATGATCATGTTTTGTAACATAGTTATCAGCAATTGGCAGGAGCCATATGGTTGTCACTTTATCGTATGAAATGCAATCGCCATGTAATTGCTTTACTTTATCACTAAGAGGTAGCAATAGTCGTAAAAGCAATAGTTGGCGAGACGACAATGATGCTTCGATGGAGATCAAAGTGTCAGGCCGGTGACGATGGTGATCATGATGGTGCTTTGGAGATGAAGATCAAAGGCACAAGATGATGATGGCCATATCATATCACTTATATTTGATTGCATGTGATGTTTATCCTTTATGCATCTTATTTTGCTTAGTTCGGCGGTAGCATTATAAGATGATCTCTCACTAAATTTCAAGGTACAAGTATTCTCCATGAGTATGCACCATTGCTACAGCTCGTCGTGCCGAGACACCATGTGATGATCGAGTGTGATAAGCTCTACGTTCACATACAACGGGTGCAAGCTAGTTTTGCACACGCAGAATACTCGGGTTAAACTTGATGAGCCTAGCATATGCAGATATGGCCTCAGAACACTGAGACCGAAAGGTCGAGCATGAATCATATAGTAGATATGATCAACATAGTGATGTTCACCATTGAAAACTACTCCATCTCACGTGATGATCGGACATGGTTTAGTTTATATGGATCACGTGATCACTTAGATGATTAGAGGGATGTCTATCTAAGTGGGAGTTCTTAAGTAATATGATTAATTGAACTTTAATTTATCATGAACTTAGTACCTGATAGTATTTTGCATGTCTATGTTGTTGTAGATAGATGGCCCATGTTGTTGTTCCATTGAATTTTAATGTGTTCCTAGAGAAAGCTAAGTTGAAAGATGATGGTAGCAACTACACGGACTAGGTCAGTAATTTGAGGATTATCCTCATTGCTGCATAGAAGAATTACGTCCTGGAAGCACAGCTGGGTGACAAGCCTGCTGCAGATGCCGCTGACAATGTTAAGAACGTCTGGTAGAGCAAAGCTGATGACTACACGATAGTTTTGTGTGCCATGCTTTACGTCTTAGAACCGGGACTTCAACGACGTTTTGAATGTCATGGAGCATATGAGATGTTCTAGGAGTTGAAGTTAATATTTCAAGAAAATGCTTGGATTGAGAGACATGAAGTCGCCAATAAGTTCTACAGCTGCAAAATGGAGGAGAATAGTTCTGTCAGTGAACATATACTCAGAATGTCTGGGTACCACAACCACTTGACTCAGCTTGGAATTAATATTCCTGATGATAGTGTCATTGACAGAGTTCTTCAATCACTGCCACCAACCTACAAGAGCTTCGTGATGAACTATAATATGCAAGGGATGGATAAGACAATTCCCGAGCTCTTCGCAATGCTAAAGGCTGCGGAGGTAGAAATCAATAAGGAGCATCAAGTGTTGATGGTGAAAAAGACCACTAGTTTTCAATAAAAAGGGCAAAGGGAAGAAGGGGAACTTCAAGAAGAACGACAAGCAAGTTGTTGCTCAAGTGAAGAAGCCCAAGTCTGGACCTAAGCCTGAGACTGAGTGCTTCTACTGCAAAGAGACTGGTCACTGAAAGCGGAACTGCCCCAAGTATTTGGCGGATAAGAAGGATGGCAAGTGAAAGGTATATTTGATATACATGTTATTGATGTGTACCTTACTAATGCTCGTAGTAGCGCCTGGGTATTTGATACTGGTTCTGTTGCTAATATTTGCAACTCGAAACAAGGGCTACGGATTAAGAAAAGATTGGCTAAGGATGAGGTGACGATGCGCGTGGGAAATGGTTCCAAAGTCGATGTGATCGCCGTCGGCACGCTACCTCTACATCTACCTTCGGGATTAGTATTAGACCTGAATAATTGTTATTTGGTGCCAGCATTAAGCATGAAAATTATGTCTGGATCTTGTTTGATGTGAGATGGTTATTCATTTAAATCAGAGAATAATGGTTGTTCTATTTATATGAGTAATATCTTTTATAGTCATGCACCCTTGATGAGTGGTCTATTTTTACTAAATCTCGATAGTAGTGATACTGTCGTGGTGGGCGCACGGCAGATGCCAAGGGATGGCTAAAGAGACGAGGAGGCTTGAGGGCGTTGGTGGGCTCCAGAGGCGAGGTTGGTATGAGCGGGCGCGGGACGCCGGACATACCCAGGTTTGGGGCTCTCCGGAGAGATAATACCCCTAGTCCGGCCGAGTGTAGTTGGATGATCGATAGTACAATGTTGCTCCTAGAGTTATATGGAGGAGGAAGGAAGCTGGCCAAGGCTTGGGCTGCTCCTTCTCTCCGGTGTCGCTGTTTTGTGGCTAGTCCTATGCTTGCTTGATTTTCTTTCGTATGTGTCTTCTGCTTTCTCCCTTGTTCTGTTGTCTCATGATCGCGGGCTCCCGGGGGGGTTTATAGTCCAACCCCCCCGGGGTACAATGGTAATGTTACAAGTTGGTGGGTCCGTATTGTCGGTGTCTGGGAACCCGGGCTGGGTCCCGCTAAGGGCTTGTGGTTCGCCGGGATCCCCTAGGCGCGGGCCCCGCATTCCTAGGGGGACTGTGTGTCGTCTTGTCGATCGTCAGGGCATGGCCGAGTCGAGTTGTGTACAATGCTCTCCGTCAGTTTGCCGCTTGCTGTCGTCAGCGGTGAAGGCGGGGGCACTGTAGCCACACCAGCCCTGGTCAGCGGGTAGGGGAGGGGCACTGTTGCCACGTTCCTGCTGACCAGAGGCATGGACGAGGCACTGTTACCTCGGTCATCGTTGATTGAAGTCTCGTCCCATCATACGGCCTGGATGGGACGGGAGTTGACCCGCGGCTGGATTGCATAACATGCCACGGGTGGTGTTGGCTTGTCGAGGAGGCTTTGGTCATGCCGGGTTCGGCTGTCTTGCGCTAGTTCTCGGGGCCGAGTCGATGTGTCTTGCCGGGTTGGCTAGTCTGGCCGGCTTGCGGGGCTTGGCCGGGTCGAGCAACCCGGCCAAGCGCATGCCGGTATTGAGGGGTAGTGCCAACCCCGTTGTTTTTTTGAGGAGGATCCGTGTTCCGTTGCCTGCCCGGGGTCCATCCCCCCGACAGTAGTCCCCGAAGCTGTGAAGGTCCGCTGTCTTCGGATGAGTGGGCCTTCGCAGTTTCCCCCTTAAGCAAGGTGGATCCTGCGAGCGCCGGGTCCGGCAACACCCACTATGTGTCGGCTTTCCCAGAAACCGGAACATGGCATCCCGGCCATGTCGGGAACCGAGATGTTCGCCGAATCTTGGGGCAATCCCCCGGGCTTCGCGCGGGCGCCACGTGGTGCCCGGAAGTCGGAGGGGCCTGACAAGCCACGCGCGTGACAGAACCGGGCGACGGGCTGGGGCCCACCGCCGTGCGCCCTCGGCCCGAGCACGCGGATTTATTGTGGCGTCCGGGGGCCGGTTGCTCTTCCCCGGGCAGTTACTGCGCATGTACGTGCGCACTTATTGCGGGGTAGTGGAACGGGCGTGTGCAGACGATTCCACTTCCCCATGTTCAAACCGAGGGTTATAAATTGGGGGGCAGGGGGTGGCGGACATTATTCTCGCTCGCGCCCTCCTGTCCCTTTGGTCTCTCTCTGCTCTTTGCAATTGACGCACTGCGGCGCCCGCTGCTCCGAGCAGAACTCCTTCTCTCCACCTTCCTTCTTCTTCCTTCGATCATGTCGTTGCCATCGGGCTCCTGGATGGGTTCGAATGTCACCTCAGAGGACATCACCCAACTCCGGGTGACGCGGCGCCTACCACGGGAGACGGACGTCGGCGTCCGCCTGCCGCGCGGCGAGCAGAGGCCTCGGCCTGAGGGGTAGGAGCGCGTGGTCTTCCTCATGCACTTCGAGCGCGGGTTCGGGCTGCCTGCGAGCTCCTTCTTCTGCGCGTTCTTGGAGTTCTCGGGCTCCAGCCGCATCATCTTTGCGCCGCCGCCATTGTCCAGCTCTCCGGCTTCGTCACCCTTTGCGAGGGGTACCTAGGGGTCGAGCCTATGATCGACCTCTGGGCGCGCTTCTTCTCCTTGAAGCAGCAGGGCCCGTTGGCCGAGGAGTTCGCTGATTGCGGTGCCGCCATCATCTCGAAGCGGTCGGGGGAGGATTTCCCCAAGATCCCGCAGGAGGATTCTGCCAAGAAGTGGCAGAACTCCTTCTTCTACGTCCGCAACCATGGTGCGGATCGCATCAGTCTTCTGGCCTTCGCCATCACGCCACCGCGGGTGAAGATGAACTGGGGCTACTCGCCCAGGCGCCCGTCGCAGGAGATCGTCAATCTCTGCGAGCGGGTGACGGTGATGAGGACGCTGGAGGGGCTCACCAGCACCGACCTCCTCACCATGTTCGTCAGGTGCCGGGTCCTTCCGCTTTAGGGGCGCTCCTGCCTCATCGCCGAAATGGTCGGCCTTCAAGACCCCAACCGCATGGGGTCGACGCGGCTGTCCGCGGAGCAGATCGCGCGCGACGTGAATGGCATCTCCAAGGCCAACCTTGGGGAGGACTGGCGGTTCGGCAAGGCGCCGTACAACCAGTCGAACCCGGCGCCGCAGGTGAGTGTCTGGCCTTCTTACTTTGCTGCCACGCACCTTTTCATCCGTCCTGACGCGACGCGGGTGGTACTTCTGAATGCGATTCGTCATCCTTATGCACGGGCCCCGTTGCAGGTGACGCCGGTGGCGCCAGAGGAGCCCGGGGCTCATGGCGGGGAGGAGGAGGCCGAGTCCGACACCGGCGCTGGGCGTCGCGCAGGTAAGTCTCGTGTTTTTCTTCATGTGTCTTGAATTGCTGATCGCGGCACGGAACGGGCGATCCTGACGCAGTCGTTGGTCTAGTGGCGTTGGGCGGGGGAGGCGGCGACGCGGGCGGAGCCGGGTCCTTGCATGGGACGGCGCCGAGCTGCCCACACGGGAAAGACAGCGTCGCGCCACGACCCCAGGCCCCAAAGCGCACAGCGGACCCGCCCGGGGCCGGGAGGCCGGCCAAGAGGAAGCGCGGCGGCAGGGACGGGAGGCCAACCCTAGTCCCGGTCTTGGCGGGGTAAGTTTCATCTCTCGTTCGCACTTCGATTTTTTCCTTGAGCTAGTCTTGTTTCTTTTCTGCTTATTCTGTCTTCTTCTTTAGGTCGCCAATCGCGCTGGCAAGGGCGGCGGTGGAAGCCGCGGCCGCCGAAGGGGCCAAGTTCCGCAGGAGCCAGTCCGACCTCGCCGACCAGGCCGAGGTGGAGGAACAGGCTGACTCGGACCTTGGCCTGGACCCGAACGACGTCGAAACCGTGGCCTGGCGGGACAGGAACCGGGCCGAGGCGGAGCTGAAGGCAGCGTTGGTCCGTGCTTGGACCGACGCATCGGCGGCATGGGCGCGAGGCGACATGGAGCCGGCCTGGCGCGAGATGCCGGAAGGCACGGTGGTGGCGGCGACGGTCTTTGAGCCATCGCTGGCGAGGGAGCGGGGCCGTGGAGGTCGGCCTGCGGTGGTGATCCCCGACCGGGCGGTCGTGGAGGTGGCGTATGACTCCCCGCCGCAGGCCGATGTGGTCGGGCAGGGGGCTGATGGTGGTGGAGGCGGTGCCGTTTTGGAAGAGACGCTGCGGGCGGCGGTGTCGGAGGCGTCGCCGGTTTTGGAGGAGGCACCGTGGGCTGTGGTGCCGGAGGCCGCCCCGGCAGCTGGGCCGGAGACGGTGACGCAGGGTGTCCCGGCGTCCGGGTCATCGTTGGTGCCAGGAGGGGCGTCGGAGGAGGTGCTGGCCGTGTCACGAGCAGCCAGCAGGGAGTGCGCCTTGGTGCCCTGGCAGGGAGGGCGCTGAGCTGCCGTGCCGCAGCCGGCGCCGAGCTGCCATGCCGCAGCCAGCGCCGAGCTGCCGTGCCGCAGCCGGCGCAGAGCGGGAGCGCCATTGTCCTCAGGCCTCATACCCAGGAGGAGGAGGCGCTGGACACCGTCAGTCGCCACCTGCGAGGCCGGAAGGAACGGCTCGAGGCCTTCGCCCAGGCCGAGGTGGAGCGGACGCGCGACCTGGAGCGCGCCATTCTGGTAAGTTTTCTTGTAATTTCTTCTTTGTGGGGGCACGCCAGCGCAACCACTGGGTGTAGCCCCCGAGGGGCGGGCCAACTACGTAGCAGTTTGGTCGAATCTTTAGAGTGTTGGCCTTGTTCTGACTTTTGCTTTCTTCAGCATCTCGACGCTTTCCGAGTCGCCGCCTACAATCGTCTCCTGGGCAAGCACCGGGAGCTCAAGGAGCAGCTTGCCACCAAGGAGGAGGAGCTCTGCGTCGCCGCAGGTATTCTTGTGCTCTTTTGTAGTGGGGGTGCGCTAGCGCAACCACTGGGTGTAGCCCCCGAGATTCGGGTCAACTGTGTAACCGTTGGGCCAAATCTTAAGTCTTGCTTTTTTTCTTCTGCTGAGTCCTTCTTTTTCGCAGCCGAGGTGTTGTCCTGGCGGTCTCATCTGCTCCGGGCCGGTCATCACTACGACCGGCTCGTTGCCGACACCGGCCGTCTTGGCATCGAGGCGGTGCAGGCGAGGGCGGAGGCGGCCGCGGCTCGGTGGTCTCTTGACAAGGCCAACCGGCTGCATGAGCAGCTGGCGGGTCACAAGAGCCGCCTCGAGGCCGAGGTGGAGCACCTTAAGGCGGAAGCCGCCAAGGTGGCAGAGGTGCAGCGGGCCCTGGTAGAGGCGGACCAGCAGCGCGGCCAGCTGGTCGACGACAAGGGTCGGCTGCAGGCCGAGGTGGATCGCCTGCGGAGCAGGTCGCCACGGCTGAGGAGGCCCATCAGGACGAGGCCCGTCGCCGCAAGGCAGCCGAGAAGGCAGCCGAAGACAAGGACGCCGAGCTGAAGGCGGCCCTTGCGAAGGCGGCCGGTCTGGAGAAGGCGCTCAAGGAGCGCGATCGCGCCATCGAACGGGAGTGGCGTGGTACGTTGCTTGAAGCGCAGCACCTGGAAGAGTCCTTCTCCAGTAAGTGCTTTTTCTTGTCGTTCGCCGGGTCGCAATCCGGCCTTTGTTCCTTGTTGTTCTTCTTCTAACTTGCTTCTTCCTTTCCGGCAGGGGCCTTCCCGGAGACGCAGTGGCTGGCGGAGGAAGCCGTCCGCCATCAGCGCGATCCGACCGACGTTGATGGGTCCGGGACGGATCCGCGGGTGGCCTGGACCTTCCCGGAGATCATCGCTGCCGCTGAGGCCCGCCTGCAGGTCCTGGGAACGCAGTTGGCGCAGCTGTCCCAGGCCGACACCATGATGACGGCGGCCCAATGGCCGGACTCCGTCCAACCGAGCAGCTTCTCGCGCATGGTGTGTTGGTTGGAGATGGGGCCAGTCCGGCTTGGCGAGTGGCGCGTCTCCGCTGCTCATGCCGGTGCTGAGATGGCGCTCCGGTTCGCGCTGTCCTGGCATCCGGACCTGCAGCTGGACGCGTTGATGGGCTAGCGGGCCGGTTCGGAGCAGCACTTGCAGGAGCAAGCCGGCCGGATCGCCTCCCGGGCAAGCTACATCGCCAAGTTCACCTTCCACGACGAGTTCCATCCGGAGCGGACGGAAGACGGCAGGGCCGTGGACGGCGACGACTACGGCTTGCTCCTCCATGATCCGGAGGGGAGCTCGGAGGAGACGGGCGTCTACCGGGACGCGGTTTCTGAGGAGGACACCGGCGCCTCGCTGGACCCGAAGGCCGCCAGGGGAGAGCCGTCGACGTCGCGACATGGCGCTGGAGATGCCTGAGACACTTTGTGTAAAATTTGTTAAATAGTAGGTCCACCCACCCACTGGGGGTTTTTAGGGTGTAATGAACTCAGGCCGTGGGCCTTTTCTTAAATACCTGTGTAGATGTCATGTGTGCTTTTGCTTTTTGCCTTCCGTTTTTGGACCGATTTCATGTGTTTTTCCTTTCTCA